>NC_092046.1:15987343-16304843 GCF_003086295.3 Arachis hypogaea | reverse complement strand
GTATTTGGAATTAAGGTTATAAGAGTTGTGTTGCATTCCTCTGTCTCCCATGGATTGCTCCAATAGTTTCTTACATGTGTAGCACCCTTACTACCAAAAAGTTATGCTTCCAGCTGCATCGCTCCGATAGCGAAGATATTACGACCACTTACAAAAATTTATAATAATAAAATATGAGCCTTTACCTAAAAACCATATCAACTTTGCTTTGAAAACCAGAAATATTTTTCTTTTATTCGTACATACATACATACATACAAATCCATCACCAACACTATTACATTTACATTCAAACATATATATATATATATATATATATATATATACAAAAGTCATATCATAAAGTCACAACTCATATCTCTCTTTGAAAAATGTAAATATCGATAACAAAAGCGAGGAAAAATATATAATATAATAAAACAATAAAGCACAACCAAATGCGCAGTAATCTCTTCATAAGCTTCTTCATCCGTTTCCTGAAAAAGATAGGGTTGTAGGAAAATGAGAACCTAATCACACGGTCTCATTAGAGAGATTTCAGAATTGTTATACATATATATATATATAATTAATTAATTAATTTAACAGCAGTGACCGTTGCTCGTCTTATGAATCTTTTCACTAGTTTAATTTATTTCATTCTTAATTCCATCCAATTCTTTACTGATCAAATTTATCAAATCTCAATATTTATTTCAAAGTCATGTGATTATCCATTTAAAATCAAAATTATCGAAATTTTATTTTCATCAATTACACCACCACAAGTCAATATGCATATCAAGAGATATAACTCAACTAATCACGGTCTCCGACCTAAAATTTATTCAACTTTCAAACCCTTATTCAATTTCACACCTCATCTACAAAGATTTAAACTTTGACAAATACATCCATACATATTAATTTTTACCAAACTTATCAAGGATATAACTTACCCAATCACGGCTTCCGGCCTAAACAATCATGGTATCCGGCCGAACCAATCACGACCTTCAGTCTAAAAATACACCACAACAGATCAAGAGATATAACTAAAAAAAAAACACGGCCTCCGGCCCAAAATACGCCACAACACTCCACCATAACCCGAACTAACAAGTCACAATCACAAGTAATCAGACAGACAATCAAACAATCACACATAGAGAACAATTATGACAAGTAATACAATTAGCAGTTAACAAAATATTAATTAGGAAAACCAAGTAATTATGAAGACCCAAGTGATTTTAAACAAATGCAATATGATGCATGCCTATCCTACTGGCCATGAGCTCACGTGTCGATTAAACTGCCAGACCCGACACATCCAGTAGCTAAACCCGAACATTGTCTCTCTGTTGTGCTTTCCCATGAAAAACATAAAGAAAAGAATCCTCAACCTTCTACCATCTCACTAAAGGCAGCGGCGCAGCGCTATCTGGGATATCGTGCCCGCCACTCTTGAGATATAGTGCCCACCACACTACTCTGGGATATAGTGCCTGCTACACTCTTGGGATATAGTGTCTGTATAGTACCTGCTACACTCTTGGGATATAGTGCCCATCATAATCTTGGGATATAGTGCCCACCACACTCTTTATATTCAAATTTCAATCAAACATAATCACAATCATAACCAAAATCGAATTGAAAATCGTAATTATTTATATTCACATTTATTATAAGGATAATTATCCTCAAGGCGTGAGCGGGATAAAACCACCATCGTCACCACAGTTGAAAATTGAACAGAAGGAAATTCTCAACCTTCTGTCCAATTTTTCGATGCGACAAGAGAGGGAATCCTTAATCTCAACTTGTCTATCCATGAGCGGGACAAAATCACCGTCCTCACCGTGGGCAGGATGAACCACCATCCCCACAACATCAAAATATTTATTTAACAAAATTCTTATCGGAGAATTACTCAATTCAATCTGTTATATTCACCCTTATCATAATCAAAGATTAAAAAATAGTTCTCAGACTCCATACAGAGGTTACAGGGGTTTACAACTCGCCGAAAAATATTAATAGTTCAAAACAGCATTTTTGCAACATTCAAAAATTCACACTACTCAAAGCCTTTAACCAAACTTACGAAATTTTTTCAAGAGTCAAAATCTTAATTGAACATAATCATTTTTATTCTTAAACAATTATTTTAAATTAGCTAAAACACCCCAAAAAACATAATCTCTTCCATGATTATTCAAACTCAAATAAGTTAATTCTTCAGTTCACTTCCATTACTTTAGATTTCTCTAAAACTCCACAAAAACATAGTCTTTTAATCAAAATTAGTCAAACAAAATTCATTTTCATTTAATCAAGTACCCAAAACTAATTTTAATTCATTTTTTTAGTTTAAACTTTTCAAAAAAACTAAAAATAATTTTGTTTTGCAAATCAAATTCAAATACTTTGAATTCGCTAAAAACTTCTCAAAACATAATTCTTTAATCAAAATTTCTAAATAAAACTTCAAAACAAAGTCTATAATCTTTATGAAAATAGCACCGACTTCTATTATTATTATTATTATTATTATTATTACATTTTTCACATTAATATCCATTTATAACAATTTTTTGATATAAAATATATTTTAAAAAAAGCCCCTGCCTGAATTGCGACTCCACTGCGCGACAAATTCTCTTTTATCCTTATTTTGCAGCAGCGGCATCAAATCCGATTGTTCCTGCAGCAGCAACAACCATAAATGTAGTATGCAATAACGGTACTCAATCATACGACATCAAATACCTCAAAATCTTTAACGAACTACAGTAGAATACTAACGGCAAAAATTCCAGGACAAGAAAACTTACTGTAAAAAGAAAAAGACAGAGGAATTAAACGGTTGCCACTCCAGTGACGACTTCCGGCGAGCAGAACAGCGACAGAGAGCTCCGACAGGGTGCTTAAACTTGAAACAGAGGCAACCACCAGTAGCAGCGCTAGGGAGGAACGGTTCTGACGGTGACTGATGCGTGAGCATCTTTCTTATCTTTTCCTAGTGAATTTGCATTTAATTTATTGAGTTTAATCAAGAATTAATTATCTTTTAACCACTATGAATGCTACTTTGAGTCGTGTGCAATTCTGTTTATTTTAGGTAGTATTTGGTTGGATTTGATGGAGCTTCTACATAAAAAGAGAAGAAGAATTAAAGGAGATGACAGCGAGGAGCGACCCGTGCGCGTACCTGACGCGTGCGCGTGATTTGGAGATTTGCTCAGTAACCCGTGCGCGTACCTGACGCGTACGCGTGACACGCGAAGAAGACCATCGACGCGTACGCGTGACTAACGTGTATGCGTGACATGCGCCACATGCAGAAAGCGCAGAAAATGCTGATTGCAATTTAATTCTGATTTAAAATAGGAAAAGATATTATTTTAGTTTTAGAAAATAGATTTTAAATTTATTAGGATTAGATATAAAAGAGAAAAGAAACTTCTCTTCTGGGGAATCCCAACATTAGTTCACTTTTCATTCCACCTCAGCCCAATTTACAATCCTAGTTTTCCACTCTGAACCATGAGCAACTAAACCTCCACTGTTTATTGAGTTTTTACTATTTTTCTGATCATGCAGCTATTTTTGAACAGGAACCGGACACTTCAAAAAAAAAACAAACAGGGGTGTTCGACGCGCAAGCATCGCTGATGCGTACGTGTCATGCATGAGTACGCAACACCAAAGGAGTGAACAGAGAGTTGAGCAGGAGTGGCGCTGGAAGTATGTTTTGTGCATAAACAAGCCCACGTGTGCGCGTCGTTTGCGCTTTTACCCAACCATGCGTGCGCGTCCCTGACGCGTACGCGTGACCCTGAAAATCGGCGTCAGTAAGTGTTTGGGCAGAGAGTTGTGATGGCTTGGGGCTGGAATTGTGCTAGAGGCACAAACTTGATCACACGTACGTGTCCCTGACGTGTGCCCGTCCTTTCCACAAATGGCCATCCACGCGTGCGCGTGCATGACGCGCACGCGTCATATGAGAATTTTGGTTCCCAGGCCACGCGAATAGAGAGTTGTGCGTGCGCGCGGCCGCCTTCGCGCGATTCGCACAAACCAAGGGCACGCGTACGCGTGCCAGATGCTTATACGTCACTATCAAAATTGGGCGACCCACGCGTACGCGTGCTGTACGCGTACGCGTCGCCTGCGCCGCACACCTCCACTAGTGCGCCGTCCAATTTTAATTTTCATTCTCTCTCCCTCCCAAATCCTAATTCTGTCTTGTTTTTTATCCTTTTATTCTTCTTTCATCATAATATTTGTTTTTTTTTGTTTTCAGTTCTTCTATGCTTGAGGACAAGCAAACCTTTAAGTTTGGTGTTGTTGGTTCGCTTATGGCTTTTCTGTTTAGTTTAATAGCACCAAAGGGAGATGAATGTTCTTCATGGAGGAATGAGATGGCCACTAGCATAACTGAGGTGGTTGAATTCCTTTTATTCTATATTCCTTCCCGCTCTTACTATGTTATGTTCTGTTTTTCTACTATTTTGTCTCATTTATTGCATGATCCTTTATTAGATAAATTCCTAGGTTTTAGTTTAATTCTGTTATTTTAAAAAATTTCTATTAGTTGCTTTAATTCTAAAAGGTGTCTCATGTATTATCCACTGAGCTTGAAATAAAAAAAAAAAAAAAAAAAAGATATAGTACATGAGAAATTGAGTTTAATTTCTAGAATAGTCTCATTTATTCAAATGTGGTAGTATTTTATGTGACTCTTAATGCATGACATGAACAGTGCATATTTAAATTTGAATCAAAGAATGTTGATGTACAAGGAACATGAATTTAGAGAACTATTATGAAGTCTCTGCAATAAGTAAAAGTTTAATCCTTGAAGCAAAAGAAACAGCATTGAAAAAAAAAGGATATAAAAGCAAGGTCCAAGGCTCTGAGCATCAATGACCAGGGACGTCAGACATGATTAAAAGCTCAAAGAGTTGTTTCCCTAGTCACATGCTTGTGGTGTTCTTGTGTCAAGTAATCCTTGAGACAAAACATTTAGAGTCGAGATCAATTGCAATTAGCAGAGTATGCCAAATGCTTTGAGCACCACTGTCTGGGAGTAACTGAAAGGAAAATCAGAACTTAAAGAGAGTTCCCCAGTTAAGTGCTTGTGGTGTTTCTATGTCAAGTAAAGCTTGAGACAAAACATTTAAAGTCACGGCTAGGCTCAAGGTGCAAAGCACCAAAAAATTTTTTTTGCTGTGTTCAAGGGTTAAATTGAGTTACAAAAGATCAGAGAATTCATAAATATTATCCGGATTCTAATTCTGAATGACAGTGACATCCTTCTGATTTAAAGGAGAGTGAGATGCCAAAGCCATTCAAGATTGCAGTTGTAAACCCCACTATAAGAAGAGACATGAGCTTAATCAAACTCTCATTCTCATGCAAATTCACATTCTAAGCCTATATTAGTTTGGTTGCTTGAGGACAAGCAACAATTCAAGTTTGGTGTTGTGATGTGTGAGCATCTTTCCTATCTTTTCCTAGTGAATTTGCATTTAATTTATTTTGTTTAATCAATAATTAATTATCTTTTAACCACTATGAATGCTACTTTGAGTCGTGTGCAATTCTGTTTATTTTAGGTAGCATTTGGTTGGATTTGATGGAGCTTTCGCAGAAAAAGAGAAGAAGAATTAAAGGAGATGACAGCGAGGAGCGACCCATGCGCGTACTTGACGCGTGCGCGTGATTTGGAGATTTGCTCAGTGACGCGTGTGCGTACTTGATGCTTACGCGTGACACGCGAAGAAGACCATCGACGTGTACGCGTGACATGCGCCACATGCAGAAAACGCTGATTGCAAATTAATTCTGATTTAAAATTTTTTTATTTAAAATAGGAAAAGATATTATTTTAGTTTTAGAAAATAGATTTTAAATTTATTAGGATTAGATATAAAAGAGAAAAGAAAATTCTCTTCTGGGGAATCCCAACATTAGTTCACTTTTCATTCCACCTCTGCCCAATTTATAATCCTAGTTTTCCACTCTGAACCATGAGCAATTAAACCTCCACTGTTAAGGTTAGGAGATCTGTCTATTGTATGGATTGATACTATTATCTTTCTATTTTAATTCATGTATTGATTTCTATTTCAAGAATTGTTTTCGTTCTTTATCTTATGAATTTGGGTGGAACAGAAGTATGACCCTCTTTCTAATTGAGTTTTTGTATAACTTGGAAAAGCTCTTTACTTGAACAACAGCTTGAAAACATATTCTCCTAAATTTCTAATTATCTGGACTTAACGGGATACGTGACATATAATCCTCTTATATTTGGGTAATTAGGATTTCTGTGGCATATAAACTAGAATTGAACTTCACCCTCTAATTGAAATTAAGTGATCAAGGAATTGGCGGTTGATGAATTTTAGAGGAGACTAGAAAGGTCTAAGGAATTAGGGTCTAGTCACATATAGTTTGCCATGAATTAAATCTTGCATGATTAAAACAAATTAATAAGAAAAGTCAATCCAGAAAATAGATAACCCTGAAGCCTTAAAAGTCGAGTCTTTTGAAAACTCTCTCCTGGCCTTCTTATTGAGGAACATTTCAAGTGAATCCAGGATTGTTGTAGTTGATGCCTAGGCATCTTTGGCTAGTTTCACAAGCCATTTTCTATAGTTTTTACTTGGTTTCATGCATTCTCTTCACCAACAAGCAAGCATTTGGATGATTTATCTATGCATGTCTTGATTCATCGAACCTTAGTAAATTATAATCATTTTTATGAGATTTATGCAAAAACTACTTGATTAATGAATGATGCAATATCTTGTGATTATGGTAAAGTTTTGATGCACTTGTTTGATTGATGATAGGCAAGGAGAAGCAAAGGAGAAGTAGAGAGGCTGTGGCGTTAGTGGCCAAGTTAGCACCCTAACGCCATGGTTAACGCTATACCAAGGAGGGTGCTGGTGTTAGTGGCCAAAGTTAGCTCACTAACACCAGCGATAACGCTGGCTCAATGAAGAGGTGCTGGCGTTAGTGGCCAAGTTAGCCCACTAACGCCAGTGCTAACGTGCTCAAGGAGAAGAAGCTGGTGTTAGTGGCCAAGTTAGCCCACTAACGCCAGTACTAACGTTGCTCAAGAAGAAGGCAACGTTAGTGGCCAAAGTTAGCTCACCAACGCCAATGCCCAAGGAAAAAGGTGCTAACGTCAGTGTGCTAACGCCACCAATGTTAGCACATTAACGCCTTTGATCAATACACAAGTTGGGGGCTGGATGAATTGACTAGTGTGCGTATACACCAGAGAAAAATTTGTCAGTGTGTGCACGCACAAAGCAGTGTGCGTACGCACAAGTGGAGAAACTCACAAGGATGCGCACACACGTGATAGAATGCGTACGCACAACAAGGGGAGCATTAATGGCAACGTTAGTGTGTTAACGTAGTAGCAACGCCAAAATAGGTTTGAAGGATGGTGATGAGCGGATATTTTATACGCTTTTTGGCATCATTTTCATATAGTTTTTAGTATGTTTTGTTTAGTTTTTATAGGTTTTAGTGTTAAATTCACATTTTTGGATTTGACTGTGAGTTTTTGTGTTTTTGTATAATTTCAGGTATTTTCTGGCTGAAATTGAGGAGCTGGAGCAAAAGTCTGATTCAGAGGCAGAGAAAGCACTGCAGATGCTGTCCGGATCTGACCTACCTGCACTCGGAAGAGCTTTTCTAGAGCTATAGAAGTCCAAATGGAGCGCTCTCAACGGCTATAGAAATCTAACTTCCAGAGCTTTCCAGAAATATATAATAGTTCATACTTTATTTCGGATTAGAAGGCCCAAAACTGGCATCCAACACCAGCTTGCTGCCTCCTTCCAGGCGTCCAGCATCCAAAGAGTAGAGACCGGCATCCAAACGCCCAGAGAGGACCCCCTAGCCAGCGTTTCATGCCCTATAAGCTTTATAGCACGTGGATCTCACCAAAGCTCAGCCCAAACACTCACAAAATGGGCCCCAGAAGTAGATTTTAGCACTAAATAGACTGTTTTACCCTTACTAGTCATCTGTTTAGTATTTAAAGTGTGTTTTACATAATCATTCGGGGAGATCTAGGAGGACACACATTATTTTTGTTTTCCATTGTATTTTAATTTCAGTATAAGTTTCTAAACCTCCTAGGTTGAGGGGAGGAGCCTTGCTGAGCCCTATGAATTAATAAAAGTATTACTATTTCTTCTTCGATCTGTGTTTGATTTACTTCTAAGATGTATATCCGCTCTTCAACATGGTGAATAGGATGATCAAACAATCAGCTCTATTCATCATACTAAGACAAAATTTCCTGAAAAATACTCGCGTCTACTTGGGTTCGTGTGAATACGTGACTGGAAAGCACGAGCCAACAGCTATGTTTGTACATCTATCAGACGGTTAATCCATGATTTCGTTGGAGACTTCTCGAGACACCAGTTCAGCCGATTTCCATGGAGATTAGGGTCTCCGTGGTATAGGATATAATCCAAAAAAGCAGCATTCTCTGATCAGGAAGATTCGACCTTGTCTATGGCGTTTTGACTAGGATCGCCATGAGAATGAACTGCTAGAGCTTCACCCTTCGTCAGATTGGATGACCACAGCCAATGGCGTTCAATTTGTAGCAGAGAAGATCAATGACCACGGCCCATGGGGTTGATCACATACAGCCTGCCATGGAAGAGATCACTCACAAACAAAGAAGATAGTAATACTAGAGTTAATTCAGAAAGGCAAAGCAACTCCGATTCTCAATTCTATTCCTATTACTGATTACCCTTATACATACATTACTCTTACAACTTCAAACCAATGACTTTCTGATCTGCCTGACTAAGACCTGCAAGATAAACATAGCTTACTACCACAATCTTCGTGGGATCGACTATGAATCGCTCAGGTATTACTTGGACGACCCAGTGCACTTGCTGGTACAGCTGTACAAAAGTGTGGGGATTCGTGCACCAGCTGGCGTCAGTGGCAGCATTAGCACACTAACGCCATTGTTAACGCCAGTTCCAGGGGGCACTCATGCAAGTATAAGGGCATTAATGAGCCAACGTTACTCCATCAACGCCAGCGTTAACGTCAGAAAGGGCCTGAATAACTCCTAACTTACTTCAACTAAGGCCAAGGGCCCACATCCAAGTACTTAAAGACTCATTTGAAGATCACAAAAGTAGTATATATAGGAAGAGTTTTGAACTTAGAAAGGGGATTATGGAATTTTACACAAAAGGATCTGAATTAGGAAACTCTGAATCATTTTCTTTCTTTTTTGTACATCATTAGGGGGAGGAGCTCTATTATAATTCAAAAGAATGAATGAATTCTTCTTCTTCTCAATCCGCTTATTGTAGCTAAGGAAAAACTTCTGTGCTTAATATATCTATTCACTACCAGAAGGGGGTTTAGATCCACTTGAATTTCTATGTGAACCTTGGAAGAGGGATCATAGAATTTAGTTTGAAGCTCTTTTTCTCACAACTCTTTTGATCAATAAATTTCTAGTTTGAATTGAGATCCTGAGAGCTTGTGTGGCTTATGGATTAGAGAATTGAACATAACCTCTTCTCATGAACAATTAGATCAAAGAATTGGCAATTGGTTGTGTTAAGAGAAATTGGGTTGCTAAGGAATTGGAACTCAATTAATTACAATCCGCCATAGATCTACTTCATATAATTGAGAATGAAGTTCAGACCCATTGATTCATGAAGGATTATAATATCTCCAATCCCTAATGAATCTCACCCATTGTTATTCTTCATTTCAATTGCTTTAACTTTCTTGTTATCTTTGGTTCCCAGTACCCAGAACCCATTTGCGATTCATGAAATTTACTCTTTTTTGCCATTTACATTCTTGTTTTTACTTCCTTGCTCTTTAAGTTTCAGTTCTTTAATTTCTTGTCATCTAAGTTTCCGCCATTTACCTTTCATAATTTACTTTCAGCACTTTATTTTTCTACAATTTACATTCAGTATATTTACTTTCCTTGTCAATTATAATTCTGATAATGTAATTACACAAATTTCCTAAATATTTGCTTGACTAGATAAATCACCTAGCTAAAGTTGCTTAGTCCATCAATTCATGTGGGATCGACCCCACTCAACAGTGAGTTATTACTTGGCGATTCGGTACACTTGTCGAAGGAATTTGTGTTGTGCAAATTTCCAGTCATCAAGTTTTTGGCGCCGTTGTCGGGGATTGATTCAGATTAACAATGATTAAGTGGGTGATAGTCTAGATTAAGCACTTTTCTTTGTTTTTGTTTAAGCATACTAACTGTTTGACACATTGTGTCAGCTAACTCTAACACACACTCTAGCAATAGAGTGTTCACTTTTCATTTGGTTTGTCTGTGTGTTGTGTATGTCAGGAGGGAGAAAGGCAACATCAACTTCCTTTGATTCTGAGCCAAAAAGAACTCTACTAAGGTTGAGAAGAGAAGCTAGGAGGAAAAGAGTTTTTGGTGAAGAGGACTCAGAAGGGGACTTGGATCAAGTCATGGAGGAAGAGATGCATGAGGAACGGGTGGCTAACAATAACGCCCAACCTGCCAGGAGTGTGCTAGCATCCTCTACTATTCCTGATCCTAGGAATTGTGGGAGTAGTATACTCCCTCCTAATTTACATGCCAACAATTTTGAACTTATACCTCAGCTCATTATTACTCTGGTTCAGAATAACTGTCAGTATGGAGGAGGTGATTTGGAGAACCCTAATCAACACCTATCCATTTTCCTAAGGATATGTGACACCGTCAAAACTAATGGAGTACATCCAGACATCTATAAGCTTCTACTATTTCCCTTCTCTCTAAGGGACAAAGCAACTCGGTGGTTGGAGACCTTCCCAAAGGAGAGCATCACAAATTAGGATGACTTGGTTAACAAATTCTTGGCCAAGTTGTACCCCCTCAAAGAATTATCAAACTCAAGACTGGGGTGCAAACCTTTAGACAATTGGAGGGAGAATCATTGTATGAGGCTTGGGAGAGGTATAAAGCACTGATAAGGAGATGTCCTTCAGATATGTTCAGTGAATGGGTGAAGCTCCAGAACTTCTATGAAGGTCTCTCTATGAAAGCAAGAAAGGCACTGGATTATTCTTCAAGAGGGTCACTTCAAATGATGAAAACTGCAGAGGAGACACATGATCTCATAGATATGGTGGCTAACAACCAGTACTTTTACTCCTCAGAGAGACAAGCAACTCCAAAGAGAGGTGTATATGAGCTTGAGGGTGTGGATGCTATCCTAGCCAGAACAAGCTGATACACCAACAAATCCAGCAGCAGATGGAAATAATGGCAAAAAGGATGGATGTACTTCAATTGGCAACAATTAGCATAACAAGGCAAGCTTCAAATGCATGGGGTCAAAATGAAGAAAGCTTTGAGGCAAACAACAATGAGCAGCAGCCTAAGCAAGTCCAATATATGCACAACACAAGCTCTTCCCACAATGATTTCCATGGGGACACATACAATTCCTCATGGAGGAACCACCCCAACTTGAGGTGGGGAGACAATAAGAACCAATGGCAAAAGAACTCCAACCCCAATAACCTTCGCAACACAAGCAACCAAAACCATCATCCAACTAACAACAATCCATACAGAAAACCACAAAAATAACTTTTCCAAATCCACATTCTACCCACAAAATAACTCTTCAAATAACCCAATCAACTTCCATCAACAACCAACATCTCATACACAACCCCAGCCACATCAAGAGTCTCAGAGAATCTCTAATCCAGAAATGATGATGGAGAAGCTCATGAAGAACCAAGAGATGGCAAGCAAGAACTATGAAGCCTCAATGAGAAACCTTGAAAGACAAATAGGGCAACTATCCAAGCAACCTGCTGAGAGGCCAATTAATGCCTTCCCAAGTGACACCATCCCAAATACAAAGGAGGAGTGCAAGGCCATACAACTTAGGAGTGGTAAAACATTGGGAAAGGACAACAAGGATGCCAGCAAGGAAGAGACAGAAATTGAGGAAAATGATAAGGTGGATCACAAGAAGGACAATGAACCACAAGCTTCAAGGAAAGGCAAGCAAGTCTTAGAGTCACAAACACAAGAGAAGAAAGAGGAAGTGAAGCCATATGTTCCTTAACTACCTTACCCTCAGAGATTGCACAAGGAGATGAAGGATCAACAATTCCCTAAGTTCTTGGAGATTTTTCGAAATTGGAGATCAACATTCCACTAGCTGAAGCCTTGGAAGAAATGCCACTTTATGCAAAGTTTCTCAAAGAACTCATCCCCAAAAAGAGGAGCTGAAAGGAGAAGGAAACTGTGATCCTCACCCAGGAATGCAGTGCTGTAATACAAAAAGGGTTGTTGGTGCACGGAATTGCAATCTCACCTTTGCAACTCTGCACAACTAACCAGCAAGTGCACTGGGTCGTCCAAGTAATACTTTACGTGAGTTAGGGTCGATCCCACGGAGTTTGCCGGCTTGAAGCAAGCTATGGTTATCTTGTAAATCTTAGTCAGGAGATTAATGATAAAAATGATTTTGTTTATGAAAAGTAAATAACATGAAATGAATAATACTTGTGATTCAGTAATGAGGAACATGTTGAGGTTCCGAAGATGCTCTGTCGTCTGAATCTCTGCTTTCCTACTTTCTTCTTCTCCAAATTCGCATGGCTTCCTTCCATGGCAAGCTGTATGTTAGTGGATCACCGTTGTCAATGGCTACCATCCGTCCTCTCAGTGAAAATGGTCCAGGTACGATTTCTGTACGGCTAATCAACTGTCGGATCTCTCGTCTCGGATGAAAAATACCAGGCACAGCTATCGCACGGCTAATCATCTGTCAGTTCTCACTTGTGTCGGAATAGGATCTCTCTATCCTTTTGCACACTGTCACTGCGCCCAACATTCGTGAGTTTGAAGCTCGTCACAGTCATCCCATCCCAGATCCTACTCAGAATACCACAGACAAGGTTTAGACTTTTCAGATTTCAGGAATGCTGCCAATTGGTTCTAGCCTCCACCACGAAGGTTCTAATCTCATGGGTTCGAATACTCTGTTGTCAGGAGAGGCAAGTCGAATCCGTGGATCAGAAACCCAAGAGATACGCACTCAAGCTGTCGCCCAATGACTACGTTGAGCTCAGATAGAACGGGAGTGGTTGTCAGTCACGCGTTCATAAAGTTGAGAATGATGATGAGTGTCACAGATCATCATATTCTTTATATTGAAGTACAAGTGAGTATCTTAGAACAGAATCAAGCGTGATCGAAAAGAAAACAATAGTAATTGCATTAATTCATTGAAACACAGTAGAGCTCCTCACCCCCACCTATGAGGTTTAGAGACTCATGCTGTAGAAGATACAATATGAGATATAAAAAATGTCATGAGTCCCCAAAATAAATCTCTAAAAGTAGTTTTTATACTAAACTAGTAACTTAGGTTTACAGAAAAATGAGTAACTAAGTGCAGAGAGTACAAAAATCTACTTCCAGAGCCCACTTGGTGAGTGTTTGGGCTGAGCTTTGAAGCTTTCACGTGCATATGCCATTCTTGGAGTTAAACACCAGCTTGGGTGCCAGTTTGGGCGTTTAACTCCAGTTCTGGTGCCAGTTCCGGCGTTTTACGCCAGAAAAGGGTCTCTGGCTGGTGTTTAACGCCAGTTTAGGCCATCAAATCTTGGGAAAAATATAGACTATTATACATTTCTGGAAAGCCCAAGATGTCTACTTTCCACTTCAATTGAGATCGCGCCAATTAGGCTTCTGTAGCTCCAGAAAATCCATTTCGAGTGCAGGAGGGTCAGAATCCAACAGCATCTGCAGTCCTTTCTCAGCCTCTGAATCAGACTTTTGCTCAGGTCCCTCAATTTCAGCCAGAAAATACCTGAAATTACAGAAAAACACACAAACTCATAGTAAAGTCCAGAATTTTGCATAAAAACTAATAAAAATATAATAAAAAGTAACTAAAATATGCTAAAAACTACCTAAAAATAATGCCAAAAAGTGTATAAATTATCCGCTCATCACAACACCAAACTTAAATTGTTGCTTGTCCCTAAGCAACTAAAAACAAAATAGGATAAAAAGAAGAGAAAATACAATAAATTTCAAAATATCAATGAAGCTTAGTTCCAATTAGATGAGCGGGACTAGTAGCTTTTTGCTTCTGAACAGTTTTGGCATCTCACTTTATCCTTTGCAGTTCAGAATGATTGGCATCCATAGGAACTCAGAATTCAGATAGTGTTATTGATTCTCCTAGTTTAGTGTGTTGATTCCTGAACACAGCTACTTTATGAGTCTTGACCGTGACCCTAAGCATTTTGTTTTCCAGTATTACCACCGGATACATAAATGCCACAGACACATAACTGGGTGAACCTTTTCAGATTGTGACTCAGCTTTGCTAGAGTCCCCAGCTAGAGGTGCCCAGAGTTCTTAAGCACACTCTTTTTGCTTTGGACCATGAATTTAACCGCTCAGTCTCAAGCTTTTCACTTGACACCTTCACGCCACAAGCACATGGTTAGGGACATCTTGATTTAGCCGCTTAGGCCAGGATTTTATTCCTTTGGGCCCTCCTATCCATTAATGCTCAAAGCCTTGGCATCTCTGTGCACGGAATTGCAATCTCACCTTTGCAATTCCGCACAACTAACCAGCAAGTGCACTGGGTCGTCCAAGTAATACCTTACGTGAGTAAGGGTCGATCCCACGGAGATTGCCGGCTTGAAGCAAGCTATGGTTATCTTGTAAATCTTAGTCAGGAGATTAATGATAAAAATGATTTTGTTTATGAAAAGTAAATAACATGAAATGAATAATACTTGTGATTCAGTAATGAGGAACAGGTTGAGGTTCCGGAGATGCTTTGTCGTCTGAATCTATGCTTTCCTACTGTCTTCTTCTCTAAACACGCATGGCTTCCTTCCATGGCAAGCTGTATGTTGGTGGATCACCGTTGTCAATGGCTACCATCCGTCCTCTCAGTGAAAATGGTCCAGGTACGGTTTCTGTACGGCTAATCAACTGTCGGATCTCTCGTCTCGGATGAAAAATACCAGGCACAGTGGTGCACGAAATTGTGATCATCAACAATGGCGCCAAAGGACTTGGAGCTCTCAAACGTGAATCACACTTTGTCACAATTTCGCACAACTAACCAGCAAGTGCACTGGGTCGTCCAAGTAATACCTTACGTGAGTAAGGGTCGATCCCACGGAGACTGTCGGCTTGAAGCAAGCTATGGTCATCTTGTAAATCTCAGTCAGGCAGATTCAAATGGTTATGGAGGATTGATAATTTAAAGATAAATAAAACATAAAATAAAGATAGAGATAGAGATACTTATGTAATTCATTGGTAGGAATTTCAGATAAGCGTATGAAGATGCTTTGTTCCTCCTGAACCTCTGCTTTCCTATTGCCTTCTTCCAATCATTCATACTCCTTTCCATGGCAAGCTTTATGTTGGGCATCACCATTGTCAATGGCTACTTTCTGTCCTCTCAGTAAAAATGTTCTACGCACGCTGTTACCGCACGGCTAATCATCTGTCGGTTCTCGATCATGTTGGAATAGGATCCATTGATCCTTTTGCGTCTGTCACACGCCCAACAATCGCGTGTATGAAGCTCGTCACAGTCATCCCTTTCCAGATCCTACTCAGAATACCACAGAAAAGGTTTAGAAGTTCCGGATCTCAGGAATGGCCGCCAATAATTCTAGCCTATACCACGAAGGTTCTAATCTTAGATTAGAAACCCAAGAGATACACATTCAAGCTTGTTTGCATGTAGAACGGAAGTGGTTGTCAGTCACGCGTTCATAGGTGAGAATGGTGATGAGTGTCACATAATCATCACATTCATCATGTTCTTGGGTGCGAATGAATATCTTGGAGAAGAAATAGACTTGAATTGAATAGAAAAACAATAGTACTTGTATTAATTCTTGAAGAACAGCAGAGCTCCACACCTTAATCTATGGTGTGTAGAAACTCCACCGTTGAAAATACATAAGAACAAAAGGTCTAGGCATGGCCGAATGGCCAGCCTCCCAAAGAGGGTTCAATCATCAAAACATGATTCCAGGATGATCAAAAGATTGAAAATACAATAGCAAGAGGTCCTATTTATAGAAAACTAGTAGCCTAGGGTTACAGAAATAGGTAATTAATGCAGAAATCTTCTTCCGGGCCCACTTGGTGTGTGCTTGGGCTGAGCATTGAAGCTTTCACATGTAGAGACTTTTTTTGGAGTTAAACGCCAGCTTTTGTGCCAGTTTGGGCATTTAACTCCAGCTTTTGTGCCAGTTCTGGCATTAAACGCCAGAATTCTTGAGCTGAATTGGAACGCCTGTTTGGGCCATAAAATCTTGAGAAAAGTATGGACTATTATATATTGCTGGAAAGCCCAGGATGTCTACTTTCCAACACAATTGAGAGCGCACCAATTGGGCTTCTGTAGCTCCAGAAAATCCACTTCGAGTGCAGGGAGGTCAGAATCCAACAGCATCTGCAGTCCTTTTTCAGCCTCTGAATCAGATTGTTGCTCAGGTTCCTCAATTTCAGCCAGAAAATACCTGAAATCACAGAAAAACACAAAAACTCATAGTAAAGTCCATAAAATTGTTTTTTAAATAAAAACTAATAAAAATATAATAAAAACTAACTAAAACATACTAAAAACATACTAAAAACAATGCCAAAAAGCGTATAAATTATCCGCTCATCACAACACCAAACTTAAATTGTTGCTTGTCCCCAAGCAACTGAAAATCAAATAGGATAAAAAAGAAAAGAATATACCATGAATTCCAAAAACATCTATGAAGATCAATATTAATTAGATGAGCGGGGCTATTAGCTTTTTGCTTCTGAACAGTTTTGGCATCTCACTTTATCCTTTGAAGTTCAGAATGATTGGCTTCTATAAGAACTCAGAATTCAGATAGTGTTATTGATTTTCTTAGTTAAGTATGTTGATTCTTGAACACAGCTACTTTATGAGTCTTGGCCGTGACCCTAAGCATTTTGTTTTCCAGTATTACCACCGGATACATAAATGCCACAGACACATGACTGGGTGAACCTTTTCAGATTGTGACTCAGCTTTGCTAAAGTCCCCAGTGAGAGGTGTCTAGGGCTCTTAAGCATACTCTTTTTGCTTTGGACCATGACTTTAACCGCTCAGTCTCAAGTTTTCACTTGACACCTTCACGCCACAAGCACATGGTTAGGGATAGCTTGGTTTATCCGCTTAGGCCAGGATTTTATTCCTGTGGGCCCTCCTATCCACTGATGCTCAAAGCCTTTGATCCTTTTTATCACCCTTGCCTTTTGGTTTAAAAGGGTATTGGCTTTCTTTGCTTGCTTTTCTTTTTCTTTCTTTTTCTTTTCTTTTTTTTTTTCGCTTCTCTTTTTTTTTTCTGCAAGCTTTTCACTGCTTTTTCTTGCTTCAAGAATCAATTTTATGATTTTTCAGATTATCAAATAACATTTCTCCTTTTCCATCATTCTTTCAAGAGCCAACAATTTTAACATTCATGAATAAAAAATATAAAAAATATGCACTGTTCAAGCATTCATTCAGAAAACAAAAGTATTGCCACCACATCAAAATAATTAAACTGTTTTAAAATTCGAAATTCATGCACTTCTTTTTCTGTTTCAATTAAAAACATTTTTTATTTAAGAACGGTGATGGATTCATTTTCATAGCTTTAAGGCATAGACACTTAGACACTAATGATCATGTAATAAAGACACAAACATAAATACACATAAAGCATAAAAATTCGAAAAACAGAAAATAAAGAACAAGGAAATTAAAGAACGGGTCCACCTTAGTGATGGCGGCTTGTTCTTCCTCTTGAAGATCTTATAGAGTGCTTGAGCTCCTCAATGTCTCTTCCTTGCCTTTGTTGCTCATCTATCATGCTTCTTTGGTCTTCTCTAATTTCATGGAGGAGGATGGAATGCTCTTGGTGCTCCACCCTTAGTTGTCCCATGTTGGAACTTAATTCTCCTAGGGAGGTGTTGATTTGCTCCCAATAGTTTTGTGGAGGATGAAAGGGACCTCAGGGATTACTTTCTTCTTGGCCACAACTTCATAGAAGTGGTCTTGATGCACCTTTGAGAGGAATCTCTCCATCTTCCATGACTCAGAGGTGGAAGCTTTTGCCTTCCCTTTCCTCTTTCTAGAGGTTTCTCCGGCCTTTGGTGCAATTAATGGTTATGGAAAAACAAAAAAAGCTTTAGCTTTTACCAAACCAAACTTAGAAGGTTTCTCGTCCTCGAGCAAAAGAAGAAAGAAGAGAGTAGAAGAAGAAATAGAGGAGATGGAGGGGGCTTAGTGTTTCGGCCAAGGGGGAGAAGTAGTGTGTATGTTGTGTGAAAACGAAGGAGTGAAGATGGGCTTATACAGGAGGGGAGAGGGGGTATGGTTCGGCCATTATGGGTGGGTTTGGGAGGAAAAGTGGTTTGAATTTGAATGGTGAGGTAGGTGGGGTTTTATGAAGGATGGATGTGAGTGGTGAAGAGAATGGTGGGATTTGATAGGTGAGGGGTGTTTGGGGAAGAGGTATTGAGGTGATTGGTGAATGGGTGAAGAAGGGAGAGAGAGGTGGGGTGGGTGGGGATCCTGTGGGATCTACAGATCCTGAGGTGTCAAGGATATCTCATCCCTGCACCAAGTGGCGTGCAAAAATGCCCCTTTTCTGCCAATCCTGGCGTTAAACGCCAGGTTGCTGCCCATTTCTAGCATTTAACGCTAGCTTCTTGCCCATTCCTGGCGTTAAACGCCCAGAATGGTGCCAGACTGGGTGTTTAACACCTATTCTGCTACCCTTACTGGCGTTTAAACGCCAATAAGTTTTTCCTCCAGGGTGTTCTATTTTTAATTCTGTTTTTCAGTCTGTTTTTGCTTTTTCAATTATTTTTGTGACTTCACATGATCATCAACCTACATAAAACATAAAATAACAAAAGAAAAGAGAAATTTAACATAGATAATTAAAGATTGGGTTGCCTCCCAACAAGCGCTTCTTTAATGTCAATAGCTTGACAGTGGGCTCTCATGGAGCCTCACAGATGTTCAGAGCAAAGTTGGAACCTCCCAACACCAAACTTAGAGTTTGACTGTGGGGGCTCTGTTTGACTCTGTATTGAGAGAAGCTCTTCATGCTTCCTCTCCATGGTTACAGAGGGATATCCTTGAGCTTTAAACACAAGGGAGTCTTCATTCACTTGAATGATCAATTCTCCTCTGTCAACATCAATCACAGCTTTTGCTGTGACTAGGAAGGGTCTGCCAAGGATGATGGATTCATCCACACACTTCCCAGTCTCTAGGATTATGAAATCAGCAGGGATGTAGTGGTCTTCAACCTTTACCAAGACATCCTCTACAAGTCCATAAGCCTGTTTCTTTGAATTGTCTGCCATCTCTAGTGAGATTCTTGCAGCTTGTACCTCAATGATCCCTAGCTTCTCCATTACAAAGAGAGGCATGAGGTTTATGCTTGACCCTAGGTCACACAGAGCTTTCTCAAAGGTCATGGTGCCTATGGTACAAGGTATTGAGAACTTTCCAGGATCTTGTCTCTTCAGAGGTAATCTCTGCCTAGTCAAGTCATCCAGTTCTTTGATGAGCAAGGGGGGTTCATCCTCCCAAGTCTCATTACCAAATAACTTGGCATTTAGCTTCATGATTGCTCCAAGATACTTAGCAACTTGCTCTTCAGTAACATCTTCATCCTCTTCAGAGGAAGAATACTCATCAGAGCTCATGAATGGCAAAAGTAAATTCAATGGAATCTTTATGGTCTCAGTGTGAGCCTCAGATTCCCATGGTTCCTCATTAGGGAACTCCTTGGAGGTCAGTGGACGTCCATTGAGGTCTTCCTCAGTGGAAATCACTGCCTCTTCCTCCTCTCCAGGTTCGGCCATGTGAGACGTGTTTATGGCCTTGCACTCTCTCTTTGGATTCTCTTCTGTATTGCTTGGGAGAGTACTAGGAGGGAGTTCAGTAACTTTCTTACTCAGCTGACCCACTTGTGCCTCCAAATTTCTAATGGAGGACCTTGTTTCAGTCATGAAACTTTGAGTGGTTTTAATTAGGTCAGAGACTACAGTTGCTAATTCAGAGTGGCTCTGCTTAGAATTCTCTGTCTGTTGCTGAGAAGATGATGGAAAAGGTTTGCCATTGCTAAACCTATTTCTTCCACCCTCATTGTTGTTGAAACCTTGTTGAGGTCTCTGTTGATCCTTCCATGAGAGATTTGGATGATTTCTCCATGAAGGATTATAGGTGTTTCCATCGGATTCTCCCATGTAATTCACCTCTTCCATTGCAAGGTTCTTAGGGTCATAAGCTTCTTCTTCAGAGGAAGCTTCTTTAGTACTGCCTGTTGCTGCTTGCATTCCATACAGACTCTGAGAAATTATATTGACTTGTTGAGTCAATATTTTATTCTGAGCCAGTATGGCATTCAGAGTATCAATCTCAAGAACTCCTTTCTTCTGATTTGTCCCATTATTCACAGGATTCCTTTCAGAAGTGTACATGAATTGGTTATTTGCAACCATTTCAATGAGTTCCTGAGCTTCTGCAGGCGTCTTCTTCAGATGAAAAGATCCTCCAGCAGAGCTGTCCAATGACATCTTGGACAGTTCAGACAGACCATCATAGAAGATACCTATGATGCTCCATTCTGAAAGCATGTCAGAAGGACACATTCTGATCCATTGCTTGTATCTTTTCCAAGCTTCATAGAGGGATTCACCTTCCTTCTGTCTGAAGGTTTGGACTTCCACTCTAAGCTTACTCAATTTTTGAGGTGGAAAGAACTTTGCCAAGAAGGCATTAACTAGCTTTTCCCAAGAGTTCAGGCTTTCTTTAGGTTGTGAGTCCAACCATGTCCTAGTTCTGTCTCTTACAGCCAAAGGGAAGAGCATAAGTCTGTAGACCTCAGGATCAACCCCATTGGTCTTGACAGTGTCACAGATTTGCAAGAATTCAGCTAAGAACTGATGAGGATCTTCCAATGGAAGTCCATGAAACTTGCAATTCTGTTGCATTAGAGAAACTAATTGAGGCTTAAGCTCAAAGTTGTTTGCTCCAATGGCAGGGATTGAGATGCTTCTCCCATAGAAGTCGGGAGTAGGTGCAGTAAAGTCACCAAGCACCTTTCTGCATTGTTGACATTGATGTTTTCGGCTGCCATGGATTCTTCTTGTTTGAAAAGCTCTGTTAGGTCCTCTATAGAGAGTTGTACTTTAGCTTCTCTTAGCTTTCGCTTCAAGGTCCTTTCAGGTTCAGGATCAGCCTCAACAAGAATGCTTTTGTCTTTGCTCATGCTCATATGAAAGAGAGAAGAAGAAAGTATGGAATCCTCTATGTCATAGTATAGAGATTCCTTGAGGTGTCAGAAGAAAAGAAGAATAGAAGGAGGAGGTAGAGAGAGGATAATTCGAACTTATCAAGAGGGATAAAGTTTGAATTGCACCTTGAGGAGGAGTGTTAGTGTAACAACCCTGATTTTTGAGTACGCGAGATCTTTTCTAAAGGCACGAATTTTCCTGGAAGATCAGTAAAGAGAACACCTCTTCTATATCAACAAGTATCTCGATCCTCATTGTCATTATGTCATCCTTAAGCTAGAACCTTTTCTGAGGCAAGCTCGATAACGCAATCACGAATAACCTAGTTTTTGAACCGTACCGGTTAGGAGTTTTAATTCTGATTTTTGTAAGTAGTCTCAGTTTGATGAACCGGACTCGATTCATGATAGAAGAGAGATAATAGTATAATATTAGTATTATATTAGTATTAGAAGATGATTGAATGATATTATAAGGTTACCTTGTCTGTTTTAGTTAAAAACAGGAAATCGGTTTAACTGTGTTTACGGTTTAATGGTGCAGCTTAGCACCAGCACTCTCTGATGACTTTAGCAATGCTAAGGCCTCATCATACACGTTTTATTCTCATAATAAATATGTTACTAGTGTCATTTATGCTAGTAGCTCAGAAAATAATTTTTAGAGATGTTTTTACGAGTGTTCCGATACATCTAGTTTTAGTAGTTATACACCTGAGATATTTTAATATTATTTTAATCCACCTCCAAGCCAACCAATCACAACTCACCCTACACCCCCAAAACCCTCAAGGCTGGCTCATTTTCACTTTGTGGCCGAAAATAGGTAGAGAAAAAAAGAGAGAAAAGTTCTTAGTTCCAAATCTTCAAAGCTTGATTTCTGCTGAACTAAAACTCAAATCAAAATTCCAATCCGACCAAAATGATCCTCTCTTCTTTCTTTACATGATCATATGACTTATCAAGGCTGGAATCAAGGTGAGTTGGCTACACCATCTCTCTTTTGATTTGGTTTCAAGGAAACATGGTTAAATATGTGTTTTCTTGATGTGATTTAGGAGGAAAAAGTGCTTAAGGACCACCTGAAAGTTTAATTGAATTAGGAGCAGCAAAACCAGGTAGGGTGTCACGAAATTAATCTTGATTATTTGTGTTTGAGTTGTGTGAATGTTGTATAAATTGGCTGTGCTAAAAATTGGTTGCATATATGATTGATTCTTGGTGAAAATTTGGTGAAATTTTGATGAAATTTGATGAAATTCAAGCTTTAAAGTTCATGTTCTTGGGCAGCTGGAAAAACGAAACCCTAAGCTTAAATTGAGGTTCAATTTGTGTTGAAATCATGTAGAAAAGATGGGGTTTTAGTGGCTGCTAATTTATTTTGAATTTTGGTAAAAATCGGTTGCTGAAAAGACTGAAAAACGGGTAAAAACAGAGAAAGAATTTGAAGAATATATGAAGAACATGAAGAACACTTTGAGTGTGGTGAAGAACATTGAAGAACACCTTGTAGATCTTAGAAAGGGCAATGAAGTAAATATTTTGGTGTTTGAGGGGTTATTTTGTAATTTCTGAAAGTTAGGATGGTTAAAGTAGAAATATTAAAGTTACTGGGGTAAAATGTTAATTTTAAAGGTTAAAAGGTAAAGGCAAGGTAATTTTCGAAAATTTAGTAATAAAATAATAAATAATAATAAAATATTAAATAATAATATTTAATTAAAAATAATATTTTGATAAAAATAATAAAATAATGCGAAAAAGGCAGTTTTCTGTAAAAGCTTTAGAAAGACAACTTTAAGCGCAGAATCTGATAATTACCTTCATAAAACACTTAGGGAGTGGTAAAAACATATTAGTGAGGCAAAGATAAATAAAAGATAAAAAGTTGAAGAAAAGATAAAAATCGAAGAAAAAGTCTGTAAAGTTTTAATGACAGAAAAACAGACAGAAATTAGTGAACGAACTAGGGCAACATAGTTAGTCCTTGAGTTGCGACTAGGGTTAGGTATTATATGAAAAGTTAAACTGTTTTAGTATAGGCTTAATGAACCTATACTTGGGACAGACTAACTATTCATACTGAAATTTACATAAGCTTTAAATACATACGTTAAACAGAAAAATCAGAGCAGAGTAGAGAAACACAGATAACAGGGCAACCAGAGTAAAGTAAAGAGATAAAGAGAAAAAGAGTAATATAGATACAGAGGAAAGAGTAATCAGAAAAAAGTAAAGAGATACAGAGAACAGAGTAATCAGAGCAGAGAAAAAAGACAAAGTGAAAAGAGTAATATGATAAAGAGAATAGAGAACAAGCAGATGGCCTATTGAAAGGTCATTTGTTGCGTTAAGGCAACTCCAGAGATATTTGTATATTCATCTGCTGCTTTTCTGTTGGCCCTAGAGGTCCTGTAGGCCCAAGTTCACCTACAGTAAGTTGTTATTCCTGTAGGCCGAAGTTCACCTGCAGTGAATATCAATTATGTATCTCAGGGTGTTACTCCTGTAGGCCGAAGTTCACCTACAGAGAGTTGTGATACCTGTAAGCCGAAGTTCACTTACAGGGGTGCTATTTCTGTAAGCCGAAGTTCACTTACAAAGGTGCTATTTCTGTAGGCCGAAGTTCACCTACAGAAAGTTGTTGTGATTAAACCATTTCTGTAAGCCGAAGTTCACTTACAGAGGTGTTATTTCTGTAGGCCGAAGTTCACCTACAGAAAGTTGTTGTGTTGTGTTTAGACTATTCCTATAAGCCGAATTTCACTTACGGGAGTGCTATTTCTGTAGGCCGAAGTTCACCTACAGAAAATAAGCCATATCTAGGACTAGTTCCTAGGTAATGTCGGGATGCAGGGTGTAAACCGACACGTGAGCTCATGGCCTGCATAGGACAGACATGCATCATACTTGGTTGTGGATTTCCTCTGTTATGATTGTTGAATGAATGTATGCTTTGTTTGTTTGCATTCTATTCTTTGTATTTGTGTTTTATTTTCTTATATTCTTTTGTTTGCGTTCTGCTTTTAGTTTTTTCTATTTTCTCTATTTATCTGTATCTTCTGTTTACTGCATCTCTATATTCTGCTATATGTCTGCTAAGCGACACAGATAATGAACTTAACTAATAACCCTGACCCTACTAAGAACTCCCCAGTTCTTACCCCTTCTCTCTCCCTTCCCCCTTCAGATGAAAGTAAGAGTACCTTACAGTAGCTCGTTGATGATGGTTCTGCAAAGAGGATTCTGCTTTAGATAGTCTTCTGAGTCTAGGGTGAATATCGTTCCCTGTTTATATGTATATATTGTGAGACCAGCCAATGTCTACACCCTGTTTGTTCTTGAACTTTAACTTAAATCCTGTGTACGAGACTCCTGTTGTGTGGCTACTTCATGAGGTACCAGAGAGATGTCTTGTGGCAATGTCTGATCGTGCAGAGGAGTAGCAGATGATGTTCTACCTTTTGGTAACGTTGCACCTGACTTGAGTTTTGAAGACCTAGAACGTACTTTCCCTCGCTTTAGTAGTTTAGAGGGACTAGGTGAGTATAGAGTCTAGGCTAGCCTAGGTGCCAGCTTAGGGACCTCTTGAACAGGTCAGGACCTGGGATGTTGTATGTATGTATATGTATATAGTTATTATCTAGCTATATCTAGGGGTGTTCTAACTAAAAGTCTATACTCTAATAAAGGCTGGATCACCGAATATTGTCAACTACTTGTGATGTAGTTATGTGTGGTTGTTTATAACTGTATTATCTGTTATCATTTGTGACTTGATTATAAATGATTCTGTTTATTAATCCAAACGTTTTAAAAAAAAAGTACCTCACAAACTAACTACATTTTTAACAACGAATCAGGCTCATATGATAAATAATAGATAATAATTAGGAAGACAAGTTGGTAGCGCTCAGTTTCTAGTATGATCATGACGTACCAGAAATTGGGTCGTTACAATTTGGTATCAGAGCAGTTCGTTCCCAGTAGAGCCTGGGGAGTGGACTGACTATGCTTCGTTGCATACTCTGCTTGTGTGTCTCATGCTGTTAGGGTATCTTTAAGATACATTTGGCATGAATGTCTATGAGTGCTCATTTTGGGAACGTTCGTACTTAACTTGAGATATTAAGACTGATCACCTTAATGTTGATTTTTTGGTGCGGATAAGACCTTAATGACTGTGAATAGGCATGGTTTAATCGAGTTTCAAATGACAAATTCGTGTGAGGCACAACTACTCTTATAGCTGTTATGATCTCCATGGCCATGGCTATGTGATATTTAGATGCTGTAAGGAACGGACCTACCTCTTCGTCAGGATGGCTTGAAGAAAGTAGATCACTTGAAGATAGATTCTGCACGTGGCTAAAATTTTGAGGGCAAAATTTTCTTTTAGGAGGGTAGAATGTAACAACCCTGATTTTTGAGTACGCGAGATCTTTTCTAAAGGCACGAATTTTCCTGGAAGATCAGTAAAGAGAACACCTCTTCTATATCAACAAGTATCTCGATCCTCATTGTCATTATGTCATCCTTAAACTAGAACATTTTCTGAGGCAAGCTCGATAACGCAATCATGAAGAACCTAGTTTTTGAACCGTACCGGTTAGGAGTTTTAATTCTGATTTTTGTAAGTAGTCTCAGTTTGATGAACCGGACTCGATTCATGATAGAAGAGAGATAATAGTATAATATTAGTATTATATTAGTATTAGAAGATGATTGAATGATATTATAAGGTTACCTGGTTTGTTTTAGTTAAAAACAGGAAATCGGTTTAACCGGGTTTACGGTTTACTGGTGCAACTTAGCACCAGCACTCTCTGATGACTTTAGCAATGCTAAGGCCTCATCATACACGTTTTATTCTCATAATAAATATGTTACTAGTGTCATTTATGCTAGTAGCTCTGAAAATAATTTTTAGAGATGTTTTTACGAGTGTTCCGATACATCTAGTTTTAGTAGTTATACACCTGAGATATTTTAATATTATTTTAATCCAGCTCCAAGCCAACCAATCACAACTCACCCTACACCCCCAAAACCCTCAAGGCTGGCTCATTTTCACTTTGTGGCCGAATATAGGTAGAGAGAAAAAAAGAGAAAAGTTCTTAGTTCCAAATCTTCAAAGCTTGATTTCTGCTGAACTAAAACTCAAATCAAAATTCCAATCCGACCAAAATGATCCTCTCTTCTTTCTTTACATGATCATATGACTTATCAAGGCTGGAATCAAGGTGATTTGGCTGCACTATCTCTCTTTTGATTCGGTTTCAAGGAAACATGGTTAAATATGTGTTTTCTTGATGTGATTTAGGAGGAAAAAGTGCTTAAGGACCACCTGAAAGTTTAATTGAATTAGGAGCAGCAAAACCAGGTAGGGTGTCACAAAATTAATCTTGATTATTTGTGTTTGAGTTGTGTGAATGTTGTATAAATTGGCTGTGCTAAAAATTGGTTGCATATATGATTGATTATTGGTGAAAATTTGGTGAAATTTTGATGAAATTTGATGAAATTCAAGCTTTAAAGTTCATGTTCTTGGGCAGCTAGAAAAACGAAACCCTAAGCTTAAATTGAGGTTCAATTTGTGTTGAAATCATGTAGAAAGATGGGGTTTTAGTGGCTGCTAATTTATTTTGAATTTTGGTAAAAATCGGTTGCTGAAAAGACTGAAAAACGGGTAAAAACAGAGAAAGAATTTGAAGAATATATGAAGAACATGAAGAACACTTTGAGTGTGGTGAAGAACATTGAAGAACACCTTTTAGATCTTAGAAAGGGCAAGGAAGTAAATATTTTGGTGTTTGAGGGGTTATTTTTTAATTTCTGAAAGTTAGGGTGGTTAAAGTAGAAATATTAAAAGTTACCGGGGTAAAAAGTTAATTTTAAAGGTTAAAAGGTAAAGGCAAGGTAATTTTCAAAAATTTAGTAATAAAATAATAAATAATAATAAAATATTAAATAATAATATTTAATTAAAAATAATATTTTGATAAAAATAATAAAATAATGCGAAAAAGGCAGTTTTCTGTAAAAGCTTTAGAAAGACAACTTTAAGCGCAGAATCTGATAATTACCTTCATAAAACACTTAGGGAGTGGTAAAAACATATTAGTGAGGCAAAGATAAATAAAAGATAAAAAGTTGAAGAAAAGATAAAAATCGAAGAAAAAGTCTGTAAAGTTTTAATGACAGAAAAACAGACAGAAATTAGTGAACGAACTAGGGCAACATAGTTAGTCCTTGAGTTGCGACTAGGGTTAGGTATTATATGAAAAGTTAAACTGTTTTAGTATAGGCTTAATGAACCTATACTTGGGACAGACTAACTATTCATACTGAAATTTACATAAGCTTTAAATACATACGTTAAACAGAAAAATCAGAGCAGAGTAGAGAAACACAGATAACAGGGCAACCAGAGTAAAGTAAAGAGATAAAGAGAAAAAGAGTAATATAGATACAGAGGAAAGAGTAATCAGAAAAAAGTAAAGAGATACAGAGAACAGAGTAATCAGAGCAGAGAAAAAAGACAAAGTGAAAAGAGTAATATGATAAAGAGAATAGAGAACAAGCAGATGGCCTATTGAAAGGTCATTTGTTGCGTTAAGGCAACTCCAGAGATATTTGTATATTCATCTGCTGCTTTTCTGTTGGCCCTAGAGGTCCTGTAGGCCCAAGTTCACCTACAGTAAGTTGTTATTCCTGTAGGCCGAAGTTCACCTGCAGTGAATATCAATTATGTATCTCAGGGTGTTACTCCTGTAGGCCGAAGTTCACCTACAGAGAGTTGTGATACCTGTAAGCCGAAGTTCACTTACAGGGGTGCTATTTCTGTAAGCCGAAGTTCACTTACAAAGGTGCTATTTCTGTAGGCCGAAGTTCACCTACAGAAAGTTGTTGTGATTAAACCATTTCTGTAAGCCGAAGTTCACTTACAGAGGTGTTATTTCTGTAGGCCGAAGTTCACCTACAGAAAGTTGTTGTGTTGTGTTTAGACTATTCCTATAAGCCGAATTTCACTTACGGGAGTGCTATTTCTGTAGGCCGAAGTTCACCTACAGAAAATAAGCCATATCTAGGACTAGTTCCTAGGTAATGTCGGGATGCAGGGTGTAAACCGACACGTGAGCTCATGGCCTGCATAGGACAGACATGCATCATACTTGGTTGTGGATTTCCTCTGTTATGATTGTTGAATGAATGTATGCTTTGTTTGTTTGCATTCTATTCTTTGTATTTGTGTTTTATTTTCTTATATTCTTTTGTTTGCGTTCTGCTTTTAGTTTTTTCTATTTTCTCTATTTATCTGTATCTTCTGTTTACTGCATCTCTATATTCTGCTATATGTCTGCTAAGCGACACAGATAATGAACTTAACTAATAACCCTGACCCTACTAAGAACTCCCCAGTTCTTACCCCTTCTCTCTCCCTTCCCCCTTCAGATGGAAGTAAGAGTACCTTACAGTAGCTCGTTGATGATGGTTCTGCAAAGAGGATTCTGCTCTAGATAGTCTTCTGAGTCTAGGGTGAATATCGTTCCCTGTTTATATGTATATACTGTGAGACCAGCCAATGTCTACACCCCGTTTGTTCTTGAACTTTAACTTAAATCCTGTGTACGAGACTCCTGTTGTGTGGCTACTTCATGAGGTACCAGAGAGACGTCCTGTGGCAATGTCTGATCGTGCAGAGGAGTAGCAGATGATGTTCTACCTTTTGGTAACGTTCCACCTGACTTGAGTTTTGAAGACCTAGAACGTACTTTCCCTCGTTTTAGTAGTTTAGAGGGACTAGGTGAGTATAGAGTCTAGGCTAGCCTAGGTGCCAGCTTAGGGACCTCTTGAACAGGTCAGGACCTGGGATGCTGTATGTATGTATATGTATATAGTTATTATCTAGCTATATCTAGGGGTGTTCTAACTAAAAGTCTATACTCTAATAAAGGCTGGATCACCGAATATTGTCAACTACTTGTGATGTAGTTATGTGTGGTTGTTTATAACTGTATTATCTGTTATCATTTGTGACTTGATTATAAATGATTCTGTTTATTAATCCAAACGTTTTTTTAAAAAAAAGTACCTCGCAAACTAACTACGTTTTTAACAACGAATCAGGCTCATATGATAAATAATAGATAATAATTAGGAAGACAAGTTGGTAGCGCTCAGTTTCTAGTATGATCATGACGTACCAGAAATTGGGTCGTTACAGTTAGTCCCTTAAATAGAAGGATGTGAGAAGAGGGGAAGAATTTTCGAAAATTAAATTAAAAATTTTTTGAGATAATAAAAAGAAATTTGAAATTTTGATTGAGATTTTCGAAAATTAAGATTGGGAAAGAAATTAAGTGATTTTGAAAAAGATTTTGAAATTAGAAATTAAAAAGATATGATTGAAAATTAATTTTGAAAAAGATGTGATTGAAAAGATATGATTGAGAAGATATGATTGAAAATCAATTTTTAAAAAAAAGTTTTAAAATTAAAGTTGATTACTTGATAAACAAGAAATTAAAAGCTATGATTCTAAAATTTAATCCTTTCTTAATAGGCAAGTAACAACTTGAAAATTTTGAATTAAATCACTAATTGTAGCAAGAATTTTTGAAAATAATGATAAAAAAAATTGAAAAGAAATTGATTTTGAAAAGATATGATTGAAAAGATATGATTTGAAAAAGATTTGATTTTGAAAAATCATGAAAATTTGAAAAAGATTTGAATTAAAAACAAAATCTTCCCTCTAGTGTCATCCTGGCATTAAACGCCCAGAATGGTATCCATTCTGGCGTTTAACGCCCAAAATCCTACCTTTTTGGGCGTTAAACGCCCAGCCAGGTACCCTGGCTGGCGTTTAAACGCCAGTTTTCCTTCTTCACTGGGCGTTTTGAACGCCCAGCTTTTTCTATGTGATTCCTCTGCTGAATGTTCTGAATCTTCAATTCTCTGTGTTATTGACTTGAAAAGACACAATTTTGAAAATATTTTTGAATTTTTAATGATGAAAAACAATGAAAAATGCAACTAAGATCAAATAAACAATGCATGCAAGACACCAAACTTAGAAGTTTGTATACTAAGGTCTATAGCAATTTGAAAATGCATATAAGAAACAACAAAAGACACAAAATAAGAGAAATTAAAGATCAGAGCACTGAAATCATCTAGAACAACTTGAAGATCAATGAAGAACATGATGCATGAAATTTTCAAAAATTAGAAGAATAAAGACATGCGATTGACACCAAACTTAAAATTAGACACTAGACTCAAACAAGAAACATAAAATATTTTTGATTTTTATGATTTTATAAATTTTTTTGTGATTTTCGAAACTTATATAGAAAAGAAAATAAAGAGATTCAAAATGTTTAATAAGAATTCAAGGAATCATGCAATGTTAGTCTAAAGCTTCAGTCCAAAAAGGATTAGACATGGCTAGCCAAGCTTCAGTAGGACATTACATTCAACAGCTAAATTGATGAGAATCAATCAGCTTTTGTGATGATAAAAACATCACCTTGAAACTATAGAATTCATTCTTAAAAATTTTGAAAAATAAAAAGAAAAGTACCTAATCTAAGTAACAAGATGACCCGTCAGTTGTCCAAACTCGAACAATCCCCGGCAACGGCGCCAAAAACATGGTGCACGAAATTGTGATCATCAACAATGGTGCCAAAGGGCTTGGAGCTCTCAAACGTGAATCACACTTTGTCACAATTCCGCACAACTAACCAGCAAGTGCACTGGGTCGTCCAAGTAATACTTTACGTGAGTAAGGGTCGATCCCACGGAGACTGTCGGCTTGAAGCAAGCTATGGTCATCTTGTAAATCTCAGTCAGGCAGATTCAAATGGTTATGGAGGATTGATAATTTAAAGATAAATAAAACATAAAATAAAGATAGAGATAGAGATACTTATGTAATTCATTGGTAGGAATTTCAGATAAGCGTATGAAGATACTTTGTTCCTCCTGAACCTCTGCTTTCCTATTGCCTTCTTCCAATCATTCATACTCCTTTCCATGGCAAGCTTTATGTTGGGCATCACCGTTGTCAATGGCTACTTCCCGTCCTCTCAGTGAAAATGTTCTACGCACGCTGTCACCGCATGGCTAATCATCTGTCAGTTCTCGATCATGTTGGAATAGGATCCATTGATCCTTTTGCGTCTGTCACACGCCCAACAATCGCGAGTTTGAAGCTCGTCACAGTCATCCCTTTCCAGATCCTACTCAGAATACCACAGACAAGATTTAGACGTTCCGGATCTCAGGAATGGCCGCCAATAATTCTAGCCTATACCACGAAGGTTCTAATCTTAGATTAGAAACCCAAGAGATACACATTCAAGCTTGTTTGCATGTAGAACGGAAGTGGTTGTCAGTCACGCGTTCATAGGTGAGAATGGTGATGAGTGTTACATAATCATCACATTCATTATATTCTTGGGTGCGAATGAATATCTTGGAGAAGAAATAGACTTGAATTGAATAGAAAAACAATAGTACTTGTATTAATTCATGAAGAACAGCAGAGCTCCACACCTTAATCTATGGTGTGTAGAAACTCCACCGTTGAAAATACATAAGAACAAAAGGTATAGGCATGGCCGAATGGCCAGCCTTCCAAAGAGGGTTCAATCATCAAAACATGATTCCAGGATGATCAAAAGATTGAAAATACAATAGCAAAAGGTCCTATTTATAGAAAACTAGTAGCCTAGGGTTACATAAATAGGTAATTAATGTAGAAATCTTCTTCCGGGCGCACTTGGTGTGTGCTTGAACTGATCATTGAAGCTTTCACATGTAGAGACTTTTCTTGGAGTTAAACGCCAGCTTTTGTGCCAATTTGAGCGTTTAACTCCAGCTTTTGTGCCAGTTCTGGCGTTAAACGCCAGAATTCTTGAGCTGACTTGGAACGCCTGTTTGTGCCATCAAATCTTGGAAAAAGTATGGACTATTATAAATTGCTGGAAATCCCAAGATGTCTACTTTCCAACGCAATTAAGAGCGCGCCAATTGGGCTTTTGTAGCTCCAGAAAATCCACTTCGAGTGCAGGGAGGTCAGAATCCAACAGCATCTGCAGTCCTTTTTTAGCCTCTGAATCAGATTGTTGCTCAGGTCCCTCAATTTCAGCCAGAAAATACCTGAAATCACAGAAAAACACACAAACTCATATTAAAGTCCAGAAAAGTGATTTTTAAATAAAAATTAATAAAAACATAATAAAAACTAACTAAAACATACTAAAAATAATGCCAAAAAGCGTATAAATTATCCGCTCATCACACAGCTACCGCATGGCTAATCATCTGTCGGTTCTCACTTGTGTCGGAATAGGATCTCTCTATCCTTTTGCACACTGTCACTGCGCCCAACATTCGTGAGTTTGAAGCTCGTCACAGTCATCCCATCCCAGATCCTACTTGGAATACCACAGACAAGGTTTAGACTTTTCGGATCTCAGGAATACTGCCAATTGGTTCTAGCCTCCACCACGAAGGTTCTAATCTAACGGGTTCAAATACTCTATTTTCAGGAGAGGCAAGTTGAATCCGTGGATCAGAGACCCAAGAGATACGCACTCAAGCTATCGCCTAATGACTATGTTGAGCTCAGATAGAACGGGAGTGGTTGTCAGTCACGCGTTCATAAAGTTGAGAATAATGATGAGTGTCACGGATCATCATATTCTTGATATTGAAGTACGAGTGAGTATCTTAGAACAGAATCAAGCGTGATCGAAAAGAAAACAATAGTAATTGCATCTCTCAGACGGTTAATCTACGATTTCGTTGGGTACTTCTCGAGACACCAGTTCAGCCGATTTTCAGGGAGATTAGAGTCTCCGTGATATAGGATATAATCCAAAGAAGCAGCATTCTCTGATCAAGAAGATTCGACCTTGTCTGTGACATTTTGACTAGGATCACCAGGAGAATGAACTGGTAAAGCTTCACCCTTCGTCAGATTGGATGACCACGGCCAATGGCATTCAATCTGTAGCAGAGGAGATCAATGACCACGGCCCATGGTGTTGATCACATACAGCCTGCCATGGAAGAGATCACTCACAAGCAAAGAAGATAGTAATACTAGAGTTAATTCAGAAAGGCAAAGCAACTCCGATTCTCAACTCTATTCCTATTACTGATTACCCTTATACATACATTACTCTTACAACTTCAAACCAATGACCTTCTGATCCACCTGACTAAGACCTGCAAGATAAACATAGCTTACTTCAAACCACAATCTTCGTGGGATGACCCTGACTCGCTCAGGTATTACTTGGACGACCCAGTGTACTTGCTGGTACAGCTGTATGAAAGAGTGGGGATTCGTGCACCAGCTGGCGTCAGTGGCAGCATTAGCACACTTACGCCATTGTTAACGCCAGCTCCAGGGGGCACTCATGCAAGTATAAGGGCATTAATGAGCCAACGTTACTCCATCAACACCAGCGTTAACGTCAGAAAGGGCCTGAATAACTCCTAACTTACTTCAACTAAGGCCAAGGGCCCACATCCAAGTACTTAAAGACTCATTTAAAGATCACAAAAGTAGTATATATAGGAAGAGTTTTTAACTTAGAAAGGGGATTACGAACTTTTACACAAGAGGATCCAAATTAGGAAACTCTGAATCATTTTATTTCTTCTTTGTACATCATTAGGGGGAGGAGCTCTATTATAATTCAAATGAATGAATGAAATTCTTCTTCTTCTCAATCCGCTTATTGTAGCTAAGGAAAAATTTCTGTGCTTAATAGATCTATTCACTACCAGAAGGGGGTTTAGATCCACTTGAATTTCTATGTGAACCTTGGAAGAGGGATCATAGAATTTAGTTTGAAGCTCTTTTCCTCACAACTCTTTTGATCAATAAATTTCTAGTTTGAATTGAGATCCTGAGAGCTTGTGTGGCTTATGGATTAGAGAATTGAACTTAACCTCTTCTCATGAACAATTAGATCAAAGAATTGGTAATTGGTTGTGTTAAGAGAAATTGGATTGCCAAGGAATTGGAACTCAATTAATTGCAATCCGCCATAGATCTACTTCATATAATTGAGAATGAAGTTCAGACCCATTGATTCATGAAGGATTATAATATCTCCAATCCCTAATGAATCTCACCCATTGTTATTCTTCATTTCAATTGCTTTAAGTTTCTTGTTATCTTTGGTTCCCAATACCCAGAACCCATTTACGATTCATGAAATTTACTCTTTCTTGCCATTTACATTCTTGCTTTTACTTCCTTGCTCTTTAAGTTTCAGTTCTTTAATTTCTTGTCATCTAAGTTTCTGCCATTTACCTTTCATAATTTACTTTCAGCACTTTATTTTTCTGCAATTTACATTCAGTATATTTACTTTCCTTATCAATTATAATTCTGATAATCTAATTACACAAATTTCCCAAATATTTGCTTGACTAGATAAATCACCTAGCTAAAGTTGCTTAATCCATCAATCCATGTGGGATCGACCTCACTCAACAGTGAGTTATTACTTGGCGATTCGGTACACTTGTCGAAGGAATTTGTGTTGTGCAAATTTCCAATCATCAAGTTTTTGGTGCCGTTGCCGGGGATTGATTCAGATTAACAATGATTAAGTGGGTGATAGTCTAGATTAAGCACTTTTCTTTGTTTTTGTTTAAGCACACTAATTGTTTGACACATTGTGTCAGCTAACTCTAACACACACTCTAGCAATAGAGTGTTCACTTTTCATTTGGTTTGTCTGTGTGTTATGTATGTCAGGAGGGAGAAAGACAACATCAACTTCCTAAGGTTGAAAAGAGAAGCTAGGAGGAAAAGAGTTGTTGGTGAAGAGGACTCAGAAGGGGACTTGGATCAAGTCATGAAGGATGAGATGCATAAGGAAGGGGTGGCTAACAATAATGCCCAACCTGCCAGGAGTGTGCTAGCCTCTTATACTATTCCTGATCCTAGGAATTGTGGGAGTAGTATACTCACTCCTAATGTACATGCCAACAATTTTGAGCTTATACCTCAGCTCATTATTACTATGGTTTAGAATAACTGTCAGTATGGAGGAGGTGATTTGGAGGACCCTAATCAACACCTATCCGTTTTCGTAAGGATATGTGACACCGTCAAAACTAATGGAGTACATCCAGACATCTATAAGCTTCTGCTATTTTCCTTCTCTCTAAGGGACAAAGCAACTCGGTGGTTGGAGACCTTCCCAAAGGAGAGCATCAAAAATTAGGATGACTTGGTTAACAAATTCTTGGCCAAGTTATACCCCCCCCTCAAAGAATTATCAAACTCAAGACTGGGGTGCAAACCTTTAGACAATTGGAGGGAGAATCATTGTATGAGGCTTGGGAGAGGTATAAAGCACTGATAAGGACATGTCCTTCGGATATGTTCAGTGAATGGGTGAAGCTCCAGAACTTCTATGAAAGTCTCTCTATGAAAGCAAGAAAGGCACTGGATTATTCTTCAGGAGGGTCACTTCAAATGATGAAAACTCCAGAGGAGGCACATGATCTCGTAGATATGGTGGCTAACAACCAGTACTTTTACTCCTCAGAGAGACAAGCAACTCCAAAGAGAGGTGTATATGAGCTTGAGGGTGTGGATGCTATCCTAGCCAAAACAAGCTGATACACCAACAAATCCAGCAGCAGATGGAAATAATGGCAAAAAGGATGGATGTACTTCAATTGGCAGTAATTAGCATAATAAGGCAAGCTTCAAATGCATGGGGTCAAAATGAAGAAAGCTTTGAGGCATACAACAATGACCAGTAGCCTGAGCAAGTCCAATATATGCACAACACAAGCTCTTCCCACAATGATTTCCATGGGGACACATATAATTCCTCATGGAGGAACCACCCCAACTTGAGGTGGGGAGACAATAAGAACCAATGGCAGAAGAACTCCAACCCCAATAACCTTCGCAACACAAGCAACCAAAACCATCATCCCACTAACAACAATCCATACAGAAAACCACAAAAATAACTTTTCCAAATCCACATTCTACCCACAAAATAACTCTTCAAATAACTCAACCAACTTCCATAAACAACCAACATCTCATACACAACCCCAGCCACATCAAGAGTCTCAGAGAATCTCTAATCTATAAATGATGATGGAGAAGCTCATGAAGAACCAAGAGATGGCAAGCAAGAACTATGAAGCATCAATGAGAAACCTTGAAAGACAAATAGGGCAACTATCCAAGCAGCCTGCTGAGAGGCCAATTAATGCCTTCCTAAGTGACATCATCCCAAATACAAAGGAGGAGTGCAAGGCCATACAGCTTAGGAGTGGTAAAACATTGGGAAAGGACAACAAGGACGCCAGCAAGGAAGAGACAGAAATTGAGGAAAATGATAAGGTGGATCACAAGAAGGACAATGAACCACAAGCTTCAAGGAAAGGCAAGTAAGTCTTAGAGTCACAAACACAAGAGAAGAAAGAGGAAGTGAAGCCATATGTTCCTCAACTACCTTACCCTCAGAGATTGCACAAGGAGATGAAGGATCAACAATTCCCTAAGTTCTTGGAGATTTTTCGAAATTGGAGATCAACATTCCACTAGCTGAAGCCTTGGAAGAAATGCCACTTTATGCAAAGTTTCTCAAAGAACTCATCACCAAAAAGAGGAGCTGAAAGGAGAAGGAAAATGTGATCCTCACCCAAGAATGCAGTGCTGTAATACAAAAAGGGTTGGTGGTGCACGGAATTGCAATCTCACCTTTGCAACTCCGCACAACTAACCAGCAAGTGCACTGGGTCGTCCAAGTAATACCTTACGTGAGTAAGGGTCGATCCCACGGAGATTGCCGGCTTGAAGGAAGCTATGGTTATCTTGTAAATCTTAGTCAGGAGATTATTTATAAAAATGATTTTGTTCATGAAAAGTAAATAACATGTAATGAATAATACTTGTGATTCAGTAATGAGGAACAGGTTGAGGTTCCGGAGATGCTCTGTCGTCTGAATCTCTGCTTTCCTATTGTTTTCTTCTCCAAACACGCATGGCTTCCTTCCATGGCAAGCTGTATGTTGGTGGATCACCGTTGTCAATGGCTACCATCCGTTCTCTCAGTGAAAATGGTCCAGGTACGGTTTCTGTACAGCTAATCAACTGTCGGATCTCTCGTCTCGGATGAAAAATACCAGGCACAGCTACTGCACGGCTAATCTTTTGTCGGTTCTCACTTGTCTCGGAATAGGATCTCCCTATCCTTTTGCACACTGTCACTGCGCCCAACATTCGTGAGTTTGAAGCTCGTCACAGTCATCCCATCCCAGATCCTACTCGGAATACCACAGACAAGGTTTAGACTTTTCGGATATCAAGAATGCTGCCAATTGGTTCTAGCCTCCACCACGAAGGTTTTATTCTCATGGGTTCGAATACTCTGTTGTCAGGAGACGCAAGTTGAATCCGTGGATCAGAGACCCAAGAGATACGTACTCAAGCTGTCGCCCAATGACTACGTTGAGCTCAGATAGAACGGGAGTGGTTGTTAGTCACGCGTTCATAAAGTTGAGAATGATGATGAGTGTCACGGATCATCATATTCTTTATATTGAAATACGAGTGAGTATCTTAGAACAGAATCAAGCGTGATCGAAAAGAAAACAATAGTAATTGCATTAATTCATTGAAACACAGCAGAGCTCCTCACCCCCACCTATGGGGTTTAGAGACTCATGCTTTAGAAGATACAATATGAGATATAAAAAATGTCATGAGTTCCCCAAAATGAATCTCTAAAAGTAGTTTTTATACTAAACTAGTAACTTAGGTTTACAGAAAAATGAGTAACTAAGTGCAGAGAGTGCAGAAATCCACTTTCGGGGCCCACTTGGTGAGTGTTTGGGCTGAGCTTTGAAGCTTTCACGTGCATATGCCATTCTTGGAGTTAAACACCAGCTTGGGTGCCAGTTTGGGCGTTTAACTCCAGTTCGGGTGCCAGTTCCGGCGTTTTACGCCAGAAAAGGGTCTCTGGCTGTCGTTTAACGCTAGTTTGAACCATCAAATCTCGAGAAAAGTATGGACTATTATACATTGCTGGAAAGTCCAAGATGTCTACTTTTCAACTCAATTGAGAGCGTTCCAATTGGGCTTCTGAAGCTCTAGAAAATCTATTTCGAGTGCAGGAGGGTCAGAATCCAACAGCATCTGCAATCCTTTCTCAGCCTCTGAATCAGACTTTTGCTCAGGTCCCTCAATTTCAGCCAGAAAATACCTAAAATTACAGAAAAACACACAAACTCATAGTAAAGTCCAGAAATGTGATTTTTGCATAAAAACTAATAAAAATATAATAAAAAGTAACTAAAACATGCTAAAAATTACCTAAAAATAATGCCAAAAAGTGTATAAATTATTCACTCATCAGTTGCTACCCAAAATCAAGGATCCAGGAAGCTTTTTCGTACCATGCACCATTGGAAAAATACCAATTGACAAAGCATTATGTGATCTGGGAGCAAGCATCAATTTGATGTCACTCTCTATGATGAAGAAGTTGTCAATAGAAGAGGTCAAACCCACCAGAATGTCACTATAACTGGCTGATAGATCCCTTATAATACCCAATGGAGTGGTGTAGAACCTTCTAGCTAAGGTCGGAAAATTCATTTTTCCTGCAAACTTTGTAATTCTGGATATGGAAGAGGAGGGAAGCAACTCAATTATTCTTGGAAGACCATTTCTGGCCACAGCAAGGGCAATTATTGATATGGAAAAAGGTGAAATAAGTCTGAGGGTACATGATGAACAGATAATCCTTAATATTTTCAAAGCAATATAGTACCCTACTGAAAAAGAAAATCACATGAGGATTGAGGATGAAAACCCAAGTTGGAAGGAGAAGCCCAAGGAGTCACCTCTAAAACTCATAAGCTCATCCTTGGAGGAGAAAAACGTAAATGAAGGGAGAAAAGGGGTTCAAGAAGTCAGAAACGCTAAAGAAGAACTACAAGTAAAGACCTCAATGGTGACAACTAATAAGAAAACTCTTGACATTGAGCCTGCCAAGAAGGAAGAATCATCAAAAAGGGGGAAGAACAGCAAGAAAAGGGTGCCTAAAGCGTGGAAGAATAAAAAGTTCCAACTAAAGGATTCTCACATGGAGACAAAGTGAGGCTAATCTATCAACAAGTGAAAACATCTCCACACTTTTCTGGATACTATACTGTGAGCAAGATCCTTTCACTTAAACACATAAAAATAATCAAACAGGATACCGGAAGGAAGCTCACAGTGAGAGGAGACAAATTGAGGCACTATGATCATCAACCTCCCTAATAAGGACAACCGTCAAGCTAGTGACGTTAAAGAACCGCTTGTTGGGAGGCAACCCAACCAGAGGTAACTTTCTTTTCTTAGCTATTTCAATAAGAGAGTTAAGTAGATTTTCCTGTATTGCAAGGAGTTAAATTTGGTGTTACACACCAAAGTGATGTCATAAGTGAACGATTCAAGGTTGAATGTGTGATGCTAAGTTTGGTGTTCCACCACAGATTTCATTAAAACACATTGTAACCCCCCCCCCCCAAATAGCATGACTAGTCACTAACTCCAAACAATCATAGAACTACTTAACTGTTTACTTTCTAGTTTATAGTTTGTTTTATTAATAAAATATCATGATGTTCAAAGTTGCTACATATAGAAGTAGGCAAGGAACTAAGTTTGGTGTTCACACACCAAAGTAAGTTCAGAAGCTTACAAACATACATGCATGCTGACCATTTCTCAAGGGCTTGGGAAACAAGCAACTTTCAATATCTTTACAAGAAGTCATTCAATCTCTTGGAGAAAATATGTACCATCATCTAAAGATATAAAGAAGGATACAAAAGCTAAAGATGGTGATGACAAGGAGGAAACAAGTGGACACTGAGAGGTTGTATTGTTACTTGACTGTCTCTAACTTAAATGTGTCAATTGAAAGTGCAATTGTGCCCATGTTGATCAGTGTCCTGTTAGTCATGATTCATTTGCATTAGGTTGATTTTTATTTTGGCTTGTTAGCTTAATGCCTATATCACCCCACCTTTCTTGAATTGTATGCTTTTTTCCCTATGCTTCAATAAAAGAAAATGTTATGAAACAGAGAATGATAAAAGTCTAATTTGGTAGAATATTGAATAAAATCATAAGGTAATGTGGTGGTACATGCTTGAAGTACTTAGTAAGTTCACAAATAAAGTGAAAGGGTAGAATGTTCCCTTAAGTATAGGCTTAGTGTGCATTTTATGAAATCCTTGTGCATAAAATTAAAGATCCTTGCAAAAAGAAAGAAAAAGAAAAAGAAGAATGAAGAAAGAAGAGAGCAATTAATAAGCTAGGCACTAATAGCTTGACCCTAAAGATATATGTCTGTGATGCTTTTGTACAAGGATATGCTTGGATGATTAGGTTTTAAGGAGTGCTTCATCACTTGATAACTTGGGTTAACTAACCCAGGATTATCAACCAAAATTCCATTATCAAGAGCAACTTTGCTACAAAGCATTTAGCAACCCAAAGAGGTGTTGGGCATTAATGTCTCAATGTTAAATTTCAAGTCAAGTACCTATGGTGTGTATGTGTTGAGGAGAGGCTTGAGTCAGTAAGTCCTAAGGGGTGCTTCAACACCTAACACCTTGAACCAACTGGGTCGGGTGTATTGACTGAAAGCTTATCATAAAGAGCTGCCTTAACACAGAGCACTAAGCTTCAATAAAAAGAATAAGCCTCTAGCAAGAAGAAAAAGAAAAGCAAAAAGTTCAAACCAAGGATCAAAGAATAAAAGGGTCTCATAAAAGCAGCAGAGTTAGTACTTAAGAGGATGCTATAACCTAGAAACCAATAAGATTATGAACTTCAAAGATGTCATGCATGAAACCCCATGAACCAGGATTGAATATCTTTCAATAAGGGCTTATATCTCTTTGTGTTCTCATTCATTCTTTTTATACTTTATTACTTGCTTGGGGACAAGTAAGATTTAAGTTTGGTGTTGTGATGCCTAGGCATCTTTGGCTAGTTTCACAAGCCATTTTCTATAGTTTTTACTTGGTTTCATGCATTCTCTTCACCAATAAGCAAGCATTTGGATGAGTTATCTATGCATGTCTTGATTCTTCGAACCTTAGTTAATTATAATCACTTTCATGAGATTTATGCAAAAACTACTTGATTAAGGAATGATGCAATATCTTGTGATTGTGGCAAAGCTTTGATACACTTGTCTGATTGATGATAGGCAAGGAGAAGCAAAGGAGAAGCAGAGAAAAAGCAGAGAGGCTATGGCATTAGTGGCCAAGTTAGCACACTAACGCCACGGTTAACGCTATACCAAGGAGGGTGCTGGCATTAGTGGCCAAAGTTAGCTCACTAACACCAGCGATAATGCTGGCTTAATAAAGAGGTGCTGGCGTTAGTGGCCAAGTTAGCCCACTAATGCCAGTGCTAACGTGCTCAAGGAGAAGAAGATGGTGTTAGTGGCCAAGTTAGCCCACTAACGCCAGTATTAACATTGTCAAGGAGGAAGAAGAAGCTGGTGTTAGTGGCCAAGTTAGCCCACTAATGCCAGTGCTAACGTTGCTCAAGAAGAAGGCAACGTTAGTGGCCAAAGTTAGCTCACCAACGCCAATGCCCAAGGAAGAAGGTGCCAACGTTAGTGTGCTAACAACACTAACGTTAGCACACTAACGTCTTCGATCAATACACAACTTGGGGGCCGGATAAATTGACTAGTGTGCGTACGCACGAAGTAGTGCGCGTACGCACCAGAGGAAAATTTGGCAGTGTGCACACCCACAAAGCAGTGTGCGTACGTGAAAGAGCAGAGGATTGATGGTTTAGAGATTATAAAAACTCTCGTTGTGAGTATAGTTACTAAACCAAGCAATCAACCTTTCTTACAAACGTATTGGTTGTCACAAGTAACAAACCCCTTAAAAATTGTTAACCTAGTATTCAAACCTCGGGTCGTCTTCTCAAGGAACTGCGAGGAAGTATGTTCTTATTATTTGCTATAAAGGTTGTAATCGGGGTTTAGAAGGTGAGAAGCAAGTAATTTAAATGACGAGTGAATTAAATGTCAAGTAAAAATAAATAATAACTGCAAAACAACTTTTGGCAAGATAAGGGAAGTTAGAAGTCCAACTTAGTTATCCTTCTCAACAATAATGAAAGTTGTATCTTAATTCCACTTGGTCAACCTTTACCAGAGCAAAGGAAAGTTAAGGGACTAATTAAATTGACCTTTGAATCCTAATTATTTCCTAAGAAAAGGTTGGGATTAATTAAGTTCAACTCAATTAGCAAGGTAACGATTATCAATTATGTTGAGTTTAATAACTGTTGAGTTACTGAATTCTTACCCAAAACCAAAAGGGGAAAAAGTAAATTGCTGAAATAATAAAAGTGTCCTTAGATGGGAAGCAATGGCAGCTTAAATCAAGAGAACAATCATAAACTGAAAATACCTCAAATTATCATAAATTCAATTAGAAATCTGTAACATGGAATAATTCTTAGATCAATTTATAATAATAATCAATTCAAATGTTGGAATAAATAAATAGAAGTAATACTAAAAGAACATTAAACCTGGATCCAGAGTTACTCCTAAAACAAGAAGAAATCCTAAATCCTAAAAGAGAGAGAGAGAGAGAAGATCTCCCTCTCAACTAAATCTAAATCATTGAAAGGTGAAAATATGCGAGCTCTCTTTGAATGGAAGCATTCCCACACTTTATAACCTCTGGTCTATGCTGTCTGTACTTAGATCTGGGCCAAAAAGGGCTTCAGAATTTGCTGGGGGCGTATTCTGTAATTTCTGGTGCGTGGCCTCTGTCACGCGTCCGCGTGGGTCACGCGATCGCGTCATTCGGAGCTTTTCCTTGCCACGCGGTCGCGTCAGTCATGCGACCGCGTCATGTGTATTCTGCTTGAGGCGCGCGGTCGCGTCAGTCATGCGGCCGCGTCGCTGCTGATTCGTGCTTGGCACGCGATCGCGTCATCCATGCGATCGCGTGGATACCAATTTCCTTAAAGCTCCGTTTTGCTTCTTCCTTCCATTCTAGTATGTTTTCTTTTTCATCCTTTAAGTCATTCTGCCTTTAGAAAATCTGAAACTACTCAACACACTAATCACGACATCGAATGGAAATAAAGGTAATTAAAATAATTAATTTTTAAAGCTTAGAAAATATGTTTTTCATTATATGACATAATGAGGAAGGGAAAGTAAAACTATGCAATTAATGTGAATAAGTAGGTGAAGAGGTGAATAAATCACTCTAATTAAGCACAAAAGAACTCATGAAATATGGGTTTATCAACCTCCCCACACTTAAACACTAGCATGTCCTCATGCTAAATCCAAGGTAAATAATTAAGGTTAAAGTGATGGAATGTTATGAAATGCAACCTATGCTAAATGCATCTACCTAATGAGTCATGCAATTCTAATTCATCCACTCATATATAAAGCTTACATGTAGCTAAGTTAATTCACATTCTCAAGGAGTTGTGTATATATATATAGCCAACCCTTAAATAATAAAGCACTTTAGCAAATGAGATGGGGAAGAAAACATTGTACAAACTTGCAAAACAATTAGTAAATTTTAAGCACAGATATATGTTGATGAGTTATTGAACCCTCACTGGATTTTATGTTTACTCTCTAGTCACTCAGTGTTTATTGGGTTTATTCACTCTATTTTTCTTTTTATTCTTAATTTCTACAGCTTTATTTTTCATCTAACCAATCAATAATTATAGAATATAGTCATACCAAAAAGTCATGAGGTCTTAATTAAGGTTGTAATGGGGCCAAGGTAAAGGTAAGGATTTATGTATAGGTTTAAGTGAGCTAATAAGTGAATCCCTAATTAGACTAAGATCTCACCTAACATACACATCTAGTAAAATAAAATTTCTTTACCTAATTTCCCATAATTTCCCACTTATTGTTACATGCTCATGTTTCACTTTTTATTTTATTTTTTTTATCCCATGTGCATTGTTTTTATTTTGCATTGGGGAATTTCTTTTGTATCCCCTTTTATTTAAATGCTGAAAAAATTAACTTTTTTTTTAATGCACATGATAATTGAATCATTTAGATTTTCTCATGAGCATGCTTCCCAAATTTTATTTTATTCCTTTTAACTTCTCTACCTTTTGTTTCTATCATCCATGTTCCCAAAAGGTTTCCCACATTTAACTCTATTTATAATTTTCTATCTTAAGCTAACCAAGGATTCACTTGGGGTTTTATTTTGTTTTTCTGCTTAAGGCTAGTAATTTGGCTAAATAGAATAAAGGGGTTTTGAAAGGCTCAAGGGGGCTAACAAGGGTAATGTAAAAGGTAGGCTAATTTGGGGTGAGTGAGCTAAAATCAAATGATGGCCTCAATCATTCTCTTGGTATGTATCTATTCTATATTCTATAATTGGACATATAGATTAAAGCAAAGTAAAGAACATCAGAATAAAAAGAAATGTGACACACAGAAATGAAATTATGGTTTGAATGCAACCATACAATTTAAGCTCAAGACTCACAGGCTGTGTGTTCTCTAACTCAAGCATCATATATCGTTCATATATTGTATGCAGGTTTAGTTAAAAATTCCCATTATTCTCTTGAAAAAATTATTTAGGGTAGCTTTTAAAGTTTTAATGCTCCTCCTTGATGAAATGTTGTCAACTAACATGTAATGCTATATATACAAGGTGTGGGTTGTTTTGATTCTGTTAAAGTTTCTAGTTTACTTCCTTTTTATATTTTTCTATTTAAACTATACTATCTTATGCTAAAAAGGGTAAACTATACTAATTAATCCACTAATAAATCAGAATTGCAAACTAAACTAAACAACTAAAATAAACTAAATGGCTAAAGTATGAACTAAAGATGCAAAATGCAGCACATAGAGTGAAATACACAAGTAGCAATGTATAAGTACTCAGAAAATAACAATAAAAGAAAAAAATATAGAAAAAATATCCAAAATAAAAGAAAAAGTATGTAGTGGTTCACCAAAATAAACGCCAGAGATGGCGACCTCCCCACACTTAAAACGAAGCATCATCCTCGATGCTCAATCAAGCCTGGTGTGAAAGAGTGTCATCAATGGTAGGGATGGTAGCTGGGGTCTCCGTGGTGGTGGTGGACTGAGGGTCTGGCTGCTGTGGAGGTGGGACGGACTGGAGCGGGATCTCCGGATCTGCAGCCTCTATCTGGGGCATAACCTCCTGATGCGGGGCAACCTACTCTGTGGCTGCCTGCTGATGAGTCTCCGCCTGGGAATGAGGCTCCTCCTCGTGCACATCCTCCTCCTCGTGCTCATCCTCTGATGGCTCTGAAGGGGTGTCGGGCTCGGAGGGGATGTCGGCGCCCTGTCTGATCATCAGCTTCAGATGGGAATAGCGTCGCCTGCTGCGGCGCTCTAATCTCTCATACCGGCGCCTGTTACGACGCTCCATCTGATCAAGCTGGCGGAATAGACGGTACACGAGGCGATAGACCGGCTCAGAGGCGGGTGGAGGTGTAGTGGTGGCAGCAGGGGCAGCTGGGGCAGCTGTGGAAGAAGAGGGTCCAGCAGACGGAGGGGTTGTCTCATCAGTAGCAGTGACAGGTGGTGGTCTGTAGCCCAAAGCAAGGAAGTTCCTGCTGTGCGAGATGATCTTCCTGCAGTTCGCTGCTGGTGGTCTCTCATCGGTATCCTCCCAAGGCACATCAGCCTGACGGCCTAGCCGTGTAACCAGGTAAGGAAAGGGGAGGGTGCCTCGTACGTGGGCCCTGGCCATATAATGCCGGATAAAACGAGGTAAGTATATGTCCTTACCCTCCAGCACGCACCAAAGGAGGGTGATCATGGTAGCCGGGATCTCCGTCTCGTGAGTACTCGGCATCACAAAATTACTCAAGATCTGATGCCATAGCCGAGCCTCATCATTTAAGTACACTCTCTTGATCCTCTAGGCATAGTGGTGTTCTGACCCATCTCCCAAGGAATAGCAGGGTCGAGAGCTATCCGTGCCTTTACGGCATCCCAGTCAAACTGCATCTGGCCCATGTCCTCCTCAGCCTGTGCAAAACCATCTGGCTGATCGGACTTGGCTGGGAGCTGGAGAATGGTCTCTATGGCTTCCTCTGTGACCAGAATTTGCTTTCCTCTCAGGTTCACTGCATCAAGGGTAGTAAGGTAGTAGTTGCAATAGAATTCCCTGACCCAAGATGCATTGACCTCTGTCAGTGGTCTCTCCAGAAAGAACCAGCCCCGTTGCTTGATTTGCTCAGTAGTGTACTGCTAGAGGGCCTCTGGAATCTTCAAGGTACGTTCCAGGTATAGATTTTTGGAGTTTGCAAAAGCCGGGTACTTCAGTTCACAGTACCGGTTTGCAAATTTTATAGGATCATTTGCAGGAAGCAGCTGGTTAGCTTTCTCCTGCGGTGTGAAGTTCTTCTCCCGCCATGATGAATCGTGCATTAGAGCAATGATGGACTGGGAGGATTCTCCTCTTTTGCGCTTGCCAGTGGCCTTGCCTTTACCTTTCTTGTGTGAGGCAGACATCCTGAAAAACAGAAAATCAGGAATGGATAAAAAAAATAGGAAAGCAAATAGGCAATTAAACAAAGGAAACTCAAAGCGGTAGGGGAGAAATAGAATAAGGAAAATGAGTAATTGAAATGTGATTGAATGAATGTTAAATGGAAAGAAAATAAGCAATATGCCATGGGTAGAAAGTTAGAGGAAAGTGAAAATAATCAGGAAAGAGACCAAAAGGGTTAGTATGGGTAGGATTTGAAAAAGAAATTAGTAAATTAAAATCAGTGAGTTAGGAAGGTAAGTGGCATAGAAAAATTCCATATAACAAGGATTCACAGGTAAGAATAGAAGTACTCATAATTGAACAAGCAGTTTATGAACCAGGAAATCAAAAAGGATGAGAAAGTCTGCCATAGCATGCATGTAAAGGTTTGGGTAAAGCAAAGTAAAACAGATTTCAGAAATGCCAAACCAAAACATGAATGAAAATAATTTAAAAAAAAAAATTGGACAGCATTCCGACTAAAATTGGATTGTCCCGGAAAATAAACAGCAATTTAATCAGTTCATATGAATTAAAAAAATCAAGCCGCATGTACATAGATATAAAATAAACATAAAAACTCAATGTAAACAGCAGCAACATACAAGAAAGAAGCATATGAATCATGATTATAGCAGCAACAGATTTGCACATAGGATAAAACAGAAGTAAGAATAGTGCAAGTAAACAGATCTAGATCCACTAACCACAGTCTAAGCTACCTAACAACCTAAAAATCTACTACAACATGCAAGTCTAACTATCCTAGTTATGAACATAAACGGAATAAAAAATACAGAAAAGTGACGAACAGAAAAAAAATGGTTGCGTGTTGCGAAACCTGGTAAGCGGAAGGGGTGGAACAGGGAAGAAGGTGGCTGCGGCGGCGTCCGGCGCGGTGGTGGTGCACAGCAACGCGGTGGTGGCGGCGGAGGGGGTTGGTGTCGGAGAAAGGGTTTAGGTGGTGGGTGGTGGTTGGAGGGAGAGGATAAGGGTGGGAGGTTGTGGTTGGGGTTGCTGGCTGAAGGGGTGGGGCGCGGTGGATGGCCGGTGGTGGTGGGCGGTGGTGGCGGCGAGCAGCGGTGGAAAGGGGAGGAGAGAGGAAGAAGGAAGGAGAGAGAAGGGGAGGGGGTGGTACGGCAGCGGTGGCGGGTCGGCGGCGGCGTCTGGGTGATGGTGCGGTGGCGGTTGGAAGGTGGTGGGTGGTGGTTGGAGGGAGAGGAGGCAGAGAAGGGGAAGAGGGTTGGGGGTGAAGGCTGCGCGACTGATAGGGTTCGCGGGCTGGGGGGGTTATATTTTCGAATCCACGCAGCCGCGTGGAGCACGCGGTCGCGTGGTTAGGACGAGAATGGGAGTGACGCGATCGCGTGGGGTGCGCGATCGCATGAGAGGGGGGAAAGAAGGGTGACGCGATCGCATGGGTCACGCGATCGCGTCGCTGGAAGTCGTGCTAAACGCACGACTCCAGCGACGTTTTAGCGCAACTCTCTGTCTCCTTTTGGGGCGATATGCAATCCATGCGACGCGATCGCGTTACTCACGCGGTCGCGTGGGATTGGTATTGGGTAAGTGACACGATCGCATGGGGCATGCGATCGCGTGGGCCAATTTGTGCGAAACGCACAAGGGCCGCATGATTCCAGCCCAACTTTCTGTTCGTTGGATCCTTACGCCGATATATATATCACGTGGCCGCGTGGGTCACGCGGACGCATGGGTGGTGTTTTTCGCGATATGACGCCATTGCATGGGGCATGCGGTCGCGTCGTGCAACCTTTTTTTTTTATATGCATGAAAAGTGCAGAATGCAATGACTATCATGGATGCTTATGCATGATTCCAGGTTTAATAAATTAAAATAAAAAAGGAAAAAATGAAAGCAATTAACAAGAAATAAATTGAAAAAGAAGCGACCATACCATGGTGAGTTGTCTCCCACCTAGCACTTTTAGTTAAAGTCCTTAAGTTGGACATTGGAAGAGTATCCTGTTATGGTGGCTTGTGTTTAAATTCGTCCAAAAATCTCCACCAGTGCTTGGAATGCCAATAGCCTCCGGGGTCCTAAACTAGGCATGTAAAGCTTCTGCGCAGCTTTAAACAGATATCCAGTGTCCCGGGATGATGAATGTCAGAACATAATCCATGATCCCAAGCTGTGTTTTTAGATCCGCCTTCGTTTTGATTTGTAAGTTTCCATTCGGGCGGGTTAAAGAGTAGAATCTCACCGTGGCGACCAAACGTTCTCCGTGATCCATGCAATTGAGCACGATACCAATCCGTGTACTTCGAGGTGAAGCGTGGAACTTTATTGAACCTGGTGCACCAGCTCTGAGTACGAGCCATTTCCCTCTTACTCTTAAAGCCGCAAAGAGCTCTAAGCTGGCCATCTGTTTCAAGCAAACCATATTCAAGTGAATAAGTAAAATTATAAGTTAAGGATTGTACCCACTTGAAGCTTGTATTGGGTGGTAATGGCCTTGGGATAGGTGTTTTTGGTGGTTCTGCGAGTTCCGTTTCCTTGTGTTCTTCTGTGAATTCTTCCACTTCCTTGCAAAGATCTTCAATTGTATCTGTATCCTGGTCAAAGTCTTCTATGTATTCCTCATCACTCGAGTCATAGATTGGAGGTTGAGAGAAATCTACCTCCGCATCATCTTCATATTCACTTGGGGAAGATTCTTCGATCTCAGAGAATTTACTTGCAGACGCAAGTTCATCACTAGGAGAACTAGGCTTGTGACTATCATCATCAAGGAAATTTGCTTCTTGGATTATTCCGTCTGATTCTTCGTAAACGACTTGCCTTGGAGATTGTACAGTATCCTCCTTAGCATCAACTGTGGTATCTCGGACGGAGTTTTCCTCGATTCTGGATTCCCAAGGAAGTTCAGCATCGCCTAGATCTTCAACCAACTCTTCTTCTTGAACAATGACAGCTTCTTCCATTTGTTCTAGTATGAATTCATTTTCTGTCTTGTCCACTGGAGTCTCTAGCATTTCTTTCATGCTACGCTCTTCATTGGGCTGTCCACATGGGGCTGTGGTTGATCCTTGTATATTTGAGCGCCTAGTGGCCCATTGAATTAGTGCTTGCTCTAGTTGTTGAATGGTTGTTTGAAATTTGATCATTGTTTCTTTCAGGCGATCCTTTACTTCGCGGTTTGCTAGACTTGGACATGATACAAAGGAAAGTGGTGATGATTGGGAACGATTGGATTGGTATTGGGGTAAGGAAGGATCATATGATGGCGAATGGTGAAGAGAATCTTGTGAGTGTGGTGGTTCGAGGTTATGTTGAAAGGATGGTTCATATGCACGGGGTGGGGCTTGTTGGTAGTTACAAGGTTGTCCACCTTGTCTTACAGCTGGGTATGCACGGTAGAATGGTCTTTGTCCAGGATATCTCAGAGGGTGTTGCTGCCTAAAGGGTTGATTAGATCCTCTTGGTTCCATCCATCCTTGATTGGTCTGACCTTGATGCACATTCCTGCTATAACTTCTATTTCCTTTAACAATATTAGAACCAAACTCAAAGCGAGAGGGGTGAGAGTTCATAGTAGCAAATAAAGAGAAAAAGGAAAAACAACAATAATTAAACAAGCAAAAGAAAAATATTTACAATAACCAATAATAAGGCACACGTTAGCAGTTCCCCAGCAACGGTGCCATTTTGAAAGAGCAGAGGATTGATGGTTTAGAGATTATAAAAACTCTCGTTGTGAGTATAGTTACTAAACCAAGCAATCAACCTTTCTTACAAACGTGTTGGTTGTCACAAGTAACAAACCCCTTAAAAATTGTTAACCGAGTATTCAAACCTCGGGTCGTCTTCTCAAGGAACTGCGAGGAAGTATGTTCTTATTATTGGCAATAAAGGTTGTAATCGGGGTTTAGAAGGTGAGAAGCAAGTAATTTGAATGACGAGTGAATTAAATGGCAAGTAAAAATAAATAATAACTGTAAAACAACTTTTGGCAAGATAAGGGAAATTATAAGTCCAACTTAGTTATCCTTCTCAACAATAATGAAAGTTGTATCTTAATTCCACTTGGTCAACCTTTACCAGAGCAAAGGAAAGTTAAGGGACTAATTAAATTGACCTTTGAATCCTAATTATTTCCTAAGAAAAGGTTGGGATTAATTAAGTTCAACTCAATTAGCTAGGTAACGATTATCAATTATGTTGAGTTTAATAACTGTTGAGTTACTGAATTCTTACCCAAAACCAAAAGGGGAAAAAGTAAATTGCTGAAATAATAAAAGTGTCCTTAGATGGGAAGCAATGGCAGCTTAAATTAAGAGAACAATCATAAACTAAAAATACCTCAAATTATCATAAATTCAATTAGAAATCTGTAACATGGAATAATTCTTAGATCAATTTATAATAATAATCAATTCAAATGTTGGAATAAATAAATAGAAGTAATACTAAAAGAACATTAAACCTGGATCCAGAGTTACTCCTAAAACAAGAAGAAATCCTAAATCCTAAAAGAGAGAGAGAGAGAGAAGATCTCCCTCTCAACTAAATCTAAATCATTGAAAGGTGAAAATATGCGAGCTCTCTTTGAATGGAAGCATTCCCACACTTTATAACCTCTGGTCTATGCTGTCTGTACTTGGATCTGGGCCAAAAAGGGCTTCAGAATTCGCTGGGGGCGTATTCTGTAATTTCTGGTGCGTGGCCTCTGTCACGCGTCCGCGTGGGTCACGCGGTCGCGTCATTCGGAGCTTTTCCTTCCCACGCGGTCGCGTCAGTCATGCGACCGCGTCATGTGTATTCTGCTTGAGGCGCGCGGTCGCGTCAGTCATGCGGCCGCGTCGCTGCTGATTCGTGCTTGGCACGCGATCGCGTCATCCATGCGATCGCGTGGATACCAGTTTCCTTAAAGCTCCGTTTTGCTTCTTCCTTCCATTCTAGTATGTTTCCTTTTTCATCCTTTAAGTCATTCTGCCTTTAGAAAATCTGAAACTACTCAATACACTAATCACGGCATCGAATGGAAATAAAGGTAATTAAAATAATTAATTTTTAAAGCTTAGAAAACATGTTTTTCATTATATGACATAATGAGGAAGGGAAAGTAAAACTATGCAATTAATGTGAATAAGTAGGTGAAGAGGTGAATAAATCACTCTAATTAAGCACAAAAGAACTCATGAAATATGGGTTTATCAGTACGCACAAGTGGAGAAACTCACAAGGATGCGCATGCATGTGACAGAATGCGTATGCACAACAAGAGGAGCGTTAATGGCAACGTTAGTGTGTTAACGTAGTAGCAAGGCCAGAATGGGTTTGAAGGCTAGCGTTAGTGGCAGCGTTAGCATACTAACGCCAGCTCCAGGGGGCACTCATGCAAGTATAACGGCGTTAATGAGCCAACGTTACTCCATCAACGCCAGCGTTAATGTCAGAAAGGGCTTGAATAACTCCTAACTTGCTTCAACTAAGGCCAAGGGCCCACATCCAAGTACTTGAAGAGTCATTTGAAGATCACAAAAGTAGTATATATAGGAAGAGTTTTGAACTTAGAAAGGGGATTTCAGACTCTTACACAAGAGGATCCGAATTAGAAAACTCTGAATCATTTTCTTTCTTCTTTGTACTTAGTTACTTTCCATGTACTTTCTTTTTCTTTCTAAGTTTTCCAGAGAAATGATGAACTAAACCCCACATCATTAGGGGGAGGAGCTCTATTATAATTCAAATGAATGAATAAAATTCTTCTTCTTCTCAATCTGCTTGTTGTAGCTAAGGAAAAACTCCTGTGCTTAATAGATCTATTAACTACCAGAAGGGGTTTAAATCCACTTGAATTTCTATGTAAACCTTGGAAAAGGGATCATAGAATTTAATTTGAAGCTCTTTCCCTCACAACTCTTTTGATCAATAAATTCCTAGTTTGAATTGAGATCCTGAGAGCTTGTGATTGAGAATGAAGTTGAGACCCATTGATTCATGAAGGATTATAATATCTCCAATCCCTAATGAATCTCACCTATTGTTATTCTTCATTTCAATTGCTTTAAGTTTCTTGTTATCTTTGATTCCCAGTGCCCAAAACCCATTTACAATTCATGCAATTTACTCTTTCTTGCCATTTACATTCTTGCTTTTACTTCCTTGCTCATTAAGTTTCAGTTCTTTAATTTCTTATCATCTAAGTTTCCGTCATTTACCTTTCACAATTTACTTTCAGCACTTTATTTTTCAGTAATTTACATTCAGTATATTTACTTTCCTTGTTAATTATAATTCTGATAATCTAATTACACAAATTCACCAAATATTTGCTTGACTAGATAAATCACCTAGCTAAAGTTGCTTAATCCATCAATCCCTGTGGGATCGACCTCACTCAACAGTGAGTTATTACTTGGCGATTCTGTACACTTGCCAAAGAAATTTATGTTGTGCAAATTTTCAGTCATCAGTAGTCTAAATCAATAAGCCTATAATTGTTAATCCAATCTGCAAAAGTTGCACAAGCTTTTTTATTAATAGTCACCCCACTATTTTTTTTCTAAAGCATCCTTAATTTCATTAAAATCGTCGGTTATCATCCAAGCTTCATTAATGTTGGCCACTAGTGATAATTCAAAAAATTTGAATCATCTCAGACCGATAAGTTGTTACAATTTCATTTATAAGATAATATCTAGACTTTTAGTAATCAGGCTGAAAAGGATTTTGGATATTATTGTGTCTTCAATTCAAAGTGCTTTTGTGGGAGGGAGAATGATACAGGATAATATCGTTATTGTCCAGGAAGCATTTCATGAAATTGGAAAGAAAGGAAGAGAGAGGATGGAGGATTTAGCAATAAAATTGGATATGAATAAAGCATATGATAGGCTTGAATGTGACTTTTTGGAAGAGGTATTAAAGGCCTTTGGATTTTGTCAAAAATGCATGAAGATGATGATGATTTGTGTTATAGGAGCAAATTATAAGTTTAAAGTGAATGGAAAACTAATAATAAAAATCAAACCACAAAGGAGTTTAAGACATGGGAATCCGCTTTCACCTTATTTGTTCATTATTTTGGCTGAAGTATTTACCATCTTGATAAATAAAGCAGAGAGATAAGGGAATATTACTGGTATGAAATTAGCTCCAAATGCTCCGAATTTAGTTCATCTTTTGTTTGCTGATGATTGTATCATTTTCTCGAAAGCCAGAGAAGAATATATATATCAACTTATTCAAATCTTAAATATTTACACGGAAGTCTCCAGTCAAAGAATAAATTTGGATAAATCCGGAATAATATTTGGGGATCAAGTTTCTATAAATACAAAAGTACAAATTGAAGAAATTTTTAGAATATCTACTTGGGATAATCCAGGAAAGTGTTTGGACCTGCTTGTGAAATGGGAAAGATCTAAGATGAAAGCACTAGAATGGATAGAGGATAAGGTTAATAAGAAAATTATGGGATGAAAAGAGAAACTCCATAATCAAACTGGGAAAAGAATCCTAATTAAAGCAGTGATCCAGGCTATACCTTCATATGTCATGAATGTGGTGAAGTTGCCAAAGAGTTTTTGCAAGAGATTAAAAGGAAAAGTAGAAAAATTTTGGTGGATAGGATCAGGAAAGGAGAGAGGAACACATTGGATAAATTGGAAAAGAATAACTAGTAGTAAGAAGGATGGAGGGTTGGAATTCAAAAAATTAGAGAATCAAATTATGACATATTTGGCTAAGCAAGCACGGAGACTTGTAAAGAATCCTGAGATAATATGGGTAAAAATTTTAAAAGAAATTTATTTTTTGAATGAAAATTTTTGGGAGGCAAAGCCAAAAAATGGAGACTCTTGGGTTTGAAAAACTTTAGTGGAAGGGAAAGACTTTATTAGAAGGAATGAAAGATGGAGCATTGGAGATGGAAGTAATATTGATATATGGAAAGACAATTAGATTATTGAAGGCGGGAATTTAAAGAAATACCAGGACAATAGGATATCAATGGTTAAAGACTTATTGGTGGAAAGGAGAAGATGGAATGAAGAGTTATTACGGCATGTGTTTCACCCTAATATAAAGGAAAAGATCCTAAGCACACCTATAAGTCTCATCAATAAAGAAGACTGCTTCTTCTGGCCATACAGATTAGATAAAAATTATACTATAAAATCAGGATACTACATTGCTAAATATAAAGAGAGAGTTGGTGAGGATAATTAGACATCTTTTAGTGATAATATAAAGAAATTTTTGAGTGAGATATGGAAGATGCACATACCAAATAAAATAAAACTCTTTTTGTAGAAAGCCTCACACAATATTATTGCAGTTAATAATAATCTTTGAAAAAGGAAAATTACTAACAGTCCAATATGCAGGATATGCAGGGACGGCGAAGAATCAGTGGAGCATGCTATCCTATTATGTCCATGGACAAGACCTACTTGGTTTGGAGCACAAATTCAGGCAAAATCGACGGATAATTCAATTCGAACATTTATTCAATCGTTGCTGGAAACAATCAACAAAATAAAATAGGAAGGCCGAGAAATGCAGGAACAACAAATAGGAAGTTTAGGATTCATGTGCTGGACTATTTGAAAACAAAGGGATAATCATATTTTTCAAGGAAAAGAAATGAATCCAGATAGAACAATTCAAGCAGCAAAGATAATGCAAACAGAATTTTTATCGGCAATTGAACATGTAAAAGTAAAACACAAAGGAGCAAAAAATAGGAGGATGAGAAATGTTATCTGGAGGGCTCCACCAAGAGATTGGTTGAAAATCAATGTGGATGCAAGCTTTAGAAAATCTAACAGGAAGGGAGCAACTGAAATGGTTCTTAGAGATTGGCAAGAAAAATTTATCACAGGATCAACAACAGAAATCAGGGCTTTCTCCAGTCTTGAAGCTGAAGCATTATCACTCAGGGAAGTATTGATAATGACAAAAAAATCTGTAGTTGGAGAAAGTTTTAATAGAGTCAGATAATTTACAATTGATACAATCAATAAAATCAGGATCTCAAATAGGCAAAATACTAGCTTATTTGAAGAACATAGCACATCTTTTGAAAGATTTACCAGATGCTAGGATAACCTGAACTCCAAGGGAGGAAAATCATTTAACTCATCTCATAGCAACACAAAGAGCAACAAGTACACTTTCAAGCAATTGGTTAGTGAGATTACCAGTGATAATTGAAACCTAATTGAGAAGAGAAGCAGAGAAACTCAGAAGAATAGGAGGAAGGCATATACAGCACGAAGGGGCAATCAAACATAATGGAGACCTAGTTTTAACGGTACCCAATCAGGTGGTCATTGAAGCTAGGGAAGGAACCGGAGGGGGCAGCAGACAGGGGAGCAAGCTGTGTTTGAACCAGAAGACAGTCTCAAATAGATACAAAATTAAAAATGACAGAAATCTAGGAAGGAAAGCAAAAAAGACAATCAACATACCTTTCAAGCTTATTCTGAAACAAGGATTTTACTTCAGATTCAAGCAATTTAGTAAAGAGAAAATTCTAGTGAAAATTTGTGGGTTCCTTCACCCTTGGCAATAGAGCTTCCATCAGGGGAGCTTCCAGCGGAGGAGATTTGAGAAAACCGTCACAATCATACCATGCATCGAATCAGATAAAAAACAAATAAAAAATGAAAGAAAGTGTTGAAGAGAAGAGGACCGTGTGTCTGAAAAGGAAGCCATGGGAGCACTGTGTTCAAGTTCCATTGTTTTCAACTTCCACATGAATTATCTTAGTCTAAGTAAAATAGGGGATCTGGGTTTGGGGCGATGGGTTGTTGGGGTTAGGTAGGGTTGAAAGGCTTAGCCCAAAAACAAAAAAAATGTTGACCACTAGTGATAAAACTTTTAGTTAAAGTAATCTTCTAGTTTGGGGTTGAAGATTGACATAAATGGCTGTGAAACACTATTCCTCATTACTGTCAATCGTGATGTTCATGTGTATGAATTAAGGGAGACTATGATATCGTTTACTTGCAGAGGCGACTGTGTTCTACAATTGTGGCAATGTGATTTGACGATGATAGAATTTCTTTAGCGGTAATGTGAGGCATGATTGAGAGCTCACAGTGGTATGAGGCATCCACTAAGATGTATTTACGATAGCTACATGACGATGCTTTGGAAGAGGTGGTTGCAACTGTCCCTTTTATGGGAAGCAACAACTCTGGCTTTGCTGGGTTGCGGTTTTATTTGTTCAAGTTGATTTAATGGCAGTGCTAATTTGAGGATGATGGTGGACTCGTTCATTGGCATGTGTTTCAAATTTAAAATTGAACAATTTTTTGTAGTGACTACCATGGGTGTTGTTGACCAAAACAATTTGAGCTCAGCTTTAGTATTGTATGTTCTCCAAACTTTTTTCTACTTATAATGGCATTAATGGCAGCATATTAGTAGTTAGTCATAGAAAAAAAGTGATACTTGAATGGTAATGTTCTTGGTATCAAATAGGGCACAACTAACAAAAACAATGGAGGCGCATCCGTGGTCACTAACACCAAGGTACTGGGCAATGATATATGTTCCACTGTTGTTCAATGGGTAGTAATAAAATATTGAGTTGCTATGAATTTTAAAATTGAATAATTAGAATAGTTAAAATTTTAGGTATCTTCATAAGAATTTGTGATGTTGCCGGTGGTTATCATGAGTATGTGGTAAAAATTAGTCTGAAAAAGAGAATCACAACAAGCAATCAGGTTCTCACTAACTGCGCTAATGTTTCGAAAGTGAAATTAGGATTACTTTTTATAGTCATAGAACATAGATTTGTAGAATAAGGACAAAACTGTGATAAATCTCCTTGTTCTGGGTTGCATCTCCGTGTTGGCATTTCTACATGGGTGGGGTACTTGCAAATGAATTTCGATGTTTAAGTCACAAGAATCTTTAAGGTGAAATAATGGTAATATAAATAATGTGGGTGTGGGAACTAGGGGTGAGCACGGGTCGGATTGGTTCGGGTTTAGGGTAAAATTAGAACTGAACCAATTGAATTGTAATTAGTTCGGATTTATGTATTTTTGTGTATGTACCCAAACCAAACCAAACTGATTAAGAATGGATTGGTTCGTTTCGGATAATTGGGTACCCAATGAAACAGAATTCATAAAAACATAAAAAAAAAACGAAATTGGAGACACTGACAACGAAGAGGAACTTGGTTGCTGCATCGCTGTCGCTGTCACTACCAGAGATGACGATGGAGAAGACGATGCTGACAGTCCCAGGGATGACGATGTTGATGGTCCCACAGAAGACGATGCTGACAGAGATGCCAACGGAGACGTCGACAATGGAGAGGAAGCTGGTTGCGTGAGTAACGGTGAGGTGGTGAGGTTTAAGGAAGCTCTGCTAGGATTTACTCCATGGGGTGAGGGAGGGCGCCGCTGCTAGTGTTTGTTAGGGTTATTGGGTAACTCAAAATCATTAAAATGCATATATATATTTTAAATTTTTAGTTTTTTATTTAACTAATATAAGGTCAAGTCCACAGGTTGGTTTGCGTTCCGCATCCCCAGAACTATTACCGGGACCAATTACTAGAGAGAGACATTGGTTTGGTTCGGGTTGGACCCGATTACCCGTTGGTTCCAGAACCAATTTAATTGGTTCGGTTCGGATTCGGACGGGTAATCGGGTACCCACTACCCATGCTCACCCCTAGTGGGAACGGTACCCGAAAGGGTTATTATTGTTTGTATCTTAGGTTGCATTTAGTTTTGAGAATAAGATAAAGCATGACATTGAAAACAAGACACAAAGGACAGATATACTAAAATTAGTATTCTTATATTTTATTTAGTGATAAACTAAATATAAAAAAATAAATTATGAAAGTCAAATTTATTCTTATTTTTTTATATAAAAGATCTAGAAAGAAAAATATAATGATAAAAAATAGAATTATGAAAAATTAATTGGAATAATAAAAAAAGGGATAAGTACTATTTTGCTCCCTAAATAGGGTCAAAATTAAAATCGTCCCTAATTTTATTTTGAATTTAAAATCATCCTCAATGTTACATCTATTATTAAAACCATCTTTTATTTATAAAAATACACATTTATTCCTGACAAAAAATAAAAAATTACGAAGGAATAGATCTGAAGAACAAGTCTTCTCTTTTCCATCTCCTTCTTCCCAGACGTTCCAGATCCACACGCCACATGAACTCCAAACCCTCTCTATCCCGCGAAACCCTCTTCAAGCAAAGAACATGAACACAACCCTCGATCTCTCGCTAAACAGCGATCATGAAGGAAAGCATTCACTAGTCCTCGCCAAAACCTCCATCGTGATTCGTGACTGGTGACCGAAGCAACGACGAAGACGATAGGCAACTGCGGTGACTCATAACCTGATTCGTCCTCACCAAAACATCCACTATCACCGGCGAAAGCTTCCTTCCGTTTTCACTTCCACTCCGGTTCAGTTCTTGCGGACAGATCCTCGAGCTTGAACCGTTATAACTTCTCCGGGTCGGGTCTTTGCTTTGAGTTAAGGCTCCACAAGAGCTCTGCATAGTGATGATTGGTGCCGATGGCTCAATACCGGCAGCAGCACGCATGTCTTCCTCCTTTGGCAGTGACGTTGGTTTCACGACTTGTGCTTCTTCAATTAACATTTGTTGCGCTGCTTTATTTTCTTCTTTGATTAATTACATTTTTGATTAACTGCATCTCTTGTAAATCGAGATATTGCACTGTTATAATTAGAGATGTTTTTTATTAATTACGTTATTGAAAGATGTTTTAATGATGCATCCCATTTTCGGTTCTTTTAATTATAGATGAATTTAAAAAAATTTTATTCTTGTAATTGAATCTAAATTTTGTTAATGGAAGAAGAAGAGAGTTATAGTTCTGAATTTTGTTAATGGTTTTGAATTTGGTTAATGGAAGAAGAAGAAGTAGTTTTGTTAATGATTATCAGTTTTGATAATGGAAGAAAATAAGAAGAAGAGTGAAAGGTTAGGGATAAGGGGTTTTTTTGTCATTTATAAAAATATTTTATTCAAAAGGACGATTTTAATACTAAATAAAAAACTTATGCCACTTGTTAGTGGGATTTTTTATTTTAATAAATAAAATAATTATAATAATTACTGAAATAAATAAATTAAAAAATTATTAACGAAATAAATAACCCTCTGATGCGTGAGCATTTTATACCATTTTTCATTGCATTTTCTAGTTGTTTTTAGTTAGATTTTATTAATTTTTACTATGTTTTTAGTGTAAAATTCATCTTTGGATGCTACTTTGAGTTTTTGTATTATTTCTATGATTTTAGGTGATACTTTGAGTCTTTGTATTATTTCTATGATTTTAGGTGATTTTTTGGCAAATTTGGCAGAATCTTGCTCGGAGACGAAGAAAGGATAGCAGATGCTGTCAATCATGACCTCCGTGCATTCCAATGAGAATATCTTGAGCTATCAAAATTCAATTGACGCGGTTTTAATGGTGTTAGAAAGCTAACTTATAGAGCTTTCCATCAATATATAATAGTTTATACTTTTCGTCCATAATAAGTGCCGAAATTGGTGTTAAACGCCAGCTAGGGAGCAGGGACCAGCGTTGAACGCCCAGCATCCTAGTTTAACGTTAGGCATTAGCCCAAACACTCACCAAGTGGGCTCCAAAAGTGGATTTAGCACTCATTAGCTTATGTTATCTTATCCTTGTAACTTTTAAATTTAAATTAATATCTTTTAGGTTTAGTCTTAGAAGTTTTTACTATAAATAGGAGACTTCCTTCCTCTTGAGGATCACGCCTCCTAGGAGGGGAGACACATTACTTCAGATCTTCTTTTAGTTTTCTCTGTAAAGTATGAGTAACTAAACCTCCTGATTAAGGTTAAGAGCTCTGCTTATTCCTATGGATTAATGTTATTACTCTGCTCTTTTAATTAATATTTGATTCAATTCTAAGGTGTTGTTTTCGTTCTTAATATCATGAATCTGGGTGAAACGAGAGTATTGACCCTTATTCTACATGAGCTCTTGTGATTCTCGAGAAAGCTATCTCGCTTGAGCTACAGCTTGAAAACACTCCTCCTAAACTTCTAATTATATGAACTAATCGGATATGTGACATGAAATTCTGTTAGCTTTGGGTAATTGAGATTTTTATGGCGCTAAACTGGTTTTTGAACTTCACCCTCCGATTTGAATTTAATGACCACGAGAGTGGCTTTTGATCAAGATTAGAGGAGATTAATTCACTACAAGAGTAGGTTTTAGTCACATATGGTTTGCCATAAAATGAATCACTCATTGTTAAAATAGTTAGTAAGAAGTATTAATCCAGAAAGATAAGTATCTCCGAGACCTTAACTGCTTTCGTATATTATCTCTTTACCAATCTTTAATTACTTTCTTTACTTTCTTGTTTTATGCGAATTCAACAACAACAACTCTTTTTCTATTTGCCTGACTAAGTCCTGCAAGACAACTATTGCTTGCTCAATCTAACAATCCTCGTGGGATTAACCCTCACTAACCTGAGGTATTACTTGGACGACCCGGTGCACTTACCGGTAAAGTTGTGCGAATTCAAATTTCGTGCACCACCCTCTCTTTATCTCGTTTACACTGTAAATGAGATAATTTTGCACGTATCTCGTTTACAGTGTAAACGAGATACGTGCAATATTATCTCGTTCATAGTGAAAACGATACACGATGGGACAAATTTTCAGCCGCTATAAAAAAGATGTGTAACCCTTGGCATTCTCCACACATATTTCATATCATTTTTCTGTCTTGTTTTTCTCACAAAAACAAGGTAACAATGGCCAGTAACAGCTTGTACATAGTTGTGTGTGTTTATCCCAATTGTCGTATGAAAAATAGCGACAATGGATGATATTTGAGTGTGAGAATCCAATACTGTTGCGGACTCAGCGTGTAAGTACGTTGTCGGAGTTGAAGAGTTTGATATTGAGCAACCTCAGTGGAACAGAAATGAGGGAGGTTAGAAGGGTGAGGTATAGGTTGCTGGAACTCATGGGTAATGGAGTTTTCCGATTTTGATTATTTTGCCTTCTAGGGGACGAGCATGTGAGGCTCATGTTCGACATCCATGGGAGAATCATGGTGAAACAAGTGATGGAGCTTTCCGCCATAGGATACTAGTAGATCCCTCTATCTGCTGGACACCACTGATAAAATCTCTGGCAGATCTAGGACACCAACAGCGGAGTGCAGCCGGCGATGTCCTGACGCCTTGGTTTGCCACCGAACACACTGACTGGTACGTCCAAGCATGTACAGCCGAGCCCCAAGACAACTCCCGGCACCGACCGAAGTCCTCAAGAAGTGGGAGCCAACGCATGTGAACCAAGTTGTTCGACTTGTCTGTCATCAGATATCCTCTGATCCATAACATAATGTAGCACCTGGCATACTGTCGGAGGGTCTCTGAGTCGTCTGTAGGGGGCAGTCAAACAAGCTTCAGCGTGAACAACTCCTTCCTCTGCACGGCCTGCTGTGGAGCCACTGGAGGCCTGGCACCCAGCAGCCGCTCCACCAACTACCACGTCTCCATATGGTACCACCTACCAAAGTCATGGAGGCACCTCTGACTGAGGTCCCGTGTGCGCGTAGCCCTAGGTGGTATACCATGTCCTGTAGGGTGATAGTGGCCTCAACACGGGAGATGAAACGTGTGGGTCTTCGGACGCTGTCGCTCTACGAATGCCGTAATCAGGGAATTGTCGAATGTGAAATCCCTGAGGAGCACCGTATTGCCAAATCTAGCCTCAACTAGATACGGGACGATGACATCGGGTGGAGGAAGGGTATGACTCACTTGCCGGGGAAGTAGAAGGCGAGGCCTCTAAAGAAAAAAAAGTATTCAGAATTATAAAGAAATAATTTTAAAACTTTAATTGGGTCTTCAACGTTTAACAGTCCTCGTATTTTAAAACTTTTAAATAGGTTTCTATATTTTTCTTATTAAATTCTTATACTATTTTTTTACTTTTGTAATTAGATCTTTTTAGTATAAAAAATATTAAAGTTAAATAAATATTTTTTCTAAGTTAAAGATACTTCTAATTAAGAACATATTTACATCTTTAATTACATATTTTTAGACAAATATTATTATGTTAATTTTAATATATTTGATACTAAAAAAACCTAACTAGAAGATTACAATAAGTAGTAACAACCTACCACAGGTAAAATAGAATTCCAAACTAATAATTATGTAGTAATAACCTACCACAATTAAATAGAGTTCCAAATTTTTACAAGCGACATATTCCTAACGCTACAAATTATACTCTAATTCTTCGTGACTTCCCTAACCATGGCTACATGCAAAAATACATCGCTATGGGATTGCACAAAATTCAACACAACAGAACTAACTTCAAAGTCGGCTGCCCCGGCGTAATGCAAAGTCTCGTTCAACCTGTTGATGTCTCCATTGTTACCAACTGTGCGTGCTATCGTCGTGTTTATCGATAATATAGTTAGAAATGGGTAAAAGAGATGAGAAAGTCGTTGAAAAGTTGAAACTGAGACCCGGTCAAAGGCTGTGAACGACATCTATTTAAAGACATCTCCCAGCCTTATCTCGTTTACACTATAATCGAGATACGTGTAAAATAATCTCGTTTACACTATAAACGAGATAAAAGAGAGTTATTTATTTCGGTAATAATTTTTAAATTTATTTATTTCAGTCATTATTATAATTATTTTATTTATTAAAATAAAAAATTTCCTGTTAGTATCTTTGTGCCTTTTCTATCAAGAAGAATACAAAATATACTAATTTAGTGTCTTTTGACATAATGTGTACATTCATATCTCATCTTTTAAATATAATTTTATATTTATGTATCTTTATCTCAGTACCTCGTTTCTATAAATAAATGAAATTTTAGAATAGATGATGAATTTAATTAATTTTTCTCATATTTTTAAGGAAGTTTAGAAAAAATAGGTAAAATATGAAGATATTATTTAAATATAAAAATATCATTTCATATCATTTGAATTTATAAAAATCATTAGTAGTTGTTATTTAAGATCTTACTTTAGGGGTGCTAATGGATCGGATCCGATCTGCATATCCGCGACATTTATCTGAATTTGATCGAAAATTGCGGATATAAATCCGATCAACAAGGCTATCGGATTAGATCATATCGGATTCGCACACTAATAGGATTGAATTACAGATTTTATGTAGGTATCCGCATATCCGCGTATCTGCAAAAATAAATAAATAAATAAGTAAATATTATTTTTATGTTTTATTTCAACTAATAATAATCATATATGTTTATTATTTTGTTTTTTATTATTTAAGAAAAATATATTTAATATTATTTTAAAAGTAAACATGTTTAAAAAATAGAAAAAAAGACTTTATTGATTTTTAAATAAAAATAAACTTTTAAAAAGTATTTTTATGTTTTACGAATATATTCGATATCCGATTCGATCCGCAAATGTGCGGATCGAATTGAAACTAAAAAACTACGGATATTAGACCTGATCCGATCCAATGATTTTAGTGTGAATCGGATCGAAATTTTGACAATATCCAATCCGATCTGATCCGATCTGCGTTCACCCATTCTTGCAAATTATTTTTAGTTTGTATTGTGAATTAAGTGATTTTATTGGTTCAGAAGAAATGTCTGAAACACTTATAATTTTTTTTGTTCTGCCACTGCTCTTAATCATCATTATATAGTAAATAAAGCTTATTAATACATTGGAATTACTGTCGTGATCAATCGTGAATAACTGATTACGAACTAAAGAATTAATTAGTTTGCACATATTTTTATCTTTACAAATTTAATTGCATATATTCTCACATTAGCGAATAAGGATGCTCTGAATAATATTTAATATTATACTTTTGAAATTTATAATCGCTTCCTTTTATGTGCTTTTGGTGCTACTGTTTGGCCATAACGGTGAATTTATTTAATTAATTAAAGCTTTTTCATTTTTGGTAGTGAATTTGGTACATGATTAGATAGAGTTATAGTGGAGTTGAAAGATGACAAGTCCAATAGCGAGTTTCCATTGCCTCAACCAACCGGTCCCAAAGACCAAACTAAAGCGCGTCAGTGTTAATGTCCTGCTCCTTTCTTTTTATTTCACTTTCATATAATTAAAGAAGACTAGAAAGGTAAGGTAGTTAAGTCTTCGGAAATTAAATTTAATCAAGTTTTGTAATACTGTGTTTTTTAATAGAATTACGTTTTTTTTAGGGATGTCAATGGGGCAGGGCGGGGGCGGGGGATGCCTCCCTGCTCCCCATCCCCGCCCTGAGATTTGCTCCCCATCCCCGCTCCATTCCCCGCCGTGGGGGAATATTGCTCTCCATCCCCATTCCCCACGGGGCCCCATTCTCCGCGGAGACCCCATTCCCCATGTACATAATAGTTCTAACTAATTATTACTTTCCATATGAATAGAGCTGCAAGTATCTATCTTATACAAAAACTGCAAGATTTTATACAAAAAGTCTAAATGACACGATGGTGACTTCTTTCGAAATAACGCAATGGGGACGCAACGACGAGCCAAAGGACAAAGTAGTAGATGAGGTGGGAGACGCGGCAACAAAGAGGAGAATGGACACGACGGCAGAGTTATGAAAAAGAACGCCGCAAAAAGAAATTACGACGCGGTAAGGGTGATGGCACGGTGAGGTGTGACGATGCGGTGAGAAGGGTGACGAAGGGGTGGCTGCAGAGAGGTTGGATGAAGTATGGACTGCCTTAGGAATCTCTGAATTGAAGAAGGGTTATGCAAATAAAGATTAGGAGTTTTGGGTTTCTATATATATGTGTGTGTGAGAAATTTCTAAAAAACATATATGAGAAATAAACTATTAAGGATAATTCAAGGAATTCATAAATTTCGGGGAATAGCGGGGACGGGGCGGGGATCCCCGCTCGGGTCCCCGCGCCTGCTTCGGGGGAATTTTGTCCCCCATCCCCATCCCTGCGGGAAAAATTCCCCACAATCGGATCCCCATTCGGGGCAGTCCCCGCAGGGATCCCCGCGTCTCGGGGAATTTTGCCATTCCTAGTTTTTTTCTTATTTTTTTCCTCTTTTGCGTTGCCTTTTTTTAATATTGTTTAATTATATTTTGTAATTTTTTTTCGTTTTTTTTTTGTCTTTTCTTTTTTCTTTAACATCTTTTTTATTATATATTGTGTTCGGTCGTTCGTTGAACCGGTGATAGAAAGATCGTTAGAGGTGAGAGTCAGAACCTAAGAGCGAGGTCGGTAAGTTGGCAGATGAGACCACCTGCAAGGACACTCCGATACCAAAATAAGTGTTCGTACAAAGAGGCGACATATTAGGTTAAAAGTGATGTACCTAAGGAGAAGGGTAGGTCCTTCTCCTTTATCCCCTATATGTTCGGGTGGGGCCTTTTACTCGGGACTAGCCCCTTAAAAGCTTCCGCCAACTGTTCGGATCTTCTCTTGCGAAGACCGGGTTACGTTGAGGATATCTCGTCGTACGGACGAGGCGCGGGCCGCTTAATGGACCTTCAATTCTTATTGGGTTAGAGTAGAACAGTGCCCCTAATGCGTCAAGTCGTGAGGTTCACGACTGACACATTCGACTACCCATGTTCTCGTGAGAGGTGGTTTTCGCCCAACATGGCTTGGTCGGCAAGAGCTCAAGCCTCTGGTACTTTCCTCGTGCATGGGGGTTGCCCCCAACCCCTATCCGAGGGCGTTGCTTTGGTTATCGTGCCAATAACATTAAATGCATTTAAATTTAAATGTGATTTGAAAGCACGTGGAAAAGTCTATTCTATCCCTGACCTTTCACGCTTCTTCTTCGGTTACACTTTTCACCCTCGTTTCATATCATCATTTTCCTTTTCTCTTCTTTTTCCACAACTGCTTACCATTACTTACCCATTTATCTACCCTTCTGAAAATGTCATTTTTCTCATTGCTTGCAGATTTTTTGCTACTGTCACGAGAGTCCTGCCATTTTCATCTTACAATGCCTTTCCGCGCCGTAATTGTTAGTAAGTGACCATTTTATCCATGCCATTTTTGCTTATTCTATGCCATTATTACCTTGGTTTCCTTTTTATTGTTGCTTTCTTAGATCGAACTAATGCTTGCTAGATAGATTTTAGGGGGTGCCATAGGTGTCTTTTTTGCGGTTTAGGCTAGAATGGTTTAGTGTAGAATGATTTTGGTTTAAGTGTAGAATAACTTATTTTTGGCTTAGAACCTTCTCCCGACCTCACGATTTAAGCAGTGCCCCCATTGTAGGTATGGCATAGCAACCCTTGTAAATTGGTACACTTGGTGTACTATTGATGTCACGAGCACGTCCTCCAAGGTAACCGCGGAGGAGTTAACAGAGCTCCATGACTCGAGAGCATTGTGCGGAGGCGGCCCCTACGAGGCAAATTGTGAACTCTTGGTGTCAGGATCCTGGGAACATGTTTGCTAACTTAATCTTGAGGCTCCTTATGTCCCAGACTGTATGTGAGTGTATAAACTTATGTTCACTACCTTGGGAGTTCAACTTCCCTTCTCCCCCTTCATCATGGCTCTCTTAAATCAATGTGATGTTTCCCTCTCACAACTTCATCCGAACAGCTAGGCTGCCATTCGGTGCTTTGAAATGGTCTGCAAGTACTTAGAGCTCCCTGCCGCCATCAAAGTCTTCCTCTTCTTCGTCTTACTCACGAACCCTTTCCGGGAGGGAAAGCATAAAAAAGGTACCTTTCTTTTTAGGTTGTGCAAAATCGTAAAATCTTCGGCCTCTTTGAAGATCCTCTTCATGGCTTTAAAGAGACTTTTATCGAAATAAGGTTAGCCTGAGGTCATCATCCCTTCTGGCTTACCCTTGAGGGGGAGAGGTGCATTCCGACCTATTGGAGTTTCAGCACTGGTTTCAACTACTTGATCAAAATGACATGTGAAAGTTTAGGTCGGCAGAACCAACAAATTGCCGATGTGTTGCTGGAAATATTTAACCCTCACCTCCTAATGGGTGACTGGAAAGCTAGACGGGACTGCATAGGTTCTGTTATTTTGACAATGCCCTGATTTACTTACTACTGCTTAATTGCCAACTTCGTAACTTGGTTTTCTTTTTCTTTTGTGTTAGGATGGCTGTTGGGAATAATTTCATTAGTCATTTAATGACTCACTTCTTCCCTGGGAATGACAAGAACTCTGATTCCTACACTCCTTAAGTCGAGATCTCTCAAGCTGACGAGTCAGAGGTTCAATCTCAACCTCCGACTGGGCTACCTCCTTGGCACAGGGCTAGTGGTGAGGTTGACCACGGCCAACTGGCAGTGGTTGCGTAGTCTTTGGATGCTCAGGTTGAGGAGCCTGAAGTGGTCATGATCCTCAACCCCAAGAAAACAAAATCCAACTCCAGCCCGGGTCAGGTGCACTCTGTGATGGAAAAAAACTTTTGACGCGGGCTTCTTTGTTGATTTCCAGCTGTTGCCAGGCACTGAAAACTTCTTCCGAGACAAGGACCTAGCCGCCTAAACAAGGTGGATGTATCAGAGCCTTCTCCAAGCTGCCGCTATCGCAAGGAAGGTGGAGCCGATCTTAGCTTAGTGTCAGATTCTAGATGGAAAGTATAAGATGGCTCAGCATGAAACTATTAAGTTGAAGGCTGAAGAAGAGACATCGGGGGCTTAACTAAGCGAAGCCGATAGGAAGATGAAGGAGGCAGGTGACGAGATCCAACGTCTTGTTGATCGGGACCTTTCTCTTTCAAAGCATCTCAACACCACTCAATGTCAGGCCGAAGCGGCCGAGAGTAAGGTGAAAGAATTAGAAAAGGAGCTGGTGGAGGCCTTGAGATCGGCGGACATAGCTAGCCTTGAGGTCACAAACTTGAAGAAAAAGAACAAGTAGATTATCAAAGATGCTCGGGATGCAATAGATGCTACCGAGGAGGCGATTAAAGCCCAAGTCGCATTAATTGCCCCTGAATACGACACCTCAGGCTGCTGGTGCTTTCATAATGATCCAAGACGACAAGATCGTCGACATACCGAGGAAGTGAAAATTTTGTAATTAAACTTGTAATATTGAAGTCTTTTTGTTTGCTGGGCCGATGTGTTACCCTTTTGAACTTGTAACCTTTGACTCTTTCTGTTGTTGTTGGGGTAGTATGTTTCCCTTTTGAACTCCTGATTTGTGAGCTCGTTAAAACTTGGTTTATTTTCATGTATGATATTGGTCATTTATTTGCGTATCATTTGTTTATTTGGCCGTTTAGCCATATCTCGATGGATATCCGTGTGTCTTCACATAGGAGATTCTGAGGTGATCAGTCCTAGGAAGACATACTTGTAACTTGATAGTAATTTTCATACAATAAATTTTAACACAAAATACTAGTAGTTTTCAATAGATGGGCCTCATTAGAACCCCTTGCTGCCGTTCCAAGATGACGGTAAGGGGAAAGAGAAAGACTCAAAAGAGTACCCGTTTTTTCATATATCATGAGAATACAAGTAAGCTTGCAAGATAAAAACAAGGTAAATGAAAATGAACACAAGGTATAAAATGATTACGAGAAAGAAAAGTAACCAAATCATGAGACCATAGCCAGGAGACCGTCTAAGCCTTAGAAGTAGAATCTTCTGAGGTTCGCCGTATTCCAAGTCCTCGATATCTCCTTCCCATCTAGTCGCTCGATCTTGTATGTGCCTTTGCCTTGCACCTCCCTTACCCTGTAAGGTCCTTCCCAGTTGGGGGAGAGCTTCCCTTCGCCTAGTGTCAGCGGACTAATGTCGTTGCATCATAATACCAGGTCTCCCTCTTCAAATCTTCTATTATGAACCTTGCGGTTGTAGCGTAGTGCCAACCTCTGCTTTAGCACTGCTTCCAACAAATGGATCATTGCCCTGATTTCATCTACCAGGTCTTTTTCGACCGCCTCATCTACTCCTCCCAACAGCAACCTCAGGTTGGGTTCTCCTATCTCCACAGGAATCACGGCGTCCACGCCGTAAGTGAGACAGAAGGGCATCTTTCTGGAAGATGATTGCATTGTTATTCCATAAGATCATAGGACCGAGGCCAACTCGTCTGCCCATGAGCCCTTCCTTCGATCCAAATGCTTCTTCAGTCCTTTTCAGGATGGCTTTGTTCGTTGCCTCTGCTTGCCTGTTACTTTGAGGGTAATCCACAGAGGAAAATTTTTGCTTGATGCCGAGGCTTGATAGGAACTCTCCAAACTTCTTATCTAAGAATTAGGTTTCATTAACTGATATCACAATTTCAGGGATTCCAAACCTTGCGATCACTTGTCTCCACAGGAATTTTCGACAGTTCGCAGACAATATACTTGCCAAAGGTTCTGCTTCTACCCATCTGGTATAGTAGTCAATGGCCACGATTAGATATTTGACTTGGCATGGGACCATCGAGAAAGGGCCCAGCAATTCAACTCCACTGGGAGAAAGGTCGAGAGGCCATGATGGAGCTTAGCTTCTCTGTCGGTTCCTTATGAAAGTCTGCATTTTCTTGGCATCTGAGGCACCTCTTCACATATTCGCTGACATCGGTCATCATAGTAGGCCAATAATAACCAGATCTAATGAGTTTCTGGGCCAAGGACTTCTCTCCAATATGGTGTCTGCTACACCCCTCGTGTACCTTTTTCAAGACGTACTCCATCTGTTCGGGCCGCAAACACTTCCATAGGGTTAACTGAGCCCTCTCTTGTATAATTGGCCTTACACTACCGCATATTTGGTGGCCTCTCTTCTTACGACCTTAGCTTTTTCCTTGTTTTCCGACAGTTCACCCTTCTCGAGAAAATTGCTGGATCGGGTCGATCTAGGAAAGAGCTTCCTCTTGGCTTTGGGCCAAACACAAGGCCACCGATGGCGCCATTGTTCGATCGTCCGTTGGACCAATGGCGGAAAGATCGTTGGAGGTGAGGGTCGAAACCTAAGTGCGAAGTTTGAGATGTTGTGGGACCAGCAGTCGTCGGTAGGTCAGTGGATGGGGCCACCTACAAAGACACTCCGATGCCAAAGTAAGCGTCTATAGGAGGAGGTAGCTAATTAGGATAAAAGTGACATACCTGAGGAGAGGGGTAAGTCCCTCTACTTTATCCTTATCTATTCAGGTAGGCCCTCTTACTCGGGTCCAGCCCCTTAAAAACTTCTGTTAGCTGTCTGAATTTTTTCTTGTGAAAACTGGGTTACGTCGAGAATATCTCGTCGTACGGATAAGGCGCGAGTTCGTTTAGTAAACCTCCATTTCGTATTGGATTGGGCTAGAACATGTTTGTTTGTTTATTTGTTTTTTCTTTTTTTTCCACTTTCTTTTTCTAAAAAAAATTATGGACAAGAAGAATAAAGAAAAAACATTAAAGAAATTTTATGACGATAAATATAGAAATATTTTATGATAAATAAATTTTTAAAAAAATCATAGAAAAAAAAACAAAAATTTGTTAAGCTAAATACAAAAAATTTATAATAATAAATACATTTTTTATAAGGTAAACACAAATTAAAAAAAAAAAAACATTGAAAGCAAACAGAAAAATTATTAAGATAAAGACAGAAATTTAATGATGATAAGCATATAAATCTTTTAAATGTAAACATGCAAACTTTTAAAAAAAATAATAATAAACAAATATTGAAATTTATTTACAATAAAACATTCAAAATTTATAAGAATAGACATAAAATATTTTTTAAAGTAAATATTCAATATTTTTAGAAGAAAACAGAGGAAGCAAATACAAAAATTTCGTGACAATAAACATAGAACTTTTTTTAACATAAACACTGAATTTTTTTCCTACTACTTTGTTCATATACATTGGAAGGTCTTCTAGGTACAATTATTGTATCTATCTCTTTGCAATAGACAATAATACACTAATTAAAATCACTATATATTCACTTCATTCAATTTGATCTACAAACCTCTTCCAAACCCAGTGTTATTGACATAAGAAGCAGCCACACAAAGAAGAATCAGAAAATAATGAACATATTGCAAGAAAAAAAAATAGTGAATGTAGTCGGAGATGTTGAGATGAGGAAGAAGTTACAAAAGTTAAAAATTTATGTGCGCCATTCACGTATACATTGAGCAAGTAATTCTTGTTGGAATGATTTTGAATAATAAATTAACGGTTCAACTTAATTAAATTTAATTACTAAAATCACTTGATTATATATAAGTATCTTTTAGAATAGTTCGAATTTTGTTGCCAAATTCAACTGTACTTGTAGGTTTCCACTTTCCATTATCCATTCACGTTATTGCATCACAATTATATTATTAGAGTTGGTCTTCGGAGTAAATGACAACATAAATTAGACAATTAATGATTAGCATGCAATATGATAGAGTTTTCTTGTGTAGTTTTTTCTTTTCATTTATTTATGGATTATGTTAGGTAACTAATGACTTTTTTTAACAATATGAACAATTACCAATCAAATAAAATTATAAAAATATACTATACTTTTAAATTACCCACTCAAATCTTAATATTAGAATAACCATCGACACACCTAATAAAATAAACATCCCATAAAAAAAAGACATACAAGTATAGAAAGAGTCAAACTACTACTTACAGAACAACGGAACAAAGAATAGACCAATAGAGCCTTGTATCTTATTGGTACTATTATAAATTATGTTTGAATTAAATTCATTTATACTTAAATATTTATTGATGAATTCACTCGTAATCTTCTTAGATTTTTCCTGATTCTTTATGTATCTTAGTCATTGGATTATCTTTTTTTTGGTTCAACTTTTCAACTGTATACTTTTCTAGCATTATTTTCCTAATAAAAATACTCTTAACAATCACTTTTTTGTGATGTGGGGATTTAAATATCTTGATGTGATATTATTTTGGGAGGAGAATATAATGTTAACCAGTTTAAAAGGCGTTGATGTACATAACTTCTTTACAAGTTGGCGTTGGACATGTTTACCCTTCATCTCACGATGAAGTTTTAGAGAAAATTATGGTACGTAGTTCTTTTGACATATATGGGTCAAACACTAATTAAGATGCTTTCAATTATTTACTATTCTATGTACTTATCTAAGTACCCCTCCGTTTTAAATTAAGGGTCCATCTAGTGTACAGATGTAGTTTGGTACAGATTTACAGATTTTTGTTTTTATTTGGTTGTTTATTGCTTTAAAAGCGTGTCACTAAAAGTGTTGCTTAAAAAGAAAGTGTTACCCTTAATCGTTAACTTGGCTCTGATACCAATTTTTTAACATTCGACTTTTCTTTCTTTTTCGAAATTAATTCTTCATATTTTACTTCAAATAAGATTATAATTTGTATAGATTCAATTGGTGGAGCAAATTTATAATCTAAAGTATTGACCATTTCTATTATTTCTCTTGTGTGATTATTTATTATTAGTCCTTGATTCTGATTTTTATAGTTTTTCAATCTTGTTTTAGTTTATAATATTCTTTTTTGTATGGATTATTGTATATAAAATCTTTTATCTGTTTGTCTTTTTCTTTAATATAATTTCTCAAATCCTCAAGAACTTCTTTTATTTCTACACTTTCTGTTGTTTCTAAATATCTTTTTAATTTTTCAACTTCATTCTCCATTTTTTCTTTCAACAGTTTTAATTCTTTTAAGTCATAATATGGTTTTTCAGGCATTTATAAATTTTTTAAATTTAATTCCAACTTGTTTATATTTATTCTTATTTCTATCCTTTTTATTATAAGGTCATCAATTTCGATCTGAAGATTATTTAATTCCCTTTTATATTCCTTTATTTTACTTTTTAATTTTTCTGCCCTTTTTCTTTTTATTTTATTTTCTGGTTTTTCAATCTTTTTATGCTTCATTATTTATTTTAGAATTTTTGCAAACTCTATCATCGATTCATCACTATTTTCCAGAGATTCTATTAATTTCTCTAGCTCTTCAACTTCTCTTTTCAACTTGTCATAAATTATTTTTAGAGCTTCAAATGCCCTTTGATTTATTCCAGAAAACTGTAAATAATTTAAACGATTTTCTCTTTCAAAGAGCTCTTGTTTCTTGTCTTGATAAGTTACATATATTTCTTCTTTATTTATTGTCATAATTTAGTGTTTAGGGTTTCGTTTAACTTTTCGACCTTTTTTGTTAATTCTTTTATTTCAGAATTTTCTTCTTTAATTTTTAACTTAGATAAACTTAAAGGGCTATTAATTTTAGATTTTCTTATTTGGAAATTCGATGAAACTAATTTTCCTGATGGTTCTTTTAATAATAGAACTGGGTTTTCAATAGCTTTATATTTTGGTATTTCTGTTTTTACAATTTTCTGAAATAATTCATCGACATAAATTCTTTCTCTGTTTTTAAATATTATACTATGATGGCTATTTGTTAAAGCATAATTTATTGCATATGTAATTGAAAATGGTTCATCGTCTTGTTCCATTAGATTCTTTCTGTGAAATTTATAAGCTAAACTTATAGATCTTCCAAGATTTTCAGTTGATAAAGGTATAGCATATCCAAGATGAGCATTGAATTTAACATTTACGTTTGCCAAGTTTCCATGAACAATTCCAATTATTTGATCTATTGGATCATCAGTAATTCTTTTGTCACAGATTGCTAAGCTTATTGGTGAATTAATTCCTTTCATATATGTAGATTTGATTAAGACTTGTATAGTACTAATATGAATCCATCCAATTTTAGATCTTTTTTATTGATCCTTAATTTTCTCAATCTGTTTACTCAATTCTTCATCATTTATCAAAGCTATTTCAAGTTCTCCATTGGCGGATTTTATCTTTATAGGGGCTTCAAGTTGAATTTTTCCATAGTATATTATATTTTTTCTATTAAAAACTTCTTTTAAGAGATTTTGTTTATTAAAGTTTTCATTTGATTTGAGATTTAATTCTGTTTTTAGAACAGCCTGTTTTTCATTATCTAATAAAGCAGTTAATCTATAATAATCAGATTCTTCTGTTAATTCTAAACTTTCTAAATAATTCATAATTTAAAGATTAAGATGAAGATGTACCTTTCTGGAGAAAAATTTCCTTTATTTAGTATATTTTACATAAGGTGTTTTTATCTCCAGAGGGGAGATTGTAGATGCTAACTCCAGAGGGGAGTTTAGAATTATTTTTCCCTAAGGAAATTCTTCCTCAGACTATAGAATCGCCTTGGCAGCTTCCTCCTTGCTCTCCTAGCATATGAGTACTCTTAGCCTCCTGCTTTCTATTGTCTGATGCTTCTACAATTGCCTAAGCAACCTATTTATAATAGTTGGGTTTGATGGACAATTCCCATCCTTACCCTTCTTATGACGTCATTGCTTACGTCATTGTTTGTTCTTTTGCACCAGCTACATTGTTGGTGCTCTATGACTTAAGTGCTTACGTCACTATGCAATAATGTTGAGAGATGCTTCAGATGCACTGTCCTCCTCTTTTATCATGTGACCCTCAGATGCATTGTCTCCTTCCTTCATCATGTGAGTTGATTCCGTTTCATTATTGCTTTCTTCAGATATCTCTGAGGCACATAGCTGGCACTTGTGGTCTTCTCTGTCTTTTATTAAATAGCAGAGATTCCTCTTTATCCCTTCAGGGAGCTTTTCTAAAAGTCCAGATAAGTTGTAGAATGCTGATTCAAATTCCACCAAGAGTCTCATCTCTCTTTCTTCAATTTCATTTCTTTTACTGGACACAAGCAGAGTATTTCTACTTTTATAATTAATCCTTGTGTGAGATTCCTTCGTTATTTTTTGAGTTCTTTCAAAGACCCTTGCTAATGTGCTGGCTAACCTTCCTTCATGACTGTAAATCGTTAAATCTTGAATCTGATCAATTGGTTGAAAATTTCCTGGGAAGACGGACATGAATATTACTTGGTGTGCTGGAACCAAGCATTCTTCTTCTTCATTAAAAATAGGTTGACTGTTTGTAAATTTTAGGGATATATCCCTTGGATTTACATTGTCAATCATATTTTTAAATCTCTTTACTGCATCAACGAATCCTGCAGGAAACTCACTAATAATTTTTAGATCATTAAAAATTAAAATTGTATCAATTAATCCATATTGGAAAAACTGATAGGTGTCAGATGGGGAAGCATCTGGGAATATAACCAACTTTGTTAGCTGTTCTTTGGCAATATGATAATATCCCAAAATTGCCCTTTTTTCTTCAGTCCAATTCAGGACTATGTTAAGGGTTTCTTTGAGATTTGATCTACAGACCCTTTTCTTTTCCTTGATTTCAGCCCTTGTAGGAATGTTTCTTATTATCCCTGTTCTCTGGGTTTGAACTGGAGCTTTATCTGCTCTTTTTAAGGTTTGCTCTGGATGGAGAGCTTCATATTCCCTGAAGGATTCCTTTGCCTCTTCCAGTGTTAGAAACCCTCCTTTATGAATTATCCTTGATTGATGTGTGAATGGTGCTGCTTTTTCCTAGGCATCATATACTCCTTTCATGGGGCCATTATAAATTACATAATATTTTTTATCTTGGGTGGATTTTTTAATGATTTCAGCAATTGTTTTATTTTCTGAAATTTTTTCTTCACCTGATTTGTCCACCACGCTTAGCTGGCTGAACTCTGATGGTTTTGCTTGTTGTGTTGATTTCATTGCTTCGATGGCCTTCTTGAGAGATTGGATCTGTGTCCTTATTTGCTGATAATGCTTGCATTTTTCGAGTTCTTGCTCATACTTTTGAATTTCTTGATCTAATGTGTTGTAGACGAACTCCATTCTCTTGTTAATGTATCTGCAATAATATTTTTGTCACCCTTAATATATTCAATTTTTATTGGATATTGTAACAAAAATAATTGCCATCTTACCAATCGTCCATGGTTATAATCAACTTTTAAATTATATCATATGAAACCTGTTAGGTAACTTGAATCTGTCCTTAATGTAAATTCTCTGGGTAGTAAATCAATTTTCCATTTCTTAAGAGATTTAATTGCTGCTAGAGTTTTCTTTTCATGAGTGGTATATCTCTGTTCTGTTGGAGTAAAAGTCCCTGAAATATACCTGCAAAATAATTCCTTTGGGGAATCTTTAGAATCTAGTGATTCTTTTTCTTATTCCAAACTTTTTATAGCTTTCTTAGCTTTTAGACATCCTGACCAGGTTATGTCTGAAGCATCTGTTTCTACTATTAAGTAGTCATTTTCTTCTGGAATATAAAGTTCTGGAAGTTTTTCACATAATTCTTTAATCCTTTGAATTTGCATACTATCTTTTTCATCCCATTTCCATTCTTTTTTAGTACTTACTTTTGGAAATAAGCTTTTAGTGTATTCTGTTATATTTTTTAAAAATCCTTGATCAGAAATATAATTTATACACCCTAAAAATCTTTGTAATTGTTTTCTATCTTCTATTTTATTAGGAAATAAATTTACCTTTTCTAGGACATTTGGCTGAAGTTTTAGCTTTCCCTGAGTGGATAGAATTAATCCAAGAAACTCTATTTCTTGTTTTGCTATTCTTGCTTTCTTTTTGCTAAGAACTAATCCTTTTTCTTTACATCTTTTTAAAACTATTAATAATTTTTGAAGATGATCTTCTCTATCCTGTTTTGTAAAAATTAGTATATCATCAATGTACACTAAAACAAATTCATTTAACTCTTTTAGATTTTTTTCCATAAATCTTTGATAAATACCCGGGGCTTGTTTTAATCCGAATGGTAATACATTCTATTCATAGAGCAACACACTTGTTGATTCTTTTGTTGGGCAAGTAAAAGCAGTTAATTTCTTTGTTTCTTCGTCTAAACGAAGTTGCCAATATCCTGATTTTGCATCAAGAGATGAAAACCAAGTTGCTCCTTTGATTTTTTCTAAAATAGAATCTTTTCTTGGAAGTTTATGAGCATCACCAATAGTTGCTTCATTCATCTTCTTATAGTTAATAACCATTCTTCGTTTTCCCCTTTTAATTTCATTATTGTTTTCGACATAAAAGGCTGGAGCCGCATGAGGACTTTTACTTAATCTTATAATTCCTTTTTCCAAAAGATCTCTACATTCTAGTGAAAACTCTTTTCTATCTCTTGCGGAATAAGAAATTTTATTTGGAATATTTATCTCTTTTGTAGGATCTTTTAATTTAATACTTACTAATTCGTTATTTGTATTTTTAATATCTAAAGGATTTTCAGCACAAATTTCATCCAAAAGTTCTTCTATTTTTATTTCAAGATTATTTTTTGGGATATTTATCTGAAAGTATAAATTTAAATAACATGTCTCTAATATAGAAAATATTTTAAATTTTAAGATCTTATCTATAGTAGTAGTCGGTATTTTTATACGTTTTGATTTTTGATTTATTGAAGAATCGTGTGGAGCTTTTAAAACTATATATGTTAATTCTTGAATGAATGGATGATATAGCTTTAAAAAATTATTTCCTATGATAAAATCCATTCCGGAATCTAACATATATATAGATGGAACAATGAACCTATAATTTTGAATAAAAATTTCAACTATCTCTGCTTTTTGGTTAATTTTATGTATTGATTTGTCAGCTATTCTAACTCTTAATGGTTTCTTTAATTTTTTTCCAATCAAGTTTTATATTTGAACTAGCGAAGCATTGTGTTGCTCCAGAATCTATGAAAGCATTTATAAACTTTTCTGTTATTTTTATAGTAATAAATGTAGCATTATTACTCAGTCTCTGAGTCTGTTTCCGAGACATATTCAAAAATATAGTCTAAGTTATCATCAGATTCCTCTAAAGGTTCCATGAAACAAGACTTAGCAATTTCTATTTGTTTAGTAAGATCCTTTTTATCCTTCTTTTTCGGACATTCATTTGCATAGTGTCCTTCTTCTTGGCAATACCAACATTTACAATTTTCTTTTTTATTCGGGTAATAGTTATTTCTTTGTCTTTTGTTTTTATTATTATTTTCCTTTCTAAAATATCTCTTTTTTCTCCAGTTTGGATAGTATTTTCTTTTTCTAAATTGATATTTTCTTTTTCTTTGAAAATTTTTATTAAGACCATATTTTTGAGGTATCTCTTCATTATCTTGACAGCAAATTCTAATTATGTTTGCAAATCTTTTTTGAGTTGCTTCTTGCATACAACGTTCTTTTATTTCCTCTCTTATTGCAGAGGTTTCTCCACCAAAGTTATTTTCAATTGTTCCTCTATTTATTTCTCTTATAAATCTTCCCATTATAAATTCATTAGCAGGATATGGAAGTTTTGTTATATACATACTAAGATAATGATTTTTATCTTCTTCTTTTAATTTGTAATAATGTATTCTATATTCACATATATAAGACTCCACATTACATAGATCATATATCTGAATATTAGCTAAATGGTTTTTTGCTTCTTGATATTCTTTATTATAAACTTCTTGTCTATGATCTATAATATTTTTTCCAAAAAATTCTTTATATAGAATCATCATTATATATAATATCTTATCATAAGCTGTAGTTTTTGTTGCTAATTCTTCTATTATTTGGTTTTCTATTGATGTCATATAATCTCTTATAGTTCCTTTAGTATGAAACCCTATGTAATTCCAAATATCTCTTCCAGACAATTCACTAAGTTTTGGATTAGTAAAGGCTTCTAATAAAAAGGAATTCAACCAATTTTCGAAAATTTCTTTTTTGTTCTTTTTGCAGTCTAAATCGAGCATTCTTTCTCCTTCCATTTCCTGAATTTTAGGAACATATTTTGATGGTATTTTTGTATATTTTGAATCTTTATTTGTAAACCCTTTTTTAAAAGCATAATTATCAAAACCTGTTTCCCATTTAAATTGAGATTGATTATCCTTAGATGTTCCAGCTTCATTTTTTACTTGTATTGGAATTGCTGGTTCTTCATCACTTGAATAATCTAGAATGTGTTCTTCATTTTCTATATTTTCAGAATTTACTAATTCTTCTTCTATTTGAAAACCGTGTTCCATAATATTATTTTCTTGAGCCATTTTTAATTGTTTAAAAAGCATTGTAACTTCTTCTAATTTTTCTTCAATATTCATAATTTCAATGGTGGTTTTACTTTTAAGTCTGTTATGTTGATTATATTTTGGAATTTTTCTTCTTTGGGATTCTCTTTTTCCTTATTTCTTTGAAATTTTATAGATACCAATATTTTTTCGAGCATATCTACTATAGAATTTAATTGTGGGTTAAAAGTATGATAAAGATGTGGGGAATCATTTCCATGGTAACATTTTTTAGAAATTCCGTGTGAAAAATAAGTTTTTTCAGGTTTTTGAAGTCCTTCAATAAAACTTATAGTAAAATAAAGATTTTGAGAAAAATCATTTTGTATTGATTTTAAGAATTCGGTGTCATTACAGTTAACATTAGTTAAAATCATTAATTTTTGATCTATTAATTTTGATAACTTAATTATTTCTTCTCTTAAATCTTCTAATTTACTTTTTTCCATTAAGTGACGCTTTTCTTTGTGAAGAGCTACGGTTTTAAGTGAAAAGTGTGGCTTTAGAAAGTGTGGTCTAAGTAAGCAAATCTTTAAATCTGTATGGTTTTTGCTCTTTACCCTATAATTCACTTTAAATTAATTGTCTCTTTTTAGTTGCTCATAAGTATTAAAACAATCATTAAATTTTATTAAAAATATAAACAATAAAAAAAGACCAAAGTATAATACTATTTTTTTTCTCTTAATTTTTAGTCTTTTAACTTTCACTTTTTATTTAATAATAAAGGGAATAATAGATAAATTAATTAATAACTTCTTAAAATTATAAAGCGATATTTAATTTACAATAAAAAAAATGAAAAAAGATACTTATATGAAACAGACGAAGTATAATTAGACAATAATTATATGTCATATGAGAAAGAGAAGTGATGACTTTTTTATTTAAATAAAAAAATATTTTTTTATTTGTGTAATTTTTTATGGATTTACCCTTTTATACGTTCTTTCTGTATTTTACTTATGCGTTAAAATTTAGCCTGTAAAATATGAGAGAATTAGTTGCACAGCTTATTGATATCTTTTTTATGTGAGTTAAAAAAAAAATCTTACGTTTGAGTTGTTATACCATTTTAACAGACTAATTAGATATATTTTTAAAAATAAAAAATTCCAATATAATTCTTAGATGCTCAATAAATCAAAAGTCCCATAAATCTTAAGTATTGCATGACTTCCGCTTGGCTCGCTAGTTCACTGTGATATATTATCCATTATATTATATATTATAAATATGAAAAGATATAGTACATTTTATAATTAAATACAATATATAAATACTAATTAAATTTATTTAATTAATTTCGGTTTAAATAGTTCAATCCATGATCTATTGGTTGTTCTATTGATCCAATGATACAGTAACGGTTGATGCTCGAGTTGATTTTGATAACTCAGGTCTCAGGATATGCCTTTGTAAGCATTTGTTCAACATATTAGACTAACTATAATGTGGAACCCAACTAAACTGTGTCCACTTAAAAGAAACAACTTGAATTGATTTTGGGAAGATTTTTTTTGGAAACTTTGTAATGTTATTAAATGGATTATTTAGAAACTTATTGATCCCAAATGTGATGGTTGACTCGCATTATTAATAAGAAATTAACGGTATTATTATATGTGTTATTTTGTATTCCTTCATGATATAATTATAGATAAGATTAATGTACTTTCATTTCGATCATTTTCATTTGAAGGAGAAAAGATATTATGATATGACACTTAAAATTGACATGAGTAAAAAAGGTTTATAATAGAATAGAATGAAATTTTATTTCATTTATTTATAATAAAAAAAATTGAATTTCTGTAATGAGTAAATCGGATGGATAAAGGACCGTGTAACTACAATTTTTTATTTTATTATTGTAGAAAAAATCTCTACTAACTTTTTTAGGCCAAAAAAGAGGCTCCAACAAGAAGACCCTCCTCTCTCTCTCTCTATCTTTTTTTTATTTGTGTAAAAAATATTTTTTTTTTTCATAAAGAAAAACAGAATAACTTATTATAGGAATTTCGATTGAATAATAGATGTCCTTTCATTAATTAACTACCTATTATTTGCATATGATTCTATTCTTTTTGAAAAAGCTAACAAACAAGCATATAACAATCTCCTCGACATTTTATAGAAGTACAATAAGCTGAGCGGCCAGCTTGTTAATTTAGATAAATTAGTTAATTTTTTTTCAGTAAAAATACACCACTAAAAATCAGGACAGGGCTAGCTAATTCAATTGGGATTCCTAATATTATTACACAGAACTGTTATTTGGGACTTTCATCAATTATCAGTAGATCTAAAAGAAAAATCTTTTCTGTTATTAAAGACAAGGTAGGAAAGAAGCTGCAGCACTGAAAAAGAACAATGCTCTCAGCCAACAGAAGAAAGATTTTAATGAAAGCGATTGGATCAGCGATTCCGATCTATTCTCTAAGTCGTTTCAAGTTTTCAGATACTCTTTTAAATAAATTCCATAAAATGATGATGCAGTTTTAGTGGGACAAAAAAAAAAGAGAATAAATGTATTGGATATGTTGGGATGCAATCAGCAGAGACAAAAATTCAAGGAGTTTGGAATTTAAAGATTTCAAAATTTTTAATTTATCTATGCTAGCCAAATAAGAATGGAAATTTCTAACAAGAACACACTTACTGGTATGTAAAATTTACAAAAATAAATATTTTCAATATACTTTATTTTTGGAAGCAAAGGCTGGAAATAGGTCCTCTTAGGCTTGGCAGAGTCTCTTTGAGAGTAGAAAGATTTTGAAAAAAAAAACATCAAATTCAAAATCACCATCCATAGCTCTACCATAATAAGAAAGGATCCATGGTATAAAAATCATCCACTATTTCAGTTTTCTGCAGTAGAAGGCCAAATTCTGAAGATATATTGAGTTAGATAATTATTGAGTTAAGATATTAACTAACATAATTGATGATGACAAACATTAATTTTATTGGGCTAACCACCCGATTAGTTTTAATGATTTTGTTTTAAGTGTTGCAGGCCAAAATTCAATAATGCAGCAGCCCAAATAAATGGAACAAAAATCTAAAAGTTACATAATGTGCAACACTTACAAACAAAGCCCAATCATCGAATTATAACAAAGAAGTAAAACGGGTCAAATGAATCATAGCCAACTCAAGCCCAAATTGATCTCACTCAAAGCTGATCCCTGCAAAGTACTTCCACCAAAACCAACGTTCCTTTTCCATTTCGGTCAGAATTCAGAAGAGAGAGAGACTTCCACCAAAGCCAACGTTCCTTTTCCATTTCGGTCAGAACTCAGGAGAGAGAGAGAGAGAGAGAGAGAGAGAGAGAGAGAGAGAGAGAGAGAGAGAGAGAGAGAGAGAGAGAGAGAGAGAGAGAGAGAGAGAGAGAGAGAGAGAGAGAGAGAGAGAGAGAGAGAGAGAGAGAGAGAGAGCTTCGTTCCTAAGTCAGTCACCAAAGAAGAAAGAAAGAGAAGGGTTAAGCAAAAAAGGTTGAGGTCTAATCACCCACATCAAACCATATTAAGCTAAGTCAGAAGCTAAAGGTGATTCATTTCCTTCTGTATGCAATTTTACTTTCTTCTCTTCTTCCCCAACTCTCTGCCAATCCATTTTGGGAAACATGAAAAAAGTGATCTCTGATAAACACTGCTATGAATCAAAGGCCAAAATTATTTCTTGGGGACAAAGTTATAGCTCAAGTGTTCAAATTTGGGTTTACCATTGAAAATATTTTTCTTTGTTGTTCTGATGCATTTGGTCAAGCAAAAAGGGTCTGTTCCAGAATTCCTAAATTGAGGATTAATGAAAGAAAGTGAAAAGTTAAGTTGGTAGCACACAGCTCGAGGAGTTGACTTAGAAAAAAGCAACTTAGCAACATGCAAGGAAATACAAAAGAAGATTTTTCATCCTTCTGAGATAAGGAGAGAGAACCAGGGTTTGAAGTTTTTGTTCTGAGAAGTTTTCTCTGAAGAGTTCATCAACTTGGACAGTGCTCTCTAGTTAAATAAGCATTCCGCCAGAATGAGGAACTCAAACAGAGTCAAGTAAATCCGGTTCAACATATAGCAACAGAGTCCGTTGAAGCATCAATCTCCTTCATGTTTTACATATTGTAATTTTTATTTTAATGTATATCTTTTTGTAATTTCTTGAGTGGTAAAAGGCTGAAAGAGAGAGCTTATGAAAAAGCCAAAGAGTGATAAAAGGCTGAGTGATACACTTGACTGAAAAGCATAGAGTACTTCAAATTTCTTTAGGTTGTTTCTTGTGTCTTGTATCTTGTACCAGTAAGGTATCCCTTTCTTAGTTGGGTAAGCACTAAGAGTGAAGAGTTAAGTATTAGCATAGCCAAGTTAAGTTAGGTGAGAATTTGAGAGGTAAAGGATTGTGTCAATCCTGAGGAATTGGTGTATGTAATACCTTAACTATAGTGGAAATACAGTGGTGGAGACTGGATGTAGGCTGCATTGTACAAGGCAACTGAATCAAGATACATGATGGTATCAGCTTCTCTCTTTCCTTCTCTGTTCTGTTTTCTGATATTCATGAGACAAAATGAAATTGTCTCATAAATTTTTCGCTGCTAAGTTCAAACAGATTCAGATTGAAAGCTTGTAAGAAAAGGGTTATTTCATTAAAGTAAAATAAGGTCATAGATTCAACTCCCATTCTCTAAGCCTTCTACAACCTTCAACAATTAATAACAAATTTTGGTGAATAGAACATTGAGCTGCTATAAGAAACTTTCATTGTTGAATTAATATCACAAATCTGTAAAATCCCAATTGAACGAGAAGATGATTCAATTTTTTGGGTAATTAACAAATCAAGAAAATTTACAATGAAGTCAGATTACTCGATAACATACTAGTTCTACCATCCTCTAATTGACAGTTTGAACCCCCAATTTCAGATGAAAGAGTTGTGGCAAAGTATTTAGAATATACAGGGACAGCCGATAGTTCGCAACTTTATATGGAAATTGGTTCATGAAGGAATAGCAATTCTAGAGAAGGTGCATGCAAGAATCCCCAATATTAACCTTCAATTTGCTAACTTGATTCCAAGAGATGCTAACCTTCAAGCATGGTAGTAGTGGTGTCAAATGGTAGGGAAGCTCAAACACCAACCAGAATTTAAGAGAAGGAAGGGTGAGCTTGCCTACCTCCTTTGAAAAATATGGCTGTCACGAAACTCCTTTATCTTTGACTAAAATCGGAGAGAATTTGAGAAAGTTTTATCCCATGCAATGAAGATAGAAATACAGTTCCAAATCCATTGCATTCCACGACAACCACACCTTAATTTGTTTTTTTAAATTGATTTAGTTTCTATTTCATCTTCTTTGAGTATTGTCATCTCTTTTTATTTGGAAAACTCCCAATTGCTAAAGTATGTTATTTATTATATTTAACCTTCTTTATACAATAAATTACAAATTTTACCTTTGAAAAGAAAAAAAGGAGAAAAAATCTTTCCTTTTCAATTCATTTTTGTTTGTTTTTATCCATTTAAAAATAAAAAAAATATTTAAACACATTTTCAGAACATAATCTAAATATTTAATGAGACAAAACTATTTACAAAAAAAATATTTATTTATCAAAAAATATAAAATACATAAAAAAATCATGTATGTGATCCAACTAGCGAAGATTTTTGTGATATTCAATACTAATGCTCTATCAAGAACCTGTTGCATAATGTCTACATCGATAGTGATACTTCACTCGATTAGATTAGAGTACCTGATACTCCATATTTCTCTGAATTCTATAAAGGAATTGTCTATGGTGGGGAAAGTATATTGAAGAGCTTGAAAGACCAATCTAAAATATTTTATTTGTGTGGTTGTTATTCATTCCTTATCCAACTATTATAATTTGCTTTAATAATTTATGAAAATGACAAATTAAAATTATACCCCAATTTTAAATACTTCACTAGTGATCCTTTCTCATGTTCTAAACTTATTGTTTTCTTTCTCCATGGCCGTCTCTCTCATATGCTCACCAACAATGGTAGACACCAATTGTCACGACCCAAAATGAGTCATGACCGGCGCTCAGGAAAATAATCCTATAGCAAGCCTAACATAGTCAAATATAAGTTCAATGAGCAAGTACAAATATTTTACAAGTTCTAAGATAAATAATTATATATTTTTAACAAAAAAAATTAAAATAACTAAGAATGGTTGGTCCTACCTGTGACATATGGAGCATATACTTCTAGGAATTCGACAAAGAATAGGTACTCATTGCAGACCGTTACTCTTGAATAGAAAGTCTCACACAGTCAAATATTTGTTCCTGAAAAATATTTTTAGGAAAACGGGGTGAGTTTTGCAACTCAGTGACCAGACAATACATCTATAATCAACATGAGACTATACAAACATTATCATCAAAGTAATTTTAATTAGAAAGTAATAGTTAGTAATAATAAGTGAATCAATAAGGGAGTTCTCATATTGAAATCAAATCAAAAGTCCACACTTGGGCGGCTCCACCTCTATGGGTAGCCCTTTCCTCTTGTGTGTCCTAATAGAATAACAGATCTAACGTGTGGCCTACACGTTAGGCTAGCAACACCCCTGCTAGCTGGAGTCTGAGTTAGATCCATCTAAGTTAACATCATAACCGCCGTTAACTACAGTTTTCTAATACGAGCCTCCCAAACCAATTCCAAACATATAATTTCAAATACAACAAATATTTGATCTTTCAAATATATATAGGGTATCGAATCAAATCAAATCAAATCAAATCAGATAATACTCTCTCATCTGAAATCTTTTTCAATCATACTTTTTCAATCATGAGAGATTTCAAATATATTTCACAATTTTTAAAATAAGTGAGTACCAACAAATACTTCAATGCTTCAAAAATGGATATTCAAGTAAAATCAAACATTTTAGAATAATGCAAAACTTTAAAATAATATATACAGTCTCATGTATAGTTCCAAAAGTATAAACTTCATAAAAAATGAGTTATTTAATTCTAATAAATCAATTATTTTAATCAATTCAAAATTGTTCATAGCAAATATAGCTATAATTCAAATATCATAATATATATATATATATATATATATATATATATATATATATATATATATCAAAATAATTGTAGATACACAATCAAACAATTATAAATGTAAAGCCTACTCACAACGTAGTCCCAAGGGACCGAAGATACCAAACCCAGAGTGCCAAATTCAAGGTAAGAAGGATTGAAGTGGAATGGAAAGAATGAGCATAGAATTTGAACCGGAGTAGCGACAAGATAGAGCTGGCTATAGTTCTCGATTGTGGAAACTATCATCCAAACGCGTCGACGGAACCTTTCCTCTCAACCCGAAACTGCAGCAGCCACAACCTCAGCTCCAAATCACTTTCTCAGCAACCACAACGACTCGGACTTTAGGGAAATAAGTAGCAGCAGCACCGGTGGTGGTTCCGGCAACAACAGCGCCATACCCATTGACCAGAAACCCCGGCAGCGGCGGCGGCAGAAGAACGGCGACCTCAATGTGACTTCCCGGTGGCCAGAGGTGCAGTGACGCTTCCGACAGCGGCGAGCCACTCTAGCAACTCCTTGTGCAAGCTCTCTTCCTCCGGCAGCGACCCAGACGGCGGCGGTGAGCTCGTCGCAGCAGCTCCTCCGACAGCCAGCCCTCCAACATGACAACAACAACACAAAGGCTTCCCTCTCTCTCCTTGCGTTCGCCTCTTTCTCTCTCCTCCATCGTTGTTGATGACAGCGGCAACTGGCAGCAAGGTGTGGCGGGTTCGGCGGCTCAGTGGTGAGGGCAGTGGCAGGACACGCAGCGGCGGTCCTCTCTTCTCCCTCGCAGCACAGCTCTCCCTCCATTCTTCTCTTCTTTATTCATGTGATTTGTGTGTGTGTTGTGAGTGAAGAAGGGGGTTTGGGGAGGGTGATGGCTAGTGAAGACTGAGGGTTGAGAGAGAGTGTTTTTGTGTGATTAGGGTTAGGGAAAAAGAAAAGGAAGAGTGGCCCACAAATTTTTTTTTTGAGTTATTACATTCTTCCCTCCTTTAAAAATTTGGTCCCCGAATTTCAAACCAACTTACTATTTATATTGTCTTTTCGGCAGTACAAGTCACATCTATTTCATACAACTAGACCCTGATGCAAGAAATGATGCATTTAGGAATAAGGAAAGAAAACAACATTGAGACAACCTTATTCGAAAGAAGTATAACCACATCATGACACCATAAGTTTAATAATTTGCACAAATAGATAGCAAGAACAAGGCTAAAATCAAGCTATCTGAGCAAAGTTGCAGGAAAGAACTTAAGCACTTTAACTATACAATATTACATCCAGATACAAATTGAACCCAATGCATAAAGAAAAACATTTTGCAGATATTATGCAACGATCAAATGCTGTACATTTTCTTAATATTCACATATACAATGTAGCAAAAGGAATCGATATGAAGCACCATCAATCACAAAGAACAGATTGCATAATTAGATTGATATGAAAATTTTCACAAGCACACTATAAACTCTAATTGGAGTCCAAATAACATAGCCAAAAGTGTAAAACATATAGAGTAACACAAATTCCAACAATACACCCAAAACATAAAACAAAAATAAAAAAAAGCACAGTCATATGAGATTCCAAGAGTCCAAGTACAATTATGTGGTGGATAAGGATGAGAAAGGAGAGAGGCAAGGTGAAGAATTAAGCAGAATATACATGACCAAATTCCAGACTTAGAGACAAACATAACCAACACATCAAACCAAGCATGCAAGATATAGCCAGCAAAACATTTTCAAATCATATTATGCATATTAACCTTAAATGTCAAGTTATAAGAGATAGGAAGGTTGAACAGAAGGAAGGAATTTAATCGATCTACAAGGCTCTTTAAGGGCATTGTGAAAACAGCATATTAGTAGGAATAGTTTCGCTTACTCAAACATAGCATTGGCACTAGCCATCCTTCAGGTTAGCAATCGACAATTCCAAATAATAAACTAACAAATGTGCTACATATACACCAATTGATAAACAAACAGAATGCCATTAGTTGGGAAATAATACCACCAATCTAGCAAAGTTTTGAATTTCATTACTCAACCACCATTACAATGCAGCACACTCAAGGAGTAATAGAACCACAGATTTATGAAGCTCAAGAATATCGACCGGCGACAACATATTCCAATTAGTTGCAATCCTGAGAAACTTGAAACCAACAAAGTGATGTCTCAAAAAGGTCATACAACATAGGATCAGTTAAGCAGCATACTAATGAATCAATGTGACTGCCTCAAAAATTTGATCATGTTAAGAACTTTGCAAAGCCTATATATCTTTGGAAGAAAAATGGTTGATACAACAATTTAAAATAAATTGTACTTAGATCATGATGTGCAAATTTAAAGAATAATAGTACAACTGATATCAAACCCTTAACGTATGAAGAAATGTCAACCTAAGATGTGGGCTATGACCCAAGGCAAAGTACTAGTAGTAAAACAGTCGATTTTCAGAATTTCTAACAGACAATATTCAAAATACACTGTGATTGTTACCAAGGAAAAATTTGGCCAAAAAGGAATAACTTAACACAAAACCCTCAATGCAGAGACTCTTTAATCAATTAAAATCCTTATTGGGCAAACAAAGTAGAATCCGCGACATAGTTAGATAATCAACAAAATCAATGGGGTAATAGAAAATATTGATTCTGCAAATGAAACAAAATCAGAAAAAGAAAAATTCCCTTTATTTTTTTGAAACCATTAGTAAGAAGGAGTAACTTAATACAAAGCCAGCTACTAAATATCACCAGAATTCAAAACTACATAACAAAAACAACAATCCTATTAGCCAAGATGATCCAGCCAAAAGTACAACACTAATTTATCTCACTGCCTTTCACTATTAAAACAAATAAAAAAAAGTTCAACAGGCTGTAAAAGGACAAGCTGATAAATTTATTATACTAGAGCACATAGTCTGCAATCACACAATCACCAGAAGCATATAAAGCATCTGCACCCAATAAGCAATGATAGACCTGAATCAAACATCCATTCACAACTCAATTCGTTTCACAACCATCATTTGAGAAAATTATATAGTAACAAAAATAGTTTATTGACAAAAATATTTATGATGCTTGGCATTACTTAAAAGTTAAAAACCAAAGAAATCGTCGGTGTGTCACTACAAAGTAACACAACACAGCTTTCGAAATACGTACAAAAACATAATTGTAATTTCGTAAGGGCAAAGGCCATAGAGATAAATAAAAAGATGTACCACCACAACTAAAACCACAGGCTAGGAGCATTTTAAGGGGGAAAATGAAGAAACAAGCCAAATCCACAACAATTTGGGCAGAGCAAAATAAAAATTCATGAGTATGAATAATAGGCATAAAAAGATTTTGCATGTACAACAACAATTTAAACTAGAGAAAAGGGAAGAAAAAAAACATAATTAGACACAGCATGTGAACAGATAAGCTAAACCCACAATAAAGTAAAGCAAAATGAACATTCATCGGAAAATTAAAAAAAAAATGTGCCACTCTAAAAATAGAAACACGATAATCCTATATATAAAAGAAACAGTCACATAACACAGATTATATGATAAGCACAATACTTGATAGTTTTGACATGTTAAAAATTAATTAGGTTTAAAAAAAACAGTGTAGAAAAAGAAAAATAAACAAGGCAAGGTCATTAAACATTTTTACTGAGAATGTGAATGCAATACTAAACATTTTTTACATAAATCTTATAGTGCTGACTAGAGTAACTAACTCTTACGTAAAGCATCATATAATGGACTACCAATGAGATAATATTGAGTAAAAGTTAGAACAACATGCTGAAAGAGTTGGAATAACTTTTCTAGTCAATAAAATAATTAATTTTGAAGGAAAAAATTCAGATGCTCAAGTGTGTCACAAAAGTATTGTACATATCACAAGTTCATCATGACAAACTTTAATTTGAAATTATCAAGCCCTCATCGTATTAAAGAAATCAAAACATTTATTAATCCGCCATATATAACTACAAATCAGGCATATAATCTCCAACAACAACACAAGCAATTAAGAGTGTTTATTACCCCCGTTCAATAGAAATTTTTACAAGATAACAACCAAGATTCACCTAGTTACAGTCACATCAGTCACCAATTCAGTAACAAATAATAAGATTAACTCCTATACAGCAGCAACAACCAATAACTTTATAGATCTCTAAAAAATAATTAACCAAAATCATTTACTTGTTAATTACTGTAATAATCACTAATCAAATGACATGAATCAGCAAACAAGTATCTAATCAGTGGCTAACACTCATAGGCAAGCTACAATTTATCACATTTAAAATAATCATCAAATACTTCATAATCACCATGATCAGTCCACAAGCTCAGCAAATAAGTCTATAAAATTAGAAATCACATATAATCTAAGAGACGTATTTACTTAATAACATATAAACAACAAGATTCTACCTGAGTGAAGCTCAAATGTGTTTTTCATACGACCAGTTATACTAAGTATAGAACTTTAGCACTCAATTTGGTTAACATCCAAATGTTAATATCAACTATGGAAATTTCAATGATCTTGGACAAAGACAAAACTTTCTCAAAGAAACTCATGCTGTGGATTTAGTGTCTTTAAAATCAATTATCTATCATCCGTATTATAGTTAGCAAACTTATTTAACATTTGTTTAACTAGAAACTAAATAAACACACATTTCAAACGGATCATAGCAATTAAAGATCAAACAGAACCTAAAACAATTTAATAATTTAATGTCTTAAAGTAGATAAAAGTGGGGCTAAATATCAATTCATATTATGTACCATTACTCAAAACATTCTATTTCTATGAAAAAAATTCACAAACTTTAAATCTATTAGAGAATAAGTCGAGATTGGGTACAAAGGGAAGTAAAAGAGTCGCAAGAAGCGGCAGGAAAGGAAAAGGGTAGCAAGAAGCGGCTGGAAAGGAAAAGAGTGACAAGAAGCGGCAGAGGTCATATGATAACAACCAGATGACAACAACGACATAAAGGACAAGAATGACAATCCTATAGGCCTCTGATAGTGCCACAATTCGTACAAATAGGCGCGCTTCTATTTATAGAATTGTGATCCTACCATAGGACACTTGCTCCATATTACACAGATTAAACCTAAGCTCTGATACCACTCTGTCACGACCCAAAATGAGTCATGACCGGCGCTCAGGAAAATAATCCTATAGCAAGCCTAACATAGTCAAATATAAGTTCAATAAGCAAGTACAAATATTTTACAAGTTCTAAGATAAATAATTATATATTTTTAACAAAAAAAATTAAAATAACTAAGAATGGTTGGTCCTGTCTGTGACATATGGAGCATATACTTCTAGGAATTTGACAAAGAATAAGTACTCATTGCAGACCGTTACTCTTGAATAGAAAGTCTCACACAGTCAAATATTTGTTCCTGAAAAATATTTTTAGGAAAACAGGGTGAGTTTTGTAACTCAGTGACCAGACAATACATCTATAATCAACATGAGATTATACAAACATTATCATCAAAGTAATTTTAATTAGAAAGTAATAGTTAGTAATAATAAGTGAATCAATAAGGGAGTTCTCATACAAAAATCAAATCAAAAGTCCACACCTGGGCGGCTCCACCTCTATGGGTAGCCCTTTCCTCTTGTGTGTCCTAACAGAATAACAGATCTAACGTGTGGCCTACACGTTAGGCTAGCAACACCCCTGCTAGCTGGAGTCTGAGTTAGATCCATCTAAGTTAACATCATAACCGCCGTTAACTACAGTTTTCTAATACGAGCCTCCCAAACCAATTCCAAACATATAATTTCAAATACAACAAATATTTGATCTTTCAAATATATATAGGGTATCGAATCAAATCAAATCAAATCAAATCAGATAATACTCTCTCATCTGAAATCTTTTTCAATCATACTTTTTCAATCATGAGAGATTTCAAATATATTTCACAATTTTTAAAATAAGTGAGTACCAACAAATACTTCAATGCTTCAAAAACGGATATTCAAGTAAAATCAAACATTTTAGAATAATGCAAAACTTTAAAAAAATATATACAGTCTCATGTATAGTTCCAAAAGTATAAACTTCATAAAAAATGAGTTATTTAATTCTAATAAATCAATTATTTTAATCAATTCAAAATCGTTCATAGCAAATATAGCTATAATTCAAATATCATAATAGATATATATATCAAAATAATTGTAGATACACAATCAAACAATTATAAATGTAAAGCCTACTCACAACGTAGTCCCAAGGGACCGAAGATACCAAACCCAGAGTGCCAAATTCAAGGTAAGAAGGATTGAAGTGGAATGGAAAGAATGAGCATAGAATTTGAACCGGAGTAGTGACAAGATAGAGCTGGCTATAGTTCTCGATTGTGGAAACTATAATCCAAACGCGTCGACGGAACCTTTCCTCTCAACCCGAAACTGCAGCAGCCACAACCTCAGCTCCAAATCACTTTCTCAGCAATCACAACGACTCGGACTTTAGGGAAACAAGTAGCGGCAGCACCGGTGGTGGTTCCGGCAACAACAGCGCCATACCCATTGACCAGAAACCCCGGCAGCGGCGGCGGCAGAAGAACGGCAACCTCAATGTGACTTCCCGGTGGCCAGAGGTGTAGTGACGCTTCCGGCAGCGGCGAGCCACTCTAGCAACTCCTTGTGCAAGCTCTCTTTCTCCGGCAGCGACCCAGACGGCGGCGGTGAGCTCGTCGCAGCAGCTCCTCCGACAGCCAGCCCTCCAACACGATAACAACAACACAAAGGCTTCCCTCTCTCTCCTTGCGTTCGCCTCTTTCTCTCTCCTCCATCGTTGTTGATGATGACGGCAACTGGCAGCAAGGTGTGGCGGTTCGGCGGCTCAGTGGGGAGGGCAGTGGCAGGACACGCAGCGGCGGTCCTCTCTTCTCCCTCGCAGCGCAGCTCTCCCTCCATTCTTCTCTTCTTTATTCATGTGATTTGTGTGTGTGTTGTGAGTAAGGAAGGGGGTTTGGGGAGGGTGACGGCTAGTGAAGACTGAGGGTTGAGAGAGAGTGTTTTTGTGTGATTAGGGTTAGGGAAAAAGAAAAGGAAGAGTGGCCCACAATTTTTTTTTTTTTGAGTTATTACACCAATCAAACCTTATATTATGAAAAATAAATAAATTCAAATATGCAGATATGTGTATGTTGCATTATGAGTTACATGTTACAGTACATTAGTGCTCTTCCCACTCCCCCTTCTCCCTCCCCCTCTCCCTCTCCTTTCCCTTTTCTCTCCCTTTCTTTTTAATAACTTTTAAAAACTGTTTAATGAAATTGGATTATTATTATTGAAGAGTTTCAAATAAAGAATCTATGAGATCTGAGGAGAAAATTTTAAATTTTAAAGTAAAGGTTAGATATCCATTCAATTCAAAACCTTTGCATGTTGACGTTTTAATTTGTTCACTCTCCACCTAAGGTAGAATAAGGAGAAAGAAAGGGTGGCGTTGAGGAAAGAGTAACTAAAAAAAGAAAAAAATTATTGTTAGCCGACTCAGGAAAAGGACAATTCGTCGGCGAATATGGAGTCGGGTTCACGATGGCAGTAGAAAAATTGAAGTAAAAAAAATTGAAGGTGTCGTTTTCTGGACGGTCCAATAGAGAACTTCTCAAGGTGTTGTCATTTTTCTCATTGAAATTTGGAGAAGTCAAAGAAATTGTGATGAAGAAATCTTTGTCAACAGTACTGCCGTGAACGACAGCGTCGAAGCACAGTCATGAAGTGCAATGGTGGTTGGATGGGTTCTTTTGATAAAAATTTATATTTATGAGAGAGCCCAAAAAATTTATCTATTTCATTATGTATCCTGGTCCTTTAAGGACCAAAATATTCTTTCACCATTCTAGAAAGCTCATTCTATAAATTCTTGTTATAGAATTTGTGTTCAATTTGTAGCTCCACACTGCCTTTTATATTGTAGTTGTTAGGATCTTCTGACTTAAAAGGCATCAAATCTTCTCGAATATAGTATCAGGATTCAATGTCAAATAATAGCTTAGAACTTGCAAGTAACTAAAAAAGTGGTCGTGTGGTGTCAATATATACCGTAATGAAAGAATCTACACATAGTTGCCTTTTTGGACGAACATCGTCTTTTCATTGTTGTCACTATCAGAACCAATTTGGATCCATTCATCGTCTGAGTCATAATCTTCTAAAAACCTATCACCATCGGGTTTGATCACTGGGAGTATAGAACGAAATCTTGTGACACTAGTTTCAGTTTCTTCGCCTTCAGATTTCGTCGCAGAATTTAGAGAAACTGACATCAGGATGAAGAATTATCACCGATGTTCACCAACTCAATGTAAAACTCTAATTTGTTGGGTCATAATTTTTTTTTATGACAATCAAATATAACACACTTATTCATCGTCCTTCAACTAGAACAAATTTTAAGTTCGATCAAAAAATGCAACCACTACATATGCATAATTATGGAATCAATGCAGCCAAAATATAGACCATTATCTTTACGTTTAGTGATTGTATTTGGATAAACAACAACAACAATAACTATATTCTCATTAATTATTTTTTAAACTTGTATTTGTGTTAGAAAATACTAAAATATAAAATAAATGATTAAAAAATACTAGTCATCTAATATTTATAGATAACTTGTTTTAGTTGTGTTTTTTATTTCGTAGTGAGATGGCTTTTTCTTTCTTAATTTTGCTATTAGAGTGTGCGGAATTAAAGTAGAAAAGTTTGTATTATTTATTTTGCTCTCATTGACTGTGCAATTGAGATTTAAGAATTGGTATTGCTTTTTTTGTAGCCTATAATTATAAAGTGAAAAAGTCTAGGAGCCAGCAATTTTGTTAAATTCTGGTCAGCATATAACTAGCAAAGAAAAATGAGTCATTGGATGAAAGTTCACACTAATCTCACACCATTAAAATCATCATTGATGGCTATTTAATGACTACAAATCACAAAAATTATTGGCCCTAACATTCCTCAAACTACACAAAACCTTAAGTATTTGTAAAAGCATTCCTCTAAGTAGTTTTATGAGACAATTTTGCTGTCATAACCAACGAAAATAAGACTGACCGCAAAATTGTCGTAAACTACACAAAACCTTAAGTATTTGTAATTTTGTATTTCATCTAAACTGAAAAATAAATATTTTTTATTTATTTAAAAAAACAGCCTTGCACTCCTTCTATACAATTTTACACGGGAAATTACCCATCTGAAACTTTTAATTTGATCAGTTCGTTCCCATACCTTACGTTCAGCCAATTTGGCTTGTGGGGGTGGGCCATTTTTCTGTGCGAAATAAATTAAAATATAATAAAATAAAATAAGTCTATACCTATACTACTTGTCATAAAATTAAGAAAAGAAAAAAGTGAAAGGAGGACATGTATGTTACGTTCCAGTTAACAGGTCAACCCCCTTGACGCCACAGAACATAGAGCATGAATTTAAACTTGAAAGAACCTTCTCAGAACAACACCTCAATTTGCTCTGCTCGCCATGCTTCTCTTATGCAACAATTTCATTTTATTATTTTCTTGTTAATTTCACTGTTAGCTAAACAACTCTCTCTTCTTTCTCTATATGAATATTCGAAACTCTATTTATTACAATATATATCCATCTCATCAACCTGGATCTTCAAGTTTTTCGGTGAATTACTACTACTTATCATCCCACTTATAGCGTCATTAATGTCAACCTTGAAGCTATGCACATGTTGTTATTGGTATGGTTACCTTTACAAGTTACAAACCATATGTTCAAATTTTCATTTTGACTTTTTTCTTTTATGGAACAAACTTAAGGCTTTTATAGCTTTTTTCACCTGGCTTGTTGGGCATTTATTGAGATAGATGGCTCCCCAACTGCATCAATTACAAGCCTTTAATTTCTCAATTAATCCTTCAACCTCATGCTCGGAAACATACTTATATTGTTTTCTTTCTAATTTCTTAAAAGAAGCTCAAAGCTTCTACCTATGAGGATGTCTCTTTTTTTTTTTTTTTTGAAAGAAAGAAAGAACTCAATATTTATAGTAGAGCTTATTACAATTGTGCAGGGTATGAATCTATCTATCTATCTAACCATTTTTTTATTTGCAGAAGGGTGATATTATTGATTAAAGATTCCCACATACCCCAATTTGAAGTTTCATAAAGAAATGTTTCATTCCCATACAAAGCTTTCTATTCTCCTCCTTCTCACAACAATCTTGGTGTTGTTCAACACAACAAGAGGCAAGAACCACAATAACTGCAACCGTAGTTGCGGAGAATATTCCTTGCCGTACCCTTTTGGTTTCTCTGATGATTGCGAAATCAAACTTAACTGCACCACCACCAACAGAAACAAGAGAGTCCAAATTGGAAATCTACAAGTCCAGAACGTAACATCTGAAAGCATATTCATCACTCTCCCGGCCGAATGCAACCGGGGAAAGGATTTTATAGAACCCCTCTTCGGAGAAAACTATGGTCCAACATGGAACAACAGCTTCCTCGTACAAGGCTGTGAACACGAGCTTGGAGGCTGCAATATCCCAATAGCTAGTTTCATTGGGAGCCAGACTGAGATTAAAGGGTGTGATAGAAGAACTGAAAACATTAGTTGCTTCACAAAACCGCGGCATCAAAAGGAACGTGCCGATGTTGTGAGCGTTACGGATTGGCGAGGAATTGGGTGCAGGTCGTTGTTTTCTGCTTTTGCTTTTGATAAGAGTAAAGAGGTATCGCTGCAGTTTCAGGTGGTTGAGTTGGGGTGGTGGCTTCAAGGGTCGTGTGGGATTTGTTCTGAGAATGCGAATTGTGATAAGGTCAATGTTGGAGCAAGTAAGAACGGGTTCAGGTGCCACTGCCATGACGGTTTCAGAGGAGATGGCTTCAACAACGGTACCGGTTGCCAGAAAGGTCAGTCCACTCAATTTGTTTTTTAATGAATTTTTTTTTATAATTGTAAATAAAGAAGGGGTCGGAATCAATAAATTTTGTAATTTACAGACATTAATTAGTTATTGCATTTAATAATGTGAAATTATTCATTTTTTTTATTGTTAAATATTGGCTAAATTTTAATAAAAGTATTAGTTCTTTAAATTTTTTCTTATAAATATTCAAAAATTATTATGCCGTTGTTTTCATATAAAATTAATAGTTAAAAATAATGAAATAATTTAATTAAAATATTATTAATTATTAATTTTATATGAAGATAATTACATGTAAATTTTTATCAAAATAAATTAAAGTAATAAACATTATTCATTATTCTAAAAATTAGATTTTGCGACGCACATCCTGATAAATTGTTTTATCGAAATTCTGGCTTTTTAATAATAATAATAATAATAATAATAATAATGATGATTAATGGATTTCAATGATGACGAGGTGGTTTTTGGCAACTGGTTGGTGCTTTATCCTCTGGCCTACCATGCAGGAACACTTCAATTTTGAATTTTTCTTTTTCAAATTTTTTTCTTAACTTTTAGTTTTGGTTGGGGAATAAAAATTAGTGTGTGCTTTATATGCTCCATAATGGCGAGCTTTGATTTTTTTTTTTTTTTTTTCTGAAAGGAAGAGAGGGGTGGGACGTTTGATATATAAAAAAGAAAACTTAAGCATAAGATTCAATTTTTTTATTTTTATTTTTTATTTTTCAGTGGAATGGAACCACCGAATAATCATGGCTACTTTCTGTGTGCCAGTGCGGCGATTATTTATTTAGAAACAAATTGAAGCTAATTGGGGTCTTACCCTGGATTTTGCAGAGATTATGGAACCAAAAGCAACTGCTTGTTGCTTCTTTGTTTAATACGATCCTTCTTTTGAATGGTAACTTGCCAAAGAAAGACTTCTTCAAAAGTCAACATGTATTTTGTTCCTTTCCATTATTTATATATCACCATTAGGTATAGCACATGTCTTGTTGGATGGATTTGATCTTTTTCCTTTAACTTTCATTTAATTATTAGTAGTCAGCCTCAAAAGTGGAGAAATTATTGATAAACAACATTCACCAAAATTATCTTTATATGTGATTTAGTTTATACATACAATTAATCTTTAATTAAAGGTTAATTTTGGAAGATAAATTCAGTATAAATTATATGTTACCCTTCGTTTTATTATGAGTAATTATATGGGGGAGAAGTTAGGGATAAACTGGTTCACCATTTCACCGACACATGTTTATCATTTTATTTATTTATTTATTATGGTTGACAAATTGACTGTGGCATGAGTTATTCGAAAATTAAAAATCAAGTAAAATATGCTTTGACTCAATCAACAAAGAACTTGAAGATACTGCAGATCCAGTTGCACATAAGGTGGCAGATGTGGGATATGAACTCCCTGACTTTTTTGTTCAGATATGAATAAAATATAATGATAGATAATGATTAATATGTACACATTTTTTAATGTGCGTTGAATACAAAACTATAAGACGTGTAAAACTCAGCCGCATCATATAGTGACCTATGCTATGTTCTAACTACTTGATTTACTTGAATAAGTGAACTCTAGGTTTTAAAATATGTTTGTTCACATTTCTAATTCTGTGTATTGTTTTCTCATCAGTTTCTTATTGCAAGGGCTCAAGATTGAAGTTTGGAAGATGCGGGGAAGGAATCAAAATTGGTGTCCTTAGTGGAGGTAGAAACTCACTAGCCTTCTGCTATATATAATGTTGAACATACCTAAGCAACAGTAAATAGACAAAAATGCACATAAAATAATTTAAAATGAATATAAATTTGTAAATATTAAAGTACATGAGAAAGTTTAGGACCAGCAGATTTTGTGGTTTTTAGCCATCAATTAGTCATCAATGATGTTTTTAATGGTGTGAGATTACATCTAATGGTGTAGAATCATTCAATTTTCTTTTGATAGTTAAGTGTTGGTCAGAATTTAACAAAAATGCTGACCCTCTAGCACTCCTCTTTTTTGTCTATTAAAAATAATTTTGAAGTGTATTTTAATATTTACAATTATTTTATGTATACTTTCATCCATTCTAACTTGTTCATGTGTACTTTTATTCATTTACAGTCTAAAGTAGTAAAGTACACTTAGACGGGGGTGTAAGTGAATTACATAATTGCGATATTGACTTGGATTCATATAACTACATGCCAATTTGAGTTTCTAAACAATTATGTACAAAGAACCATTCTAAAGTTGAATTTGGATTTTCTACCATCACGGCATCAACATAGGAACTGAAAAAATAAAGGGAGAAGGAATCACTAATAATTGGAAGTCATAGTGGATTGCAATTTTCTCCTGATCTTGTTTACAAAGTCACACACTCTCTCTCTTTCGAAAAATATTTTCATTATCAAAGATTTTAACCAATTCTGCGTGATTCTTTCTGTGATCACAGTTGGTGTCTTCCTGGTTGCAGCTGTGTCTCTGGTATGTTACTTCACCAGGCGCCGCGCCAATTGGCTGCGAAAACAAGTTCGAGCAAAGCATATATTACAAGAAGCTGCAGGCAACAACAGTGTCCCTTTCTACCCTTACAAGGAAATAGAAAGAGCCACAGATTTTTTCTCTGACAAAAACAGGTTGGGAACTGGGGCTTTTGGTACAGTTTATGCTGGAAACCTTCACAATGATGAGTGGGTTGCTATAAAAAAGATCAAATACAGGGACACCAATAGTATTGACCAAGTAATGAATGAGATCAAGTTACTATCTTCGGTGAGTCATCCAAATTTAGTCCGCCTCCTCGGCTGCTGCGTAGAGGAAGGAGAACAGATACTTGTTTACGAGTACATGCCGAATGGAACTCTATCACAACATTTGCAGAGGGAGAGGGGTGGAGTACTTTCTTGGACAGTAAGGCTCACAATTGCAACTGAAACCGCCAACGCCATTGCATATCTCCACTCTGCAATAGATCCTCCAATTTATCACAGAGACATCAAATCCAGTAACATACTCTTGGACTATAACTTCCAATCAAAAGTTGCAGACTTTGGCCTTTCCAGGATTGGCATGACAGAAACCTCTCATATCTCGACAGCGCCGCAGGGGACACCTGGCTATGTTGACCCTCAATACCATCAGAATTTCCATCTTTCTGATAAAAGCGATGTGTATAGCTTTGGAGTGGTTCTTGTTGAGATAATAACTGCCATGAAAGTGGTTGATTTCGCAAGGGCTCGTAGCGAGATTAATTTGGCTGCACTTGCTGTTGATAGGATTAGGCGTGGATTGGTAGATGAGATCATTGATCCCTACCTTGAACCACATAGAGATGCTTGGACTCTCTACTCTGTTCACAAGGTAGCCGAGCTTGCGTTTCGATGCCTGGCTTTTCATAGCGACATGAGGCCAACCATGATGGAAGTTGCCGAGGAGCTAGAACACATCAGACGAAGCGGTTGGACGACTATGGAAGAAACCATCTACATGGCTTCACCGGCCGTGTCCGCCTGTTCGTCGCCTCGAAACAGAAGCCAGAAATCAATGAATAGTGTCCATTTTGAGAGAGGGGGACAAGAGAGTGAGGCATTTAGTGTTGTTCCATTGGAAGAGGTAAGGGAGAGTTCCCCTGTTTCTGTGCATGTTGCTTGGTTAAGTGGACCTAGCTCACCCTCAACTAATAGCTTGTTGGGAAATGTAGTTCAGTGAAAGTAGTTAATAGTTGTGTTCTCTTTGCAGTTGTGGGATATAGCCCATTTTTTTTGTGTGATTTCGATTAGGATCTTGGTTTCCTTTCCTCTCTGAATTGTGCTAACGATATCCAATGAAATTCTTCAATTTTCCGATACTAAGCAAACTTTGAATAGTTATTGTGTGCAATCTTTATTAGAAAATAGAAATATCCAAATCCAAGCCCTTTGATCTTTCTTTGTATTTTCACTGCTCTTGAATAGAAAATTGTTAGATAAGATAGTCGGTTTTGCTATATTGTTGGTTTGAACACTTCTCTGATGTCTTAATGACGTGTCACTTGCTTCTAAGGTATTGAATTAAAAACTTCACATCTTCTAAGGTGGGTTGATCATTGTCTTTTTTAATCGTTGTCTTTTAATTTGAACTTTTAACTTGCGGATCACAAGACAAATAAAATTAATTTATTATAAAATAACAGATTAAGTCAATATTAGTATGAATTTTACATCACTATTATTTTTTAAAAGTTTGTACCTTTTAAGTAATATAAAGAATAGCAAATTTTGTTCTCATATATCCTAAGACTAACTATAATAGACTAACTACTAAAATAATTGTTAAGACTGAGATATCATGTATATACATATCTAGTCTAGATGGTTTTCTTGGATACAAACATTTGCCCCAACAATTCGGCATTTCGGTTGAGGAAATTATGTTCATGATACAGTACACTTGTGATGAACATGAATGCCAGCATACAAGAGAAATGAACTGCCTCTTCAGAAGCAGTTTCTTAGTAACAATAACAATGTATTTTACCAGGGAAATTTAGCCATGACTTCTAGGATCAACAACTTGGTGCACCTTTCTTGCTTCAGCACTCGAATATTGTCCCATAACACGAGCATGTGGCACTGAATTTTCGCCACGAGCAAGCGCGTCAACATTTTCGAGCAGGTACTTCCTTGGGAGCCTCCCTACCACATTCCCCTCCTCATTTCCATCTTTGTCAAGGAAGGCAAAATGTGGAATACCCTCAACACCAAACTCATCAAGCTCTTGCTCCCATTTGGTATTATCCACATTCAACATAACAAAATTCACTTGATCCCTGATGCCAAGGTTCTAAGTCAATAATAGGTATACATGAAAAATTACGAGCTGAACAATTTTATGAAATTACGCAATGTAGCTATTTTTACTGACGAACTAGCAAAACAATAAAAGTGCTCAACATCAATAAAACTTATTACTTGTATTGCTGCTCTACTTTGTACACATCTGGAGCTAATTCCCGGCATACTTCACACCAATCTGCATAAAACTCCACTACAGTGGGCTTTCCATTGGACAGTGCCTGATACCCAACAAAGTATAAATAATACAAGAAAATTTGTTTGTATATATATGAGTACAGAAAGTTCATTGGCAGCTGCAAACTTTTACAAAGTTTCTAATTTATCTTGTTATGTATTCTTGAGAAAATTACTATTTTGGTTCCTAAAAGACAGTTAAATAGGTGACTTCAGTCTATACTCTATAATATATCCATGTTCTGTTCAAAACAAGTAAAAATTTATGTGAATCCCCATGTGCACATTTGGAACGAGTTAAAATAAAAACTGAATTGAATTATAAATCAAGCTTAGTGTTAATCATGTAAATGAAAAGGGAAGTGAATTGATCTCTAAATCCATGGCATTTAGCCATTTAAGTGTTTTCAAATTCAAATAATTTTTCCCCACACTTAAACACTCCCTATTATTGAGAGACTAAATTGGCCTTCTTCACTGTAACTAGAAATTAAACTTATGATCATTTTTTCAAGGAATAACTCAAACAAGATTGGTGTCACATTGTTAGTAGTCATTACCCATCTCTCAAGAAATAAATTGATGTCAATTAAACTTTAACTTTTATTCTTTTTATTGCTGGAATTAGAAGACAAATAGTCTATAATGGAGATCAAACCTCTTCATAGGGCAATGCAAGGGCAGTGAGATCCTTCAAGGAAACACCAAAATCCAACCTTGAAGACAAGAAAAGACCCCAAGCAGCTAAAATAGAAACAATTGCTATCTTCCTGTTAGTATCTTTGTTCGGTAATTCAGGAAGGCCAGGAGGGGAAGAAGAAGAAGAAGGAGCAGCAGCATCTTTGGGGGAACTCGTTCCCTTACTATTGCTTGGCTCAACAACCAACCTTTCCTAACAACAAAATTTTAAAGGGTATTCTATTATTTTCTTTTTGATAAATAGCAAAGGTTTCAACAGCAAGCGTTAAATTGGTCGCTAGACCTTAGTATTGGTCGCGGACATTAAAATAGTCAAATCTCAATTATATCAATTATGTTTCTGAGATTGACAAAACTGCTTCATGTTAGTACCATAGTAACATGAATTCATCGACTAGGTAGCATACTGCGTACCAATTCGTGCATACACTAAATCATATGCGTACCGGAACGTCATATGTATATTTTCCAGATAAAATATCATATGGTCCATGTAACTATGGTTAGTACTTCAGCCCAAGTGATTCATTTAGCTGTTAGGATTAACATACTGCACGTAATTGGTACGATTAGAATACTGAATGCTATTTTAATGCACGTGACCAATCTCAGAGATCACTGTGGGTATTTAACTCAACAAACAAAGTTGCGCAGGGAGTACCTAGTGTACTGAAGTTCATAATAATAAATAGATAAACAAATAATAGTAAAAATAATGAATACCTTTGTAGAGGTGTCGTCGAGGTTTGGATTTGTTTGGCAAGCTAAGGTTATGAATTTCCGGGTTCTCTTGAGACGTTGCTGAGGATTTGCAATGATTCGAGGAGGTTGAGGGATTTGAGGGGATGGTCCAAACCTGTTGAGGCTGATGGGCCTTGGGCAGAAGCAAGCCATTGAGGGAGAAAGACAAAATAAATCCTCTTGTTGCTTTTGGCAGGTTACTAGGCTCCAAGGAAGCAGGGAAGCACGAGGTAGAGACCACCTGCAAGCAACTACTACTGGTGGTAGTAGCGTATAAGGAAGGTGAATTTGACTGAAAATCTATTTCTACCAAGGTTGAGAGAACCTAACCAGTCAGTGAACCGATCAAGTGACTGGTTCAATAATTTAATGGTCCAACAGGATCAAACCGTGGTTAAACCGATTTAATTAAATATAAATAAAATTATTAAAAATGCAATATATAATTTCAAATATTTAAATTCACTGGTTTATATACTAATAAAATTCCATACTTCACAATTTCATCTAATAACTTATCTAAAATTTATAATTAAAAGTTCATAAAAAGTACAAACATGACAAACACACTAACTCAGAAAACAGAAAACACACTAAACTAGCCCATGAATCATGATGCATATAGTCCTTTTGTATTTGGAAAACAAACATTGAAAAGTCATCCTAATCTTCATTGTGTTTGACTTCTGTTCCTATAACTACGCATAAACTTAAACCCAATGTCAAATTTTGAAAAAAAAAATGAATCTGAAGAAAAATAAACAGATACTTGGTGAAGCATCACTTCCCAAGAATCATGATGCGTGTAATCTTAAGCTAGCCCTGAGAACAATTTCAAGGAAGGATTTAAACCCCCTGTTAACTCAGAAAACACACTAAACTCAGAAAAATTAACAACAATGAACAATAACTAGTTCAGAAAACAATAACTCAGAACAAAATCAACAATCAATATTACATCAGAAAATTAACATTAACTCAGAAGTCAGAACAAAATTAACATTAACTAAGAAGCAGTAGAGGCATACCAATGGTGAGAGAGAGTGAGCTCGGAGAGAGAGAACTTGAAGAGAGAGAGAGAGACGCGGAGGAGAGAACGAAGGTGACGGCGAGGAGAAGACGGCTGGGCGCAAGCAGAGACGTTCGCGGTGAGAGAGAGTGAGCTCGGAGAGAGTGAGCGCTTGAAGACAGAGAGATTCCGAGGAGAGAACGAACCACCGCTACGCTGAGAAGAGGACTGCGACGGAGAAACGAAGAGCGCCGGCGGGAAAATGGACGACAGGAGCGATGTGAGAGACGGGAGAAAACAAAGGACCCCGTGGATTCTGTGCACGTGAGCGACGCCGAGAGGAGAAGGTGGAGGCTCGGTTGAGGCTAGGCCGACGGCGACGACACCCTCCGGCAGATAGAGAGTAGCTCGGCGATGAAGAAGGTGGGGCCGTGGGGCGTGGGGTTGAGTGGTACGGTTTAGGTCTCTATTCTCTGGTGTGTGGGGGAGATAGGTGAGAGACTGAGAAGTGAGAAGTAAGAACTGAGAATGAATGGGTGAGAGACCGAGCGGCGTGGAACCGTGGGCTTTTTAAATTTTTTTTGTTAATAAAACGACGGCGTTTTGGCATATACCGGACAATCCGAAAACGAACCAGTTCACACGGTTCGATAGTTAACTTCTGGTTTGATAGTTTTAAAAATAACTTTTTTGAGTTTTTGATTTATAAAAAGTAGTAGTATTAATCTTTGGTATAAGTTTTAAAATCAAATTGTAACTTTTTAAGAAGCTATTTAGGAGTTTATAAAAAAGTTAAAAAAATGACTTCTTTCATAATATTATTATTTTTTATCACATTTTTATAAAATAAGTACTTTTAAAACTAAAAATCTAAACATAAAATAATTTATTTATAAGTTATTTTTAAAATAATCATTTATTGTTTAAGTTATTTTTAGAAAAGAGTTTAATTAAGCTATTTACTCAAACTGAGCTTAAATCACTCCAAGAATTGATTCTCGATTAAATGGTTAAATTGGTTTTTAAATGATCATTTATTTTTTAGGGCAAAAAACCCAAATATACCAAGGAGAGGTCCAAATTACCAAAATCAGCCAAACCTGAAATGCATACCTGAATCAACCAGGACGAATTATTATATAATTCGAATTATCTCCATGCAACAAATGAACGTAATTCGAATCAATATGATTCGAATTATAGATATCCAAAAAAGCATGTAATTCGAAGCAATACGTTTCGAATTAAGATAACCTATTTCGAATTTAGTTAATTCGAATTACTAGGAGAAGTTCACTGTAGAGAGGTTCGAATCTAATTGATTCGAATTAGGGTTAAAACGGATTTCCATAGTAATTCGAATCAAGTTGATTCGAATTACAACTGTTTCGGCTATAAAAGGAGTTCGAACCAAGTTCATTCGAATCAGTTTCTCTTTCTCTAACCCCACCAAATCCCAGAGAAAACGACCAACCTTTCGTACGAGTAAGAGCAGAGCGCCTTTTTTTGTCGATGGGGGACGATCCGGGAAGGCTTTATCGTTTGGATGGAGTTGCTCATATCGCCGGTGTGATCAACGACGAGGTTAGTGGTTTATGAAAGCATTTTATGATAACGGTATTTGTTAATGGTTTTTGATAATGGTTTATGTTACTGTTAGTGGTTTAGGATAGTGGTTTAGGATAGTGGTGCAGGCTAATGGTTTATTGTTAATGGTTTTTTATAGCGGTTTATTTTAGTGTTAGCGGTTTAAGCAAGCGGTTTAGGCCAGTGGTTTTTGTTAGTGGTATTTGAAATTGGTTTTTGTAAGCGGTTTGTGTTAATTGTTTTGGATAGTGGTTTTAGTGATGGTTAGCGGTTTAGGGGGGTGGTTTGAGTTGGTGGTGTATGGTAGTGGGTTTTATTAATGGTTTTTTATAGCGGTTTATTTTAGTGTTAGCGGTTTAACTAAGCGGTTTAGCGGTTTAGCGGTTAACGGTAGTGGTTTATAATAAATGTGATCATGCATCTGTTTTTGTTAATGGTATTTGCACTAGGTTTGAGTGAGCGGTTTGTGTATAAAATGTTGGTCGTTTGTTTCATATATCTTTTACACATCACGATTTATTTTCTGGTTCCTTATGAAACATATTGTATATGTTAGTGGGTTGTGCATCTGTTCTAATTATGCGGTTTATGTACTGGCCAGCCTCGTCGTTGCATATCTAGCGTTAGGCGGCAGCAGGGGATGCGTCTTGATGAGAGGTACGTTCCGTACCTGCAGATGGCCGGATTGTACCATCTTGCGAGACTGAATGACAGATGGTTCCGACTAGACGAGCCCCTAGTCAGCGCATTCGTCGAGAGGTGGCGGCCTGAGACGCACACCTTCCACATGCCGTTCGGAGAGTGCACCATCACGCTTCAGGACGTCGCATACCAGCTGGGGTTGCTAGTGGACGGAGATTACGTTAGTGGTTGCCTGACAGACTTCCACCTTTACATTGAGGGTGGGAGACCTGCTTGGCAGTGGTTCCATGAGTTGCTCGGTGTTTTACCTCCCGAGAACCAGGTGCAGAAATTCGCAGTCAACTGCACCTGGTTTCAGGAGACATTTGCAGAGTGTCCAGACGGGGCTGATGAGGAGACAGTTAGGCGCTTTGTCCGGGCCTATATCATGATGTTATTGGGCATGCAGCTCTTTGCCGACAAGTCCGGCAATCGTATACACATCAGATGGCTACCTTATGTTGCTCGGCTTGAGGAGATGGGTCGCTACAGTTGGGGGTCGGCGGCACTTGCATGGTTGTACAGGTGCATGTGCCGAGTCGCCAACAGACATGTGGTGGAGTTAGCTGGCCCTTTACAGTTACTACAGTCTTGGATATTCTGGAGGTTTCCCACTCTTAGACCATCTGGGTATGATGAGATTAGCTGGCCCCTTGCCTCGAGGTACCGTTATTGTTTTGTATTATATATTCTTCTCGTATTTATTTTCGATTATGAAACCAATTTTAATGTTTCTCGTACGCAGATGGTCTGGTTACAATCCTGGGATTAGCAACAAGGGACCTCGGGTACAGATGGCTCGCCTGAAGATCGACTTGTTACAGCCTCGGCAGGTAAGTACGCAGAACATATGTGTATTTCAAGTCATTGTTTCAGTTTATATTGTCCAACCCTTTTAATTTTTATTTTTCCAGTTCATATGGATGCCCTATAGCGCACTAGACGTCATCCAGGTTGTACATCCAGAGGTCTTGGAGCCTCGGGATACGATGTTATGGCGGTGCAGGACGTCCCTGATTTACTTTGCGGTTGTGGAGTGGCATCAGGTTGATAGAGTTTTACCTCAGTTTGGCGGCGTTCAGCCCATACCGTCTCCCGCCTTGAACATCGACTTCTTGATGTCGAAGGATGGGAGAGGAGGTGACCGTTGGTTCCCGGCACAGTACGCTGACTGGCATGTTCACTGGCAGGAGCGTGCGGAGCACATTCTACAGTTTGACATCGTCCCCGACCCCGGTCCGTCACACGATTTCTTGACATGGTGGTATCAGCACGGAAAGAGGTTTTTGTCGCCGGAGATGTTATTGGGGGATCCGAGAGGTATTCCTATTCCAGATGAGGCTACGCAGAGGGGTGCAGGTCGACTTCCAGATATGGACCGGGTCGAGGACGTTCCCGACAAACGTCGTATTGAGCGGAGAGCACGAGTTGGGACACGTCGTAGCCAGCGGGAGTGGATCGGGGTGGATCTTGCTATGGATGACGTCGACCCCCCAGTTAGGGGTGGGGGGAGAGTTCGTGGTCGTGGAGGCAGGAGGAGAGTGGGTGCTGCTAGAGAGGGTGCCCAGATGCCTATGGGAGGTGATGTTGCGGGGGTTGATAGGGCCCATCAGGGCGGGCATGAGGGTGGGTCGCGTGGATCTGGTATGGGAGATCGGACGACTCACACTGATGCTGGGCTTGGTGGTGGAGGTCTTGGAGATTACTTCGTAGGTGTTCCCGGTGATGATCATACCCTTCAGGAGAGTACTCCATGGGTTAGTCCGGGCTCGATGTTTGGAGACTTGCTTGCTAGTGATGGCATTGTGGCCGAGTTTGGTGGACCGCATTTCCTTGATGATATCCGGACCATCATGCAGGAGGATGAGGCTGCAGCCGGACGGGTTCAGACGACAGGGACACAGGCACCCCTGGATGTAGATCTGAACGAGCCTGCCACGGTAGCTCCCCCGCATCCTTTTGCCATGGGTGGGACCCCAGCATCGGCCCAGACTATTGGGTCACATTCAGTTGCCGGCCCGTCATCATCCAGACCCGTGCATGCTGCGCCTGTGACCCTGAGACAGCCAGTTCCGGATGACAGCGACGAGTCTATTGAGGATGAGGAGCCACTTATACGGAGGAGTTTCCGGACACGGGTGCCACGCCGTTGCGGCACTGGATCGCACCTATTTAGATGATTTATGGATAGTGGTGTATGTCATGTTGTTATATTTATATTGTGTACCTTATTGGTTGGTTATCATTGTTATGGTATGTACGTTGTAGTTATGTTATTTGATGTTATGGTATGTACTTTGTTGTTTTGTTATGTCATTTACTATGATGTCTTCTACTTTTCTGTTATGATATATAGTTTGATGTTATGTTGTTTGTTTTAGATACTAATTTCAATCATTTAAAACATATTCAGCAGAAATATTTGGTATGAATAACAAGTTTCATTACTAATAGGAAACAACTTAGTACAATGGACCACAATGGTTGCTAACTGAAGTAGAAGACAAGTGCTAATAGATTAACAAATCTCTTATTGATTTCCAGCAGTCCCGCTGGGGCCTGCGCCTTGTGGACAACTACGCCTGGTGTGACCTGGCTGCCTGCAGAGGCCACATCTCTTTGGCCGGTTCGGATCTGCTTCATCCATGTTGGTGCGGATTCTTGTGGATCTAGGACGACCCTCCCGCGCACGCCTCATATTCGGATCCGGTATAACGGTTGGCCCTGCATAAGGTGGCCAGAAACCCTCTGGAATGGGTGGTGTAAATCCCATCTGATAGACACCGAAAACGGAACTCAGGCGATAGACCTCGTGGACGTAGGGCTGCCATGTAAGTCGTGAATAAGCACAGCATGCCAGTGCGTGCGGACAGGGAAAGTGAAGTGCTTGGAAGTATCCACAATCACAAGTCTTAGACCCTAATGAGACTCTGTACGTACCAAGGGAGAATGAACCTGTCGGAGTCGTCTCAGCAACGGTGTATTCCGAGTTATCCCTGTCGTAAACAGTCACCGTGAAGCACCTGGCTGTCTTCAGGTTGGCCTCGATACACTTTACTAGGTATTGACTGAATTGTTGTCCAGTACCCATCTGAGCCTCGGCCTCCCTTCCCTTACGGACAAATAGCTCAGCTAGCCTTCCGTATGTGGCCTTCACCAGCGAGCAAACAGGGAGGTTTCTTACCCCCTTCAGGATTGAGTTGACACATTCAGAAATATTGGTCGTCATGTGCCCGAATCTCCGACCCTCATCACAGTACTGTGTCCACAACGAATACTCGATTCGGTTCGCCCAGTCACACATTGCCGGATTCTCAGAGCGCAGAATGTCAAACCAGTAGTCGAACTCCACTTTAGTCTTCGCATATGCGGCGTTAACAAGAAGCCTCCGGGCATCTTTTCCCTTGAACGTCAATGCAAAATTCGATGCAACGTGTCGAATGCAGAACGCCCGGTACGCAGTTGGGGGTAGCCATCCCCCATCCGGAGCCTCGAGTGCTGCCTTGATGCCATTATGCCTATCTGAAATAACTAACAGACCCGGCTGAGGTGTCACGTGCTCACGGAGGTGGGAAAGAAAGAAAGACCATGACTCAGCATTCTCACCCTCGACTAGTGCAAATGCCACGGAGAGGATGTTCGAGTTTCCGTCCTGTGCAATGGCGACTAGCAGTGTTCCCCCATACTTCCCATATAGATGGGTCCCATCAATACTCACCAAAGGCTTGCAATGACGGAATGTCTGGATACAAGGGGGGAAAGTCCAGAACAGCCTATGAAAATAAACCTGAGACTCGTCAACCTGTCCCCCAACTCGAACAGGGCAAGTCTTGAGGACGGCTACAGTGCCAAGCATCGTCAGCTGAACTCCTAAAACCCACCTAGGGAGCTCGTTGTACGACTCGTCCCAGTCCCCATATATGACGGCAACGGCCTTCTGCTTCGCCATCCATACCCTCCTGTACGTTGGCCTGAACCCAAATTGTGCGGCCGTGGCATTTTGAAGCACCTTGATGTTCACAGCTGCATCAGCCCTAACCATCGGCATAATGAAGGTGGATATCACATGGTAGTCCAGACTCCTATGGTCGCTGGAGATGGAGCTGGCGAGACATGTATGCGGACCGTTGTATCGCTTCACTTCCCAGATACCCTTCCGCTGTCGGAGACTCATCCGAATGAGCCATGTGCACCCATTCCCAAACTCAGAACACTTTCCCACATACCTGCGATAGTCAGACTCAACGACCTTGTACTGGACCCCTCGGCGGATACTGTACGTCTTCACATTGAACAGCGCCTCATCTTTATCCTGAAATTGTTGGCCAACCTGAAACTCGTTCACACCGGCAGACCCCTCGGTATCTCTAGCGCCAAATCCTGAGGGCAGCAGAGCATTTTCGTCCTGCCGCATGGCATCCAGGTCCAACGAGGAAAAATGGGGTGGATACTGCTGTGTGCCAGAACTAGATCCACCTGTAGCCCTTCTCGGAACAGTAGTTCCAACATCATCGCCGCTTTCATCAGCGATCAAATCCGGCTCCACGTCATCGTCATCTGGATCATCAAACAAACCATCACCAACACCAACCGGTGTGGGACAATGTACCTCGGTGGGAATATGTTCCCCATGCCGAACCTCATCTCCAACATTCCCGCCCAGATCGACGGCAAACGAAGGGGACGCAACAGGCTGCATCGGCGGCTCATACACAGGAGCAGAGGACGAAGCAACAGCAAGTCTCGAGCTCGACCCGGCAACCGCGGCTATAGTATTCGCATTCCGGTTTGAACCACCCGAGCTAGATACCACATCAACCAACTTAGCCAACAACTCTGGTGTCCTTACCTCGGGAAACTGCCTACGACAAAGAAACATAACCTGCAAGTCCTCGTTACTGCCGATTGTGGAACAATCAAACTTCACGGTGTCATGGAGCACCGCTGTTGGAATGCGGTAGAAAAACTTCTTGACCCTTTTAACTCCTTCGAGACCAAGCTTATCCAGCACACAGCTAACAAGAGCATCGTAGGTGGTTGTTGGCGTCACGATAATACATAGTGGATCCTTATCAGTGAACTTCACGCCGGATCGAGTTTTTCTCTTAATCGACCCTCTATAATGTACCAACACTAGGAAACTCTCCTCACTAGCCATCTCCCCACTTTGTTCATAGCATCATGAGTTCACAGCATATATATATAGCCCTGGTTCGTGCTATATATATATATATAATTCGAAACAATTTGTTTCGAATTATCACAACCTAACCTAGTAATTCGAAATAACTAAACTCGAATTCCTTACTTATAATTCGAAACAATTTGTTTCGAATTATGTTGAAACACAAGCTAACCTAGTAATTCGAATTAATTAGACTCGAATTCTTTATGTATATTTCGAGACAAATTGTTTCGAATTACCTTATGTTGTTACCTTCATAGTAATTCGAATCATATTGATTCGAATTACTTTAACTCGTTGCATGCACATAATTCGAATGAAATCAATTCGAATTACTTGAGAGCATAATTCGAATCTTATTGATTCGAATTACATAATAATTGGTCCTGGTGGATACAGGTGAAGATTTTTGATTTGACGGATTTAGGTAATTTCGAAGTCTCCTTGGTTTATTTGGGTTTTTTGCCCTATTTTTTAATTTAGTCTTCGGAATATTTTTTAATTAAATTTATCTTTTAAAAATTTTAAATTAGTCTATGTTAGTTTTTGTGTCTTTTTTTTTGTTGATAGTGTTAAAATTTGTTAATGTGGCACGTTAAGTGACAACACAATACATTTTTAAGAGTCCAATTGACTATTAACATAATAAATTTATGAAATTAGATCAAATCAAAATGACACTGTTAACAATAAAAGTGATAGAGACTAACATGACTAATTTAAAATCTTTTGAAAATCAATTAAATCCTATAGTCCAATTCAATTTTCAAAACCATAATTTCTATTTTTTAAAGTGAGAAGAAGAGAGTAAACACGGCCATAAATAAGAGAAACAGAAACGACAATAAAAAAGTTACTGTTGGAATAAAATTGATTTTAAATATTTTAAAAGATGGTTTTACCAATTTTCTAACAAAAAATAGTAAAAAAGATAATTTATTTTAATAAAATATTAGCTAATAAAATTACACAAATGTTTTTATTTTAATTTGACTTGTCTTAATTGAATCTATGTACATCAAATTGATTAAGCTCGATTTATCAATTTATACATAAATCAAATTAATTAAATTCAATTTATGCTCAAAAGTTCAAAACGTGTAAATATATCATTTTAAATATATCATTTTTTCAATCTAAATCAATCCAACCCAATATGTATTAATATGTTCTTTGTTTTTCATTAAAATGATATAAAATCAAACTTTAAATAAGCAATATAAAACTGAATCGAATTAACCTGCGTCGATTTATGCATACTACACTTAATATATTGAATTAGTCCGTTAAAATTGAATTTATCTCATTCGGGTTTTTTTTATCAAAAATTTTAGATTTTCAAAAGAAACACTCTCTCTTGAACTATTAAATCGAGGTAGCTAAAATTAATTTATGTATTTTGAGCTTTTGAGCATAAATCAAGTTTAGGTAATTGTGTAAATTGACAAATCGAACTTAACTGATTCGATTTATATAAGATTTGGCATATAACTAAACTAGAATCAAAACATCTTAGTAATTTTGTTGACCAATCATTTTATTTAAGTAAGATGCTAAAAAGAAAAAGTAACAAAATCTTAGCATATATAGCTTTCTATTTAAAACCCCAAAACAAAAAGAAAAAAAAAAGAAGAGACTGTGTATTTCTGACTTTATATTATTTCATAATAAACCTTCGCATCAACTTAACAAGAAACTCAAGAAAAGAAGCAATCTTATGCAGTGACTCTCTTCAGGATTGAAGAAAAGATAACAAAGCAACCTATGAACCATTGTCTAAGAAAAAAAAGTAGCAAATAGAACATGAATATTTACTTGAAGTAGTAGCATCGAGACCTAACTACCACGGGATGATGATAATATTTACTTGCAATACAGTTGGATTAGAAAAAGGTTACAAAACTTACAAAAAGATGAGAAGGACAATTCAATCGGATTAGATGTATGCATCTTTGAGAAAATTTACGAAGACACAGAAAACAAACACAATAAACACATCAACAAATAGATCCGAAATGGAAAAGAAACAAAGCCAACTAAACTCCTAATAACACATAAATAGTGGTGGATCCATAAATTTTATAAGAGGGGCTAAATTAAATATAAAACAAATTAACATATAATATAACAAAAAGTCAATAAAATATAATTTATAGTATATAGATTAAAATTAATAATTATATTATATAAAAATCAATATTCAACTACATACTTTTAAGTTTTTAGTATTTTTAAATTTGTTCTTTGATATTTCATATAACTAAAATGATCAATTTACTATCTGAAATAAATTTTAAAACATTCTCTTTTTCAACATATATAATCATATAATCTGCTAAAAATTTATTTTTTTATTTTATTTTAATAATTTTTATTGTTTAAAAAATATATTCAATTGTTATTGTTGTCATAAAAAAAGTCAAAATAAAAATTTTTTTATAGTTGTTAATTTTTTACATTAATCAAAACCTATATATTTCAATAATTTTTCAATTATTTATATATTTATAAGCTTTTATTGTTTTTTAAATTTATTTTTTATTTGCTACTAATATATTATAATACACATTATAATTTATACATATTAAATTACTAACATGTATTTTTTTTAGTGTGTAATATATTAAAATATATTTAATCTATAATTAATATATATTAATTATATAATAATAATAAACTAATAATACTACCTTTTTTTTTTAATGGGGGACCATGGCCACCTTAGACCCCCTTGGATCCGCCATTGCACATAAATACACACAGTTGTTCTACCAATTATATATGGCACGGAAGGCAAATTTTAGAGAGAAAGACAATACCTTTCTCTTGAAGAATTTGTGCTTAGGGATTTGCTTTCGGTTGTTGGAAGAACAAGGGCCCATGGGGTTATGCAAAACCCAATGGATATGGTCATCTTTTTTTTTGGGATAAGAGAAAGGGAATTTTTTATTTTGGTCATCTCTACAATATTCGCGTCATTATGTGAGTTTCAATTAATTCTAAGTTTAAAATGTATTTGATTTAAAGCTAATTAACTGTCATCCTAATCACAATGTGCGTTACACAAGAGGACTACATGCAGAGAGTGGAGGTTGCGACCTAGCAATTTCATCTTAGTAGGAATGCCCTCGACTCCGATGCCTCAGTCGTAGATCCTGATGGAATTTGGCGTGAGACCGCCACTAAACCCTACAAGAATCGCATCTATGGGTCATTATTCGCTAGCGGCCTCCGCACCTCTACATTGGCAGCTTCATATACCTCTGCCTCTACCACCAACCCTGCCGATTCCAAGAAAGTTGTCGACTTGAAGGAGAAGGTGCAGAAGCTCACATAGGAGCTTTACCAACAAGCTCAGCAGTCTGAACAAAGGTACAACTAGCTTCTTGCACGCGTGAGAGACACCGTTGCCATTAGGTCAGAACTGACGGAAAAAACTGGAGCGGCTAGAGCTTTTGCAAGACCAGATGGCGGTATACAATGACCAGATGCGTGTTGGAGGCAGCGCTGCTAGTGGGGCACCGACATCAACACCTAGTCCGCCGCTTCAGTAGGGGGAAGACGACGACGATGACGACAACGACGATGACAATTACCGAGATCCATAGAGTTTTAAGGATTTAATTTATTTTATGTCTATTTCATTGTATTTTTTCTTTGACTTTTTATTATATTCAGACCCTTGATATTTAATAAAATCATTGGTTGATTTATGATAATTTTAAATTTGCACCTTAATTTTGTAAAAAAAATTAATTTGACTACTAATTGTGTGGTAATTGTGCAAAAAAAAAAAAGCATACCGTCAGATTTGCCAGCGGAATAATCTGACGGTAATTGGACGCCACAAAACATAATATGGTGCCAAAGTTACCATCCAAAAATTCCGACGATAACAACCTCTTATTTTTGTCGCATTAATTACAAAATTTGATGCAAATTTTGCCAGCAATTAGCGTCGAACGAAATAATCCGCCTGTAAAAATTTTTTGGCACTGTTTATACCGTCAAATTCAATCTACTGGTAAATTCGATGGTACTCAACGTTTTTCTTGTAGTGATGCTTGATTCTCAACCCATTGCAACATTAATGGCTGGTACTCTGAAGCTTGACAACTCGGGTGCTGCCTTCGACAAACATTTTCTATACAGGTCTATAGTGGGTGGATTACAATATGCCACCATTACTAGGTCTGATATCATATTCTAAGTGAAAAAGGTATCTCAATTTATGCATGCTCCCATGGAACAACATTGGAAGGAAGTAAAAAGAATACTGCGCTACTTGGTTGGGACAATTGACTTTGGTCTTGAAATACATAAAATCTAGGAGTTCAGAATCTTAGCCTTTTGTATCTCGAATTGGGTAACAGACCTAGTGTAACACCCTAATACTTTTAAATTGAGTTAAGCTTTATTTGGATTATATTTAATAGCTGATATTCAAAACCTTGTGAAATTTTTCTTTTAAAACAAATGTGAAATATTTATATAAAATAATTTATAGATAAAAATGTTGAATAATTAGTTTTTATTAGAATAGTTACTAGTTGAAAAATATAAGTGGATTTGAAAATACTAACATGAAAAATCAGTGTACTAAACTATGAAGGTACAACAATGACAAGCTTTACTCATACCAAATAAAAAAGGAAATATAATAGTTACATTGCAATCAGTCAATAAGGATAAAATAAGACACATAAAAAATCCTAATTCTCTTAATTTGTTTAACTATGGCTAAAACAATCGCATATTCTTTCTTCTTAAGGTAAATGTTTAATGTTTTGTATCTACGTCCTCGATGGCTTGCTCCCACTAGTACACCTGTCTTTTCACCTCAACTGTATTACTTCGTACTGCATCGTTTCTGAAGATGGTACGGAGAGAGGGGTGAGAAACAAAAGTTTCTCAGTAGTTTATCTATATGGTGTCATCGTATCCATCCCCAGCCACTCCGAGTTTTAAAATAAAAACAGTGATGATGCAATGTTGTTCAATTATTATTTTCAAAAGTCTTGATTAGTCGGAGTGGTGTGACTTTTAGATGCTTCTCATTTACTTATGTTATGACATGTGTAATGCATACAAAATGGCTATAGCGTTAAAACATATAAAGGTAACTCATAAACCTTGGTATGATGTTCTCATAGGCCATAAAGCAAGACAAAATAAATAATAAATAAGAGAAGAATAGTAACATTACCATAGATAAGTCAAACAGAATAGATCTGAATGAAATAAAGATCTTAAACAATATCATACATCATACAAAAAGGAACTTTGAAAAAAAGAAGGATCTTTGAATGCAATAATAAACATAATCATAAATAAAAAAAAAAGATAAAAGAAGAACAATCATGATCACACTTTTCATTGTACTTTTCATTACTTTTTCTTGTAGCTTTTATAGAAGGTATTGAGCTTAAACCGGTATAAAAGGTGGGAGTCCCCTTTCCTTACCGAAAGTTCTTATTCCAAACGTTTTGACGATCACCTTCCCTTACCGAAGGATCATATCGATATCTTGTCTTTGGGGGTCACCTTCCCTTACCGGAGGATAATTCCCTCAGTTCAATTTACAATTAAGGTTATTTAGATATACACAAGAAAAGAGTTATATCAACAAAGATATCTTATTATATAAAATTGATGGGAGTCTCCTTCCCTTACCGAAGGTTCCCAAAAGTTTGCCGATCACCTTCCCTTATCAAAGGATCATCTCGATTATCTTGTCTTTGGAGGTCATCTTTCCTTACCGAAGGATTATTTCCTCAGTTCTTTATGCACATAAGATTTTTATTATAATGCATAATGCGTATGAAGGAAAGAGACATTATCATGACATCTAATGCTAACATCTATATATGACATAAAAATTAGCATAAAACCCCTACCTTGAGTGAAGTTCCGTTAGGTATTCCGATGCAAATAGATGCGGTTTGTTAGTGAAGAGAGACTTGTTTCATGGCTAGACTTTGTGTATACTAGAATTTTTTGTATAGAAAAAGAGAATAGAATGAGAAAGGAAGGATCAAATAGCTCTCAGGTATGTGCAGATTATGTTAGGAGGCATTTAGGTGAAATCTTCAATCTGAATCGTCACTTTGTGAGTCCTATAACTTTTTTTACATTTGGAATTTGGAATTAGCTATTAGAGACAAATTTATAGAGAATTGAATTAGCTTTAAAACGAATCCTAAATGAAGTCAATCGAATAACCACAGCTTGAGATATTTTTGAAATATTGTTAGTATATCAGGCTGACTGATAAGAGCGCGATTTTCTACTCTGAACTTGTAACCGATTTATCTACCTAATTTAATTTGAATTTAATTTTATACTGAACTTAAGGAATAGAGCTAGTATTCTTATCTTTTTATATAACAAAATATCATTCAAATCTAATAAATGTAGAATTAGTTATAACTATGTTTTAAAAGGTTGTTTACTGTCGGTTAGAGATTTACTACCACTAATGCTTTCATATGTTTAAATTTTAAATTCAAATCTTAAATCATTACCATTTTAATTAATTAATTAGTTATTAAAAAAATGACTTGATTCAAAAAGTTAGGATGTTACACCTAGTAGATAGAAGATCAACTTCAGGCTACTGTCTATTCTTTAGAGTGAATCTCATAAGCTGGTCGAGTAGGAAACAAGCAGCAATAGCCAGATCAAGTGCAGAGGCTGAATTTAGAGTCCTTGCTGATGCCATGACTGATACCATATGGCTGCAAAAAATTTTTCGTGAAATGCACATTCCAGCTGGACCATCTCCAACCTTGTTCTGTGACAATCAAAGCATAATCTTTATGAGACAGAATTTAATTTTACACCACCGCTCAAAACACTTTGAGATTGATCTTCATTTTGTTCGAAATCGAGTTGTAGATAGAAAGGCATTCGTAATTTACATTCCATCATAGGATCAAATTGCTCATGCACTAACAAAGCCTGTAAGTCATGATGCTTTCCTAAGGTTCAGAACCAAAGTGAGATTGATTGAATAACCTAAGCTCAGTTTAAGAGAGAATGTTAGAGTAAGTAGAGAAGAAGTCGTTGTTGACTGATAGAATTGCTAAAAATTAGGAGTTAGTTTCTAGCTCAATTGAGTTAGTAGGGAGTTACTTATACTGATCTGGCAATTCTATTAGAAGGGTTGTTAGTTTGTTAAAAAATTCTCTCCCTAGTTACTACTATAAATATAAGGATCTAGCTCCCTTTTTGTAATAAATCAGAACTAATGAACTCTCACACATTTTTTTATTACATTTTCTCTCCGCCTTCATCTCTCTCCTTTCTATTCTTACCTTCTCTTCTCAGATCTATAGAGTTTCTGATACCTTTTCATAGTATCAGAGTTTTAGGTTTTGATTTATGACAGCATCAAATTAAATTTCAACTAGTTATATAATTAAATTTCAACTAGTTATAGCAAAATAAATTTATTGTTTTCGAGTTCTGATTTTATTGCTTTTGCTGTTAAAATTATATAATTTCATTTTTATTGTATTTTTATTTCTGAAATAAAAATAAAACACTACCAAAACACACAAAAACTTTAAGAAAATAAAAAATTTAGAATTAAACTTGTAAAATTTTAAAATAATCACATTCACCATAAAGATTAATTAGGGCATTAATTTTCACTTGATTAGAGACAGTTCTTTATGCACATGTCCTTGACCGAAAAATTTGAGTAATGGACTATTAGTTTTATTATCTTAAAATTTGGGTAAACTTTACTCAAAAAATAAAATACAAGATGACTTTTCAACAAATAATATATAATTTTTTTAGAATAAATAAGAATTTGATCTATTTTTACATTTAGTTAAAATTGAACTCTTAAGTACTTTTCTATGAGTGTTGTACTCTATTAGTAGTTTAGTCTCTCTCTAATTATTTTATTAGAGATTTTTTTAATGATAAAAATAAAGTTGAGCTGCAAAATGAAATTATAAAGTCAACGCTTATATATCTTAAGAAAATTTTATTTTTTTTATTCTCAAATATTTTTTCTTGATCAATCTCTTTTTTTTTTCTGGCTTTCTTCTTTCACTAACATAATACATCTTTTTTGGGTTTACGAGAATTTATGATTTTGGAATTTATTTTTGTGTTTCTTAGTAGAGAAAACTAGAAACTCTATTTGAGATATTAATTATAGAATTTTCTAAAGGTAATATACTAAAATAAATAATTTTTTTTGGTTAAATAATTCTGACAATAAATAGTAATAATCCACTTACTCAGAATAATAATGATGAATAGGTTTTGAGGTTTTTCTCCTCAAATAATGTGAGAAATATTTTATTAACTAATGCAAAAAAAATTCATTTACTAAGAAATAAAATATTAGAGTTGATTTCTTTTTATCTTAAATATGATTAAATGATAGTAATTTTTATATTTATAATATATTAATATTAATTTATATACTACTCAACTATTAATTTAGCCTTTAAAATTCTCAACACTTGTTAAAATAGCTTTTACATTTAAATAATCAAATTAATTCCTAAATTTATAAATCATAAATCTTCACTTGTTCTTAATTTAATTATCGTTTACCTCATATTATATTATATTATATATATAAATTTTAATAGAACTAAATTAGGATGATTACAGTAACGATGTAAGTATTGTTAAAATTAAAGTTATATATTTTTTTAATATTTTAATAATATTTTTTTTAAGAAACACATTTTAAAAAAGCGTTATTTAACAATAAAAAATGTTATTTTAATTTTAATAATATTTTTTAAAAATCATAACAATCTTAGTATAATCATATTGAAATAATACATATATATATATATATATATATATATATATATATATATATATATATATATATATATATATATATATATATATATATATATATATATAAAAGTGTATCAATATATAATAATGTCTCTATTAGTTTAATAAAAATATAATTAGTTAGATGAGAAGTGACACTTATTAATAATTATTTTAAAAGATTTTGAAATTCAAGTTTTGTAAATAGCAAAAAATATTTTTTATGGATTAATATAGTGAATAATAATTCAAGAATGGAAGTTGTGCACTAATTTTTTTCTTATCTCATTATATTAATAATATAATAATATTTAAAAATAATAATAAATTGTCTAAAATACTCAAAGTTATCTTATTTTTTATTAAGATAATATTTAATTTGATCTTTAAATTTTTACGCGAAACTCAATTTAATCCATAAAATTTCGATTGCCTTTATTTAGTTTTAAAATTTAGCGAATATGACTTATGTTAGTCCCTGTGACACATAAACGTTAAATGAATGCTCACGTGAATAAGTGATTGCCACAATATGTTATAATTCTATATAACGACGTTATTTTGGTTTTTGTACTTAAATAATCCAAAAACAACTTCACAAGTGATATTTATTAAAAATTTTCCTTCCAAATCAAGTGATATCTAACTGTCCTTAGTATATTTTGGACTATTTGAAAGCCAAATCAAAATTGCACCATATTACAAGTTTCAGTGTGGTATCTAACTGTTCAGGTCAATGTTTTATTAATGTTTGCGTGTTAAAAATTATCTTAGAGATTAATATGAGTCACTTTTGTAAAGTTTAAAAATTAAATTAAAGATTATTTTTTTATTTATTCCGTAATTAGTATTAAAATAATTGAATAATATAGATATAATAAATATGTAATTAAATGAAATAATAGATATTAAGTTAAAGAGTTTAATTTTGATGTACTATAAAATATTTTATTCTATTATTTTGGATGACCATATATATAATAAATATCTGACTTTTTTAAAGTTATACAATCACTTAAAAAAAATACGTTAATTTATACCATAAGTAATTTTTAAATTAAAATAATAAAACTCATAAATAATAAATATTACATATTTAAAAATAATTAAAATATTATTTTATTATTTTACTAATATTACAAACTTTAGAAAATCTTGTTTTATACCATAAATATAAAAAATACACGTAAAACTATTTCATATTTACAAGGTATTAAAATTAAATTGTTTCCTTGGAACGAAAACATGCTTTCGCCAAACCCAACTTCCCCATCCCCCACCCCCAAAAAAAAAAAAAAAGTTGGGTTTTGCATAACCCCAAAGGTCCCTCTTCTTCCAAAATAAGCACAAATTCCTCAAGAGGAAGGGATTAGAGGCAGGTATTGTCGTCGCCGATGACGTTGCTGCCGCCGCTGTTGTCATAGAAGTTGTGTTCTCCGCCGCGCAACACTCTCAGCTTCACCACCACCGTCCACCCGGAGCAACCCCATTTTGTACTTTATTCAAACAGCAGTGAAGCCCTTGGGTCGCCGAGTCGCCGCTATTACTTTACAACAATCACATTGTAATTCTTTTCCTCTCTAATATTTGTCTTCCGTGCCATATATAATTGACAGAACTTTCGTTCGTGTTTATGTGTTATTAGGAGTTGATTTGGCTGTGTTTGTTTTCCATTTTGGGTCTATTTGTTTCTGTGCTTATTGTGTTTGTTTTGTGTGCCTTGATAAATTTGCTCAATGATCAATACTGGATACATCTAATCCAATTGAATTGTCTTTCTCATCTTCTTGTTATGTTCTGTAACGTTTTCTAATCCAACTGCATTGCAAGTAAATATTATCATGATCCAGTGCAAGTTAGGGCCTGATGTTACTGATTCAAGTAAATATTCATGTTCTATTGCTGCTTTTCTTAGGAAATTGGTTCATAGTTTGCTTTGTTATCTTTTCTTCAACCCTGAAGAGAACCACTGCATAAGATTGCTCTCTTCTTGAGTTTCTTAATAAGTTGGTACCAAACACTGTAAGTGGTTAGAGACCTTTTTAATTTGAGATGTTACAATTTGTTTTTTCATTAATTCCCCTTCTTGATGTTCTACTTAGAAGTTATAATGCTACTCTTGTGGAATTACTTTCTTTCTTTCTTCTTCTTTAAAGCAATTTAACATTTGACTTTGTATGTTTCTCTGTTTTCTAGCACTTTTCCTTCTATAAAATTTAAGTTTCGGATTCTTTGTGTTGCAAAAAAGGAAAAAAAAGAGCAAGATCCACATCAGAGAAGCCACTGGATGCAAAGGTTTATTATATAATAATATAACAGAAAAACAATGTTATTGGTACAAAAATGTTTGAGTACTGCTAGGGAGCCAATGGCCTAAGCATACAATGTGTACACAATTCATCTCTAATACCATATCATGAAACCACTCATTCCAAAAGCGTAACCTGACAGGACAATGTAACACTAATGGTCATATCTCTAATACTTCCTAAACCTCTATTGTACACATTGTACGCTTAGGCCATTGGCTCCCTATACTTATTCAAAATGTTTATATTCCAAAGTCTCTTATCTTTTTTTATTTGAAAATTTGAATATTTCCTATCATCCCTTCAATCTTTTGCAACATTATTGTGTTCTCTTTTACCCTGTGGCAACTATTTGTGATCTTAACCCTACAGAATTGTGTTTAATGTCATTATTTCAGCCTAGAAACAAAATTCTTAGACAAAATCATATTCATCCTTGGTTACAAACTCAAGTATATGATTGAAGAGAGGGACTTATAGCACAGGTACTAATGATGATGCAATCATGCAAAACAAAGACTCTTTAAAAAAAAAAAAGATGATTTTGCAAGTAGAAACTTCTTTCTCATCTTTTTTCAATTCTTTAACCTTAGAAACAAGGCCGCATTTTATTGGGTGCAACAAGCTTTGTTAACTCCCACATCCATGCCTCTACAATAGCAGACCTTTATTTTTATCACCACTAAAAAGTTTTCTGTTATTTGTTGAGAGCTTTCTTTTCTGTTTTCAAATGAATGTTGGAATGCAAATAGTATGGTGTACCTTAAAACTGTGATATTATAAACAAATGGGAATGATGAGGAACAGTGAGGAATAACAAATGAGAAATGATTAGGAATAGTGAGGAATAAGAGTAGTATGGCGTACCTTAAACCTGCAACCATTGCTCTCCGCATCTCTCTATATTTTGTTTGTCCATCACTTTTATTGGCTATTGGCATATTACATTCAATGTCATTGGTCTTTTGTTTTACATTGTTGATAGGTTAAGTGCATATATACCAAACTACAAACCTTCCATGCATTGTGAAAATATAATATTTGTATAGAAATGATTAATTTTGATTTGTAATAACTTCTATTGTGTAGCAGGAGGAAAGGAGCTTCTGTGCAGATATTTGGTACCAGGAATAAATCCTAAACCCTGGCTTTTGTATAGGGTTCATTGTTCTCTATTTCTTATTGCTTTTCTCTCTTTATTAGTTCCTCATGAAGCCTGTGCAAAGCAGCAACACTGCAAAAAGCAAATTAAAACTATCCCAAAGGGCTAAAAGCAAACGGAAGAGAGACCTAAAAGAAAAAGATGTTGTATTAGTGGAGACCCCATCTCAGTTCTCATTTGCTATAGCCAGAACTGCAGTTGCTCAGATCTGTCAGTCAGTTGGATATAAAAAATCTACACAGGGTACTCTTGAAAACTTCACCAATGTTGCTATGAAGTATCTCGAAGCAACAGCAAGAACAGCTGCCTCTTTCGCCAACACTTCCAATCGGACTGAAGCTAATCTATTTGACCTCATCAATGGCATTCATGATCTGTACTCTGTTCAAGGGTTTCCCAGTGGCTCAGAGATGCACAAGAATGACTTACTAAGGTCTGGAGCTTTGAAAGAGATTATGAACTTTGTAAAGTACTCTAACGAAGTACCATTTTCCAAACCAATTCTACACAAAAATGTCTCAGGAATTCCAAAGTTAGAATCAATCACTGATTCTAGCTCCTCATGTTCTAATAAAACAAAAGGTCAAGGTTTTCATATTCCAAGATGGCTGCCAGAGTTTCCCGAGGAAAGGTTGTACAAGAATTGTCGTAAGGTTTCGGTTAAGGAGAGGAAATTCGGTGAGAAACTCTGGGAACATTCGCTTGGAGCAGAACATTTCAGTGGTAATTTGGAAGAAAATAAAAGCGAATCACAGATCAATGGGATTAATGGGAAAGAAGAGAAAGATACCAGGATTGTTTTGGCACAGGGAAGAGGAAAAGTGAAGTTTAGGATGGGTGGAGTGGGTGGGGAGGAAGAGAAGCGTGTTGATTTAGGTGTGAATATGATGAATCGTGTCTGCAAAGGAAGGAAACGAGTTTCTTGGAATCTTGATAAATTAAATAACTGTATGGCTGTGGAAAATGAAGATGACATGAGTGCATGCAAGAGAACGAAGATTGCATAGCTTTTATGGTGATGCTGAAGGGTGTGGCTGGGCAATGAGTGAAAAATTTTTGATAGTAATTAGAATGTAATGTAGATAGCATTTACATATAATAGATTGATATATGGATTTTCCTCTGTCTTCTACTCAAGGTGTAGAACTCGTTTCATTGTGCAAAAAGGATTTTGTGTAGCCGCTAGGGCGGGTAAGGAGCGTCGTGTTTTGTATGAAACCAAAATATCAAAAGCAGATATGCAAGTTGGTTTTAGACCCCATTTGATGTTAGAAAACGGAGCGTGCGAGCGGAAGAGCAAAATTTGTGCAATTGATGCAAAAGGAATATTAACTATTTTACTAAAAAAATATGATATAATAAAGCTACAAAATGAGTTAAGTACTCTGTCTTAACCAAATTATTAACGAGATATAAAGTGGTAATTTGTAATGCCTCACCCGAAAATATTTTAAGTGAAGTTGTGTCAATCATGACACTAGTAAAAAGTGATATAATTTTGTTCTATTTTAATAATATGAATTAATTGTTATAATTTACTGTTAACTAGTTTTTTTTTTTAACTTGCTATTTTATTAAATCACTCAACAAATTAGTTCTTGATAGTTTATGTTTGTTTTTTGTTGTTGGTCTGTGTTGTTGGAATCAACTATGAAAAATCATTTATTTTTAATTAATAATAATGTTTAAAATTTAATATTTTTAGATTAATCTAATTTTTATTTTTTTAAAATAGGTGAACAAATTTGAGTTGAAAAAAATTTAGTTAAAAAATACAATTTTTTAATTATTTGAAGGTTTGTGAATGGCCTATAGAAGAAGGGTTAAATCTATAGTCTTCTTTCTTCAATCCTTTTAGCTTTTTGCTTCTGACTGGAATTGGAACTTAGTTGCTAATGCATCTGTAAGATAAAATTCAGGAGACGATTTTATTTTGTCTCTTTACGAAGCGTTCAGAAACAGAGTAACAAGTTACTTTCGAATAATTGTGACTTCTGAGAAATATGCAATGTAGGAGACACTTTTGTTTTATCTCTTAGTGAAATGAAATAGAAGAAGAGTAGAGAAAAGAAAATCACACATCCATGTATCCTGGTTCGGCCATCATGTGCAATGTGACCTATATCCAATCTTTTCCACAACTATAGAAAAATTTTCATTATCTTTCACAAAGATTATAAACACCAATTTTTCTAGGATTAAACCCAATCCTATCTGGAACAAACCTAGCTTCTATCCAAGTTAGATTTGACTAGGTTCATTCTCTAAATTTTCAACCACTAAGTGCTCACCCAACTTAGCAAAGGAATCCCCTCAGGATCATGTGTACAAAACTGAAAAACGTACAAAAAAGCTTTGCTATAATTTTCTGGGTTTTCTTATATCTCTCTTTGCCTTTTCTTCCAATGGTTTTTACTGATTCCTTACTTAATGCCTTTTTTCATTGAGAAGAAACAAAGAAAAGACGAACATCGAAGAAGAGAAAATTCAATGTAAATCTCTGAAGAAGAAGAAAGGAATAGCTTGTAAGATATGAGAACCCAAACAGTGTGCTCAATCTTTAAATCAATCTCTGGTCGTTTACCCCTTTAATAGAGAAGTAAAGTTTTCCAAGCTTGAAACTTGGCATAAACTTTTGACTTCCTTCTTTCCCAAATATTACAGCAACAACACTAGGGCAGAAGATAGTAGCAATGATTAAAGGCAACATGCAAACAAACCTTGCTACTTCTCTTTCATCCCTTTTCAATCTTCATCAAGGATCTCAGTCGTATATCAAAACTTTAGCTCCAAATTTGATTCTTGATCCTTGATATGTAGCAGAGCTTCATAGCCTCTACTTTCTTCAATTTTTCAGTTCGATGCTTGAGGAAGAATAGCCTTCAATAAGTTATCAATGAAGCACCAAGTTGAAAAAGATTTTTTGATTTACCTCTTGAATTGATCTTAGCTTTCTGAATCTTAGATTTTGACTTGCTTAAATTTGGTAATCCCTTTTTTCTTTTTTGATTTGAACCTTAATCAGACTTCTTTTTTCTTGCTTTCCTTTTGGAGTGTTTCATGTGGATGAGAGAAGAGAAAGGAGAGAAAGGAGAGAAAATGAGTTCGGTCACAAGTTTGCTTCAAATGGAAATGTGTTGCTTCTTTTCTTTTTGGATAGTAATATTCAACAATTCCTTGGGCCATTAGTTGGTAAATGGGTACTTATGGGCCTGAACCATTTTAAAACTTTGTTAGCTTGTTATTAGGCCTTATTTGATTCCAATAATCTTCTGCATAATAAACAAACTAATCGCATACATAATTGAGTTTTTAATCCAATAATAAGATTTAGTCATCATCACTTAATTTATTATTTTTTTAAACTCAACAATCTCCCCTTGATAACAAACATTATAAAATAAATTTGTAAATAAAAGAAATGAGAAGAGTTTGATGAACTTCCCTTTGATGATTCAATCTTCAAGTTGAACTCTCCCTTTCTTTCATTTTGAAAGCTCCCCTGAATGTGAGCTTTTTCTTAACTTGCAATAATTATTCAAGTAATTTCCATGCAAAAAATATACTTATAGATAAAGTTAATTATCCAAAACAATTCAATAGCCATCTCTTTTGAACCAGCCCAATAGCTTGTTTGTCAGAAAATGTTATAAACTTTTTAGTTCTCAAAAATAATCATTCAGCATCAACCAATCATAAAGCAAATATCAATCAGAATAATGATCAAAAGTATTTTAATCAAATTTCAAAATCAGAGCATTAAATTTCACAATTAGAGCTGCAATAATTCAATATTTTCAAAACAGCAGCCTCAACCAATTAGTACCAAATAATTCACAAATAATTCATGCTAAAACGGCAGTACTAATTGTTCATTAATTAAACATCCTAACAATTCATTTTACTCACTCCCCTTTTATTATCAAGGAGGAGTAGTATTTCCTACACAAAAGTTTTGTTAGGCATAAAAAAGTGTATAAATTCAAGTTAAAAACCTACAAGTAACTATTACAGTTATTCAAAACAAACAAGAAAGTATGAAAGTAATATAATGGAAACTTCAGACAATAGTTTTTCAGAATTAACATCATCAGCATCATTTGACAAGGAGCTAGACATTAGATTCCTCATCCTTGGTTCTCAATATATCTTCTTCTTCTTTCTCAGACATCATTTGGTCATCTTCCAATGATTCAACGTACTTGAGAAGTACTTCAACTCTGCTTTGGGACTTTCTTAAAGAGTTTTCATTTTGAATTGCAAGTCTCCTAACTTGTTGGCTAGAGTTAATCATGTGCTTGGTCAAGTTCACAAACTCCTGTAGAACATCTTTCACAATTTCATTGACCAAGTATTTATTAGAAGTTGATGTACCAACAACAGATGGAGGAGGAATACTTTTATCTTCTTCTTTCGTAACCGTATCTCTCGCAGCCTTTGTCCCTGTTTTCTTTGTCTGTTTGACTGCACCACCGCCTTTAAGAGATAAAATTATATTCTCTTGGATCTCATTATTTAGATCAACACTAAAGTGTTCAAAGAAATAAGTCAAAAACATGTCATATGGTAATGAAACATTTTTTCACTTTTGATACAATCATATATATAGTGCATCATCAAATAAGCAAAAGAAATTTCAGTTTTGTTGATGATGGTATAGAGAACTAATGTGTCATATAGAGTAACGCGTTGATATGAACCGCTTTGGGGTAAGAGAATGTGGGTAATAATGCGGTGTAACTGGGCTTTGACAGGACTTAGGACTCGATGGTTAGGAGTAACACCATCCATGAGAAAAATGTTCTCACAAATGTTGGCTAAAATATCCTTGTATGAAATACCTAAATCATTGTCTCATTTACCAGTGATGTAGGCATTAACACTAACATCATAGTAGTCTAGGGCTTCACTAATGAATTCTTTATTTAAATGAATTTCACGGCCTTTAACATAAGAGTGAACAAATTACTCATGATAGTACATATTGACATAAAATTCTCTAACTAAATTAGGATAGACTGATTTTCAAATTTCAAATAAATTTTTTCAATCCAGATAAATGATGTTTTCAACAAAGTTTATCCCCTTTTTAGCTAAAGCCTTTAAGTCAGCCACATATATTGAACACAAAGGTCTTTTAGAAACAGTAGCTCTATGAAATTTATAGTTCATACTAAATGAAAAACAGAGAAAATCATAGTGAGAATGTGGAAGGTTACCAAAATGTGATTTGAATCCTACAGAATTTGAATTTTCAGGTTCTTTCACAGAGTTGAGAAAAGGTCGACGGTTACCTTTGGGTGCTTTACTCGAGGGTGCTGAACGTCCTTGTGGACGTGATGAGGAACGAGGAGGAGGAGACAATGAAAGTTCTTCCTCAGTCATGGGCTTCTTCCCCTTGGCGTTAGCCCTAGAAGTTCCAACCTCAGGTGGTGTCATTGATAAACGACGAGATGTTATCTTAGTGCATGCCATGATTTTTAGAACTGGAGAGGAATGTGAAGAGGATGCGAGTGTATATGAATGTGGGTGTGAGCTTGACCATTTGGTAGAGAATTTCTAGGAGCATGATAGGAGTCAATGCCTCTTTGTATAGCAACCTTCTTTCTCATCTTTATGAAAGTAATTAATGCAGTTTTGAGAATTGATGAAGGTTGAAAGAGAAGATGAACTGTTCACAAGGTGTAACTGCTATAAATGCTTGAATTTTGAAACCACAAAAATGTAATTTAAAAATATTTGAAAAGGTGTTTCAAAAATAAATGGAGATGAAAAGACAAGTCAAAGAAAATTTTTGAAATCTAAACTTGATTTAATTTGGTAAAAAATTCAAAAAAAATAAGAATTTTAAATTTATGATCAAGAATCCAATGAAGCCGACATCATAGAATAAAAATTTTCTTTCGGGCTCAATGATAGTTTTAAGGAAACACAATGGACCACTAAAGATTCAGTATTGACCCCAATAAATTCAAAAGTACCAACACTCAGTCTTATATCCAGAGAACTTAGAGGGATTCATTATTTGTCCAGTTTTGTCTCCTATTGACCTGAGAGACAAAAATAATCAGAAAGCAATATCATCAAATTAAGGGATTGATTTAGCACAAAAAATACACAGGACAGTTCTCAACTTGCAAAATCTATTTTCAGATAGTGGTTTTGTAAATATATCAGCAAGTTGATTTTCAGATTTTATAAATTAAATATCAATGGTTCCCTTTTGCACATATTCTCTAATAGAGTGAAATCTAACTTCAATGTGCTTGGTTCTAGAGTGCAGAACAGAGTTTTTAGAAATATTTATTGCGCTTATATTATCACACATTAAGGGAATATTATTGACTTGTAATTTGTAATTTGAAAGTTGGGTTTTAAGCCATAATAATTGAAAACAACAAGAGGAAGCGGCTATGTATCCAACCTTTGCCATGGACAATGTAACATTAGCTTGTTTCTTGCTAGACCACACATTTAGTGACTGTCCATGAAAGCAGCAAATCCCTTATGTGCTCCTTCTATCAATTCGGTCACTAGTAAAATCTGCATCGCAATAACCCACTATACAAAACTCATTAGATTTAGGATACCAAAGACCAAAATTAGAAGTTCCATTTATATATCTAATGATTCTCTTGACAGCTGAAAAATGGGATTCTTTTGGGTGTGATTGAAATCTAGAACAAATTCCAATACTAAGAACTATGTCCGGTCTAGAGGAGGTTAGATATATAAGAGATCTGATCATTTCTCTATACCTTGTCTCATCCACATCTTTGCCATTTTTATCTTTCTTAAGTTTAGAATTTAGATGCATTGGTGTACTCATTGGATTGAAATTTTCTAAACCAATTTTTTTTTACCAATTCTTTGGCATATTTATCTTGGTGCACAAAAATGTCACTAGGAGTTTTTTTGATTTGGAGTCTTAAGAAGAATGTGAGTTCTCTTATCATACTCATATAAAACTCACTAGTCATTAAGTTTTCAAAATCAGCACACAAGCCTTCATTAGCCGAGCCAAACACAATATCATCCACATAAACTTGAACTAGAATGAAATGATCATTAGATTCTTTAATAAAAAGAGTTGTATCCTTGGTACGTCTTTGAAAACTATTTTTCAACAAAAAAGAGCTAAGTCTTTCATACCAACCTTTAGGAGCTTGTCTCAAACTATAAAGATCTTTTGAAAGTTTAAAAACATAGTTTGAAAGATCTTTGTTTCCAAAATCGGGAGGTTGTGCCACGTATAACTCTCTATCAATAATACCATTTAAAAAGGCACACTTGACATCTATTTGAAAAAGTTTGAATCATTTATGTACAGCATAAGCTAGCAATAATCTTATTGCCTTCATTCTTGCAACTGGGACAAATGACTCATCGAAGTCAATTCTCTCTTCTTGATCATATCCTTGAGCCACTGGTCTCGCCTTGTTTCTTGCAATGCTACTATCATCACCCAATTTATTTTGAAAGATCCATTCGATACCTGTTACCTTCTTTCCATTTGAGCTTGACACCAATTTTCTCACTTCATTTTTCTCAAATTGGATCAGCTCCTCTTCCATTACTTTGACCCATGATGGATTATCAAGAGCTTCCTTCACATTTTGAGGTTTAATTTAAAAGATGAGGGCAAGATCATTTTGTTCCATCCTTCTTCTATTTGATGATCTTGTGGTAACTCCTTGAGATGGATCTCCAATTATAAACTCTTATGGATAGTTCTTCAAGAACTTCTATTCTCTGGACTTAGGTGAAGTAAGGGAAGATCTAGTATGGTTAGGCTCTGCACTATTGATATTGCCAGAACTCTCAGTCGTGGTAGGAGACAAATCTAATTTGTCTCCTACATTTTGATCTGCAGAAATCAGATACAATAGTTTTCAACAAAGAATCTGATTTGGCTTGATCTTGGACTTCACTTGGATTTTGTTCAGCTTAAATTCCTATATTATTCTCTTATATAATACTTGAAATTGAGTTAGATTTACAAAAAGTAATATGTATGGTCTCTTCAATGATCCTATGTTCTTTAAGATGAATTCTATAAGCTTTGCTAGTGGTTGAGTATCCTACAAAAGTACACTCATATGACTTTGGATCAAATTTTTTAAGATTGTCTTTTGTATTTAAAACAAAATATTTATATCCAAAAATATAAAAGTACTTAAAGTTAGGAGGAGTTCCTTTCCATAGCTCATACGAAATTTTTTTTAAGAATTTTTGAATGATGGTTAGATTCAAAATATAGCAAGCTGTATTCACAACTTCAGTCCAAAGAAATTTGGGTGCATCACTTTCACAAAGCATGGCTCGAGCAATTTCTTGAAGGCTTCTATTTCTCTTTTCAACAACCCCATTTTGTTGAAGTGTTCTAGGACAAGAAAAATTATGTGATATACAAAATTCATCACAAAATGATTCATAATTTTAGTTTTCAAATTCTTTTCCATGATCACTTCTGTTGAGTTTGAAAAACTTCAAATTATTGTGATGATCAAACATTGTTAAAATTTATTATTAGGAATTATTAATTTGATTTTGGCTTCAAAATTATTTGATCAATAATTTCTATTTTGTATGCAAAATTTTGATCATCGGGCATAAGCAACAAAAAGCCCAAAATGTTGACAAAACATCCCGCCTTTAGTACAAAAATTTCGTTAACATTGTGGCTGAATTATTCTTATGTTGATTGGGCCAGGAAATTATGGAGTAGCCCAAAACCATTGTGTTGAAAAACCAACATCATCATGGTCTGAATTTGAAAAGAAAAAGAAAGAAAAGAGAAGTGGTTCGGTTACCTACTCTCTCTTTTGGTGGAATTTAAATTTAATTAACTTGGTTTAATTGCATTAGTAATAGGAAAGAGAAAGTTTACATTGATTTGATAGCTTTCAATGCCTCACACGTTACTATGCATAAACGATGAGAAGTGGGTTTTAATTGATTTTAATTGATTTTAATTTCACTCATTACTTCCAAAGTTTTCTTTTCCTTCTCTCTCTTCTCTCTCTTATTTTTGTGTGTCACTTCCATCAGGGAAAGAAGATGGAAGAAGCTATCAGAGGTAGAAACAGAGAAGCTAGGAAGAAGCAAGTGGCCAAGGTGATGATGGCCCTTGCAAAAAGAAAATCCAAGGCATGGCGTGGCTGAGATCTTTACCACTAAAGGCAAGATGTGGTGAAGAGGTTTCAAGATCTCCATGCCTAAAGTAGAAGCAATCCGATTGGTCAGAGAAGAAGATCTCTGAGGTGAAGCTCATTTCCACTTTTGTTCATCCATCACAGAAGGTAGCTACTGTAGCTACGTGGAGGAAGAAGCAAAAATGGAACAGATGGAGCTGTAAAGGATCAAGAGTTCATCAAGGGTCAGAAATCCTTCTTGGGGACCAAGTCAAGGTGGAAGGCTCAGATTGATGAAGCTTGGTGAGAAGGGACGAGAGAGAGGTAATTGCATGTTGGTTTTGCTTTCGGTTCCCTCTCTCTTCTCTCTGTCCGAACCGATTTTGATTATTGAAGAAGAAGAAGGTGGCTTCGTTCAACCGGTTTTAACCTTGGAAGCTTCCCCTTCTATAATAAGGGTGAACGGTCAAGGGTTGAGACAAGGAGAGTAAGCACAGAGTTCTCATAACTACCTAAGCTAACAGAAGTTCTTCTCCTTCAATGTGTTTTATTTTGCATTCTTTTCTTTAGTTTTGTCTGTGTGAGTCTCATGGTGAAAAAGGCAAACAGAGTGAGGTTTGTAAGAAAAAGCAGTGAGTGGAAAAATGCAGAGTGTACAAAATTAAAGAAAAAGACATAGATGTCTTAGAGGTCCTTTGTACATCTATATGTTGTGTATCATGATTCTGTGGGAATTCCCTTGTAAGTTGGGTTAGCACTTAGCAGTTGAAAGCTTGGTAGGTGACCAAGTCAAGTTCAGTTTTGGGTATAGAATCTGAACTTGTCCCCGATAGGAAAGGGTAGTTCCTAGGGAAGAATTGGTGTCTGTAATCAGTTGATTATAGTGAAATTCCATCATTGATGTGATGGAGACTGGACGTAGGCTGCATTGCACTTAACAGCTAAACCAAGATACTTATTGGTGTGATTCTCTCTTTTTCTTCTACTCCATTTCTGTTTCTATTGCTAAGGAGACAAAAATGAAAAATATCTCCTGACTGGGTGCGAGACAAAAAGAAAATGTCTTATGTCTGGTTATGAAACAAAATGCAGAAAAATATCCCGAAACTATTTTGAAAGGCAGAAAGTGATACTCAGAAAAAGGGGCTAAGATTCAACCCCCCTTCTCTTAGCCATTGATAAACATCAATTAGTATCAGAGCTTGGTCTCAAAGAGATCAAGTTTTGCAGCTTGGAGAAAAGATCCTGATGGCGGATAACAGTGGCTCAAATTTTGTTGCTTATACTCTAACAGAAGGGCAGTCAAGCAACAGACCACCATACTTCAATGGAAAGAACTACAGTTACTGGAAAGAAAGGATGAAGATATTTGTTCAGTCTGTAGATTACAGACTCTGGAAGACAATCTTAGAAGGTCCATAGTTTCCAACAGTTACGAGTGAAGAAGGTGTTGTTTCACTCAAAGGCGAAGCCAATTGGAATGAGGAAGACAGAAAGAAAGTAGAACTCAACGCCAAAGCTGTCAACTTGCTCAATTGTGCAGTCAGCTTCGAGGAATACCGACGGGTATCAAGATGTACAACAGCAAAGGAAATATGGGACAAACTACAGATCACTCATGAAGGCATAACCCTAGTGAAGAAGACCAGAATAGACATGCTGAACAGAGAATATGAAATATTCTCAATGAAGGAAGGAGAAACGATAGATGAGTTGTTCGAAAGATTCAATGTCATCATCACTGGCTTGGATGCTATGGAAATTACATATCCTGAGTCTGTGCTTGTGAGAAGAATTTTGAGATGTCTCACGAAAGAGTGGGAAACAAAAGCAATAGTGATAGATGAAAGTAGTAATATTGATAATATTACATATGATGATTTGAGAGGAAATTTTCTTGCTTTTAAAAACACTTATTTGAAAAAGGATACAAAAAAGAAAGAAATTGCTCTCAAATCCGTTTCTGAACCTCTGGATGATGAATCCAGTGATAACTCATCTAAAAATGATTTTGTTTTGTTTGCTAAGAAATTCAGGAAAATGGTAAAGTTGAAGGAGAAAAACAGAGGAAGCAGCTCAAGGAAGCTAAAGAAGGATCTCAGCAAAGTGATCTGCTACAACTGCAAAGAAGCTGGGCATTTCAAGTCAGATTACCCTAAACTGAAGAAGGAGGAGAAGTCGAAAAAGGAAAAGAAGAAAGGACTCATGGCTTCTTGGGAAGACTTGGAAAACGACTCTGATGAAGATGAAGAATCTGAAACCAAGTCTCAAACATGCCTCATGGCCGATCACGTAGAGTAGGTAGTATCTCATAACCTTGACACTGAAGACCTTCATCTCATGATTGAACATCTCTCTAAAAAAGTAAAATGTTTACTAAGTGAAAACCAAGATCTCGAGTCTCAAATTGAAATACTGAAGGCAGAAAATGGTTTTCTAAAAGAAAAGTTGAGAGAGGCTGAAACCGCTGTTGATATTGTTGAAGAAAACAAGCAGTTGAAAGCTGAAATAAAAACTTGTGAAAAATAGCATTCTGTGGTTGCATATCTTAACTGTTTTGAAGAAAATGAGAAATTGCTGAAAGAGTAAAAAAGACTTAAAGAAGACTTAGCCAAATTTGCTCAAAGATCAGAAAATTTAAATCAACTCTTGGTTAGTCAAAAATCTCTTTATGATAAAGCTGGTTTGGGTTTTCATAAAACTGGAAAATTTGTTGAGAAACCTACTTTTACTAACATAGCATCATCTTCAAATGATATAAGGTTTCAAAACCCAACAAGCTTTAGAAAAACAGCAACTCAAAGATTTTGTAGACTGTGCAATCGAAATGGTCATTTTCCTATTCAGTGTTTCTTTAGTGAAAGAATGATTGGAAATAAAGTTTGTAAAATTGTTTGTGATTATAATGGCTTGGGACAAAGAAGATGGTTTGACGTCAAAGGATCCAAAAGGATTTGGATACCTAATGTCACTTGAGCTTATTTTGTAGGTTTGCCTAGCATCCAAGAGAAAAGACAACATGTAGTAGATGGACAGTGGGTGCTCTAGGCATATGACTGGAAAGGAAACGTTCTTCGTCAAGCTTGATGAGTATGATGGAGGGTTTGTTACTTTTGGTGATAATGGAAAAGGAAAAATAGTGGCCATAGGTAAAGTAGGTAAGAGTTTTTCTTCTTTCATAAATGATGTTTTACTTGTTGATGGTTTGAAACACAACCTACTAAGCATTAGCCAATTATGTGATCTTGGTTATAAGGTTATCTTTAGAAAATTGGATTGCTTAGTTGGTTGTGAAAAATCTGATGATATCTTATTTGAAGCAAAAAGATGTAATAATGTGTATGGATTGACTCTTGAGGATCTAAAAGATCAAAAAGTAACATGTTTCACTTCTCTTGAAACTAAAAAATGGCTTTGGCATAAGAAATTGGGTCATGCAAGCATGTACCAAATTTCTAAGCTTGTAAAGAAAAACTTGGTTAAAGGAATTTCCAACATTAAATTTGATAAAGATATTACTTGTGATGCTTGTCAATTAGGCAAACAAGTAAAATCTTTTTTTAAACCAAAAGATGGAATTTCCTCTAAGAGGCCATTAGAAATGTTGCATATTGATCTTTTTGGTCCAACAAGGACTCAAAGTTTGGGAGGTAAACACTATGGTTTGGTGGTGGTGGATGATTACTCTAAATTCGGCTGGGTCCTGTTCCTAGCTCATAAGAATGATGCTTTTCATGATTTTTCCACTCTTTGCAAAAATATTCAAAATGAAAAGGATTTGAAAATAGCACATTTGAGAAGTGATCACAGAAAAGAATTTGAAAATCAAGATTTTGAAAAATTCTGTGATGATTTTGGTATTGCACATAACTTCTCATGTCCTAGAACTCCTCAACAAAATGGGGTAGTTGAAAGAAGGAATAGAAGCCTTCAAGAAATGACTAGGAAAATGCTTTGTGAAAATGATGTATCAAAATTTTTGTGGGCTGAAGCTTTAAGTACAGCTTGTTATATTTTGAATAGAACCATCATTCGAAAAGGTTTGAAGAAAACTCCATATGAGCTATGGAAAGGAACCCCACCTAATCTTAAGTATTTCCATGTTTTTGGGTGTAAATATTTTGTGCTTAACAATAAAAAAAATCTTGGAAATTTAATCCAAAGTCATATGAAGGAATGTTTATTGGATACTCCACCACTAACAAAGCCTTTAGGATTTATCTCAAGGAACATGGGACAATAGAGGAATCCATACATGTATCCTTTTGTGATTCTAACTCAATTCCAAGTGTTGTGATAGAAGATGATGCAGGTTGTGATACTGATGTGGACCATGAAGCCAGTAAAGAAAATCCCAAGTCTGACCAAGTTAGTGAACCAATCTGTCCAGAAATATCTCATCAAAATGAAGGAGACATTTCGGTTTTGTCTCCAGACCAAGCTAGAGAACCCAAAACAGAGCAGTCAGTTAAAACTCATCAAGGCAGAACCATCCCTCAAAGGCCACGTGAATGGAAGTTTCTAAAGGGTTACCCTCATGATTTTATCATTGGTGATCCTTCCCAAGGCGTGACCACTAGATCCTCAAGCAAGAAGCAAGTTGAACAAAGCAATGTTGCTTTCTTGTCTCAATTAGAGCCTCTCAATGTAAAGCAAGCTCTTGAAGACCCTTCATGGGTTAAAGCCATAGAAGAGGAGCTGGCTCAATTTGAAAAGAATGGGGTTTGTACATTTGTACCAAATCCTAATAGTAAGAAGGTAACTGGTACAAGGTGGATTTTCAAAAATAAATTGGGTGAGGATGACAGTGTTGTTCGTAACGAGGCTATATTAGTGGCCCAAGATTACGATCAAGAGGAAGGAATTAATTTTGATGAGTCTTTTGCCCCGGTAGCTAGAATGGAAGCAATTAGGTTGCTTCTTGCCTATGCTGCCCATAAGGATTTTAGAATGTTCCAAATGGATATTAAATGTGCTTTCCTTAATGGCTTTATAGATAGAGAAGTATTTGTGGCTCAACCCCCCGGTTTTGAAAGTAAAGAATTTCCAAATAATATTTTTAAACTCTCAAAGGCTCTTTATAGCGTTAGGCAAGCTCCAAGAGCTTGGTATGAAAGGCTTAGTGCCTTCTTGTTGGAAAATCATTTTAAAAGGGGAACTACCGATACAACTTTATTTATAAAAGCATCTAATGATGATATTTTACTTGTTCAAGTTTATGCGGATTATATAGTGTTTGGTTCGGCCAATGAAACCTTGTGTGAAGAGTTTAGAAAACTTATGACTAGTGAGTTTGAAATGAGTTTGATGGGTGAATTAACCTTTTTTCTTGGTCTTCAAATTAAACAAACTCCTAGTGGTATTTTTATTCACCAAGGTAAATATACAAAAGAATTAATCAAGAAATTTGGCCTTGAAAATTCCAAACCTATGGGAACACCTATGCATCCAAACACTAAACTTGATAAAGATGAAATTAGTAAAGATGTGGATGAAACACGATATAGAGGAATGATAGGCTCACTTATGTATCTTACATCCTCTAGACCGGATATTGTTCAAAGTGTGGATGTATGTTCAAGGTTTCAATCTCACCCAAAAGAATCCCATCTTTTGGCTGTCAAACGAATCATTAAATACATTAAGAGAACATGTGATTTTGGCTTATGGTATCCTAAATCTGATGAGTTTTGTGCAGTAGGATTTTGTGATACAGATTATGCATAAAAGAAGCACATCCGGAATGTGTTGCTTCCTTGGCAGCTCTCTTAACATGTGGTCAAGCAAGAAGCAAGCCACTGTTGCACCATCCACAGCTGAAGCTGAATACATATCTTCCGCAACGTGTTGTTCTCAATTAATTTGGTTAAAAACTCAATTGGAGAATTATAAATTAAAAATCAATAGTATACCTTTATTTTGTGATAATATGAGTGTAATAAACATTTCTAAAAATCCTGTTCTGCACTCTAGAACTAAGCACATCGAAGTTAGATATCATTTTATTAGAGAACATGTGCAAAAAGATACTATTGATATTCAATTTGTAAAATTGGAAGAACAACTGGCCGACATATTCACTAAACCTTTGTGTGAAGATAGGTTCTGTTTGTTAAGGAACAGTCTGGGAATGTTAGAGTTGAATTCTGTTGAAAAATTGTGATTTTAATGCTTCTGTTGATTTTTGTCTCGTAGGTAGCAGGGAGACAAAACTGGGATGTGATGAACCTTCCATGAAGCAGGGGGAGACTGAACCTTGCTATCATTGAACTTGAGCCTAACCTAACTCTTTTGGACCCACTCCATGACTCTGACCTGTATTCATTTTTTTAAAAATAGTTTGAGGTTATCACATCATATCTTTGTAGAGGGAGTTCATGTCAAATCAAAATCTTCTCCCTGATTCTCTCCCATGTTTCAAGGAAAATATCTTTCAGTTACTTTTTAATTTTAAATTTTCCTTAATTAATAACCGCTTCATTAATGCCCATTATTTTAAATGATCCTCTCTCCACTCAGCATTTAATGCGGGTGTAACCCCTTCCCACCTTCCAGTCTATTTGACCATCTCTTCATCTTCTCTACTTCATATTCTTTCATCATAAAAAAGAAGTTGGCACCTAGAAGAAGCAATCGAACCCCCTCTGCCAAAAATCCTTCATCGGCTCCTCAAACACACATCCATATTCACATACACTTATCCTATTCTCCATCTTCTCACTCAAGTGACTCCATGAGAAAGAAGGTGATTGCTCAAAGAACCTCTTCACGCAAGAAAGATGCAAAAGAAAAGGGACCAATGCCTGAGGAAGAAGAAGAGTCGCTGTCTTCTCCACCACGCTCACCTCCTCGGCGCTCCACACCCATCCCTCTGGCTGAACTACTCCTTCCCAGCGTTCGAAGTGTTACATCCTCCACAACACTCGAGAGCCACCAAACTTGGACTCACTAGACTTTAAAAATAAGTTTAGTAAGAATCATTCTCACTTTGATCCTGCTTAGTTCACATCTTGTGCTGCATTTGAGTTCCATTCTCAAGTTTTAGTGAACCGCCATTTGTGTGCCTCATATGTTGTCAATTTGGAGAATTTGTCTGACAAGGGTATTGATTTTTCTACACTCTTTGATAAACTCAAATGGACTCCTCTGTTTAAGATTCGCAAGCCGGTCTACCCAAATCTGGTTCGCGAGTTTTATGCGAACATGATGTACCATGATGGAGTCTTACATTGTTATGTCAAAAAAGTGCATCTGACTTTGAACAGAGAGATAGTTAGTGTTGCCTTAGGGTATGAAGATGAAGGTGCAAGAGCATATATGTTCGGCAAATGTGACTCCCAGGTTGGGATTTCTCTTCAGACTGCTTTGTCTCGGGTTTGTGAGAATTTTTCAGCTTTTGATGGAACTACTCTAACACATAAGGCTCTCGGCCCTATGAGAGCGCTACTTCACTGCATCTATCTCTTTTGCTTATCTCATGGTGCGACACATGTGGGATTGTGTTCGCAGTGATAAGAAGGCGAATCTGCGCTATGGTATTTTTCTGACCTGCTTTTTTTAATACTTTAATATTGATTTAATCAATGAGCCTGTAGAAAACAGGGTTTCTACTTTAAAGGGAGGTAGGATTCCTGAGTCAATGAAAGGGAAAAAAAAAGGAAAAACCTCAATGGAATCTGATAGTGAAAGTGAATATCATCCCTCTAAATCCTCCAAAATATCCGAATCTGTCAAAGATGTATTGAATGAGTTCTCTCATATGTCCAATCTGATGATCAAATCTTTCAAGAAGGCCAGAAAACAAGCATATGAAAATAAAAAGGCCTGGACTAAGTGCAATGAGAGAATCAATTTGCTGCTCAAAAGCCTGGAAAAAGACATGGCTGATTCGGATGAAGAAGATGTTTCCTTTGGCTCAGATATTAATCTTTCTGATGCTTGATGTGCTCTTTGCTACTCACACCTTTGAACTCTATTCTTTTAATTGTTCTTTTGTTTTAGTGTCTTGTGAACTGTTGGATAATTGTATTCGGCTACTTTGAACTCCTTTGTTTTGTTAATCAAATATTCTGCATTTTGGTATGCTGTTTTTCATCTGTTTTGCAGGTCCCTCCTTGATGACAAAAGGGGGAGAAATGAAAAAGAAAAGAAACAGAGAAACAGGGCTAAAATCTGTTGAGAAACAGGACTGAAATATGTTGAAACCTGTGCTCTAAATTTCTGATTTTTTATGATTATTGGTTCATGCTCTATGGTTAAAGGAGGTTTCTGTGATCTGATTTCTGCATTATCCTGCTATGATTTTTTTGTGCTCTGATACCTTTTGCAAATTTTTGCTCTGATGCTTATTGCCAATTTTTTCTGAAGCATTGTTGATGACTGAATATGAGAAAATGCTTCATTGAGCCTGACTTATTACTGTGATTGGCAAGAAATTTTGTTGGGAATTGTTTTGAACATGTTGATTTAAGTATGTTGAGTCTTGGATATTTGTTACAATGTACTCATAAAGTACTCATACATACTTTATGTTTATCTTAGTGAGCAGAAAGTTATCTAAAAGATAACAAATCAAGTTTTGATTATCATTATACATCTGCTCAAAAAACAAGTTGTTCAAAATTTTATTAATGTTCCATATGTTGAATACATTATACTTTATTTTGTAATTGTATTAAGCTTGTTTAAGCATGTTACAAGTAATGCTTCTACTGAAAAATTGCACATATTAAGAGGGAGCTATGTGACAAATGGAAAGGGGGAGGATTCAAAATCTTCAAGGGAGTTTTCTTAATCCTTGACCTTTTTTTATTTTTAATAATGTTTGTCATCAAGGGGGAGATTGTTAAGTTTGGAAAACTTCAAATTATTGTGATTATCAAACATTGTTAAAAATTATTATTAGGAATTATTAATTTGATTTTGGCTTCAAAATTATTTGATCAATAATTTCTGTTTTGTATGCATAATTTTGATCATTGGGCATAAGCAACAAAAAGCCCAAAATATTGACAAAACATCCAGCCTTTGCTACAGAAATTTTGTTAACATTGTGGCTGAATTATTCTTATGTTGATTGGACCAGGAAATTATGGAGCAGCCTAAAACCATTGTGTTGAAAAACCAACATCATCATGGTCCAAATTTGAAAAGAAAAAGAAAGAAAAGAGAAGTGGTTTGGTTACCTACGCTCTCTTTTGGTGGAATTCAAATTCAATTAACTTGGTTTAATTTCATTATTCGTAACAGGAAAGAGAAAGTTTACATTGATTTGATAGCTTTCAATGCCTCACACGTTATTATACATAAATGATAGGAAGTGGGTTTTAATTGATTTTAATTGATTTTAATTTCACTAATTACTTCCAAAGTTTTCTTTTCCTTCTCCCTCTTCTCTATCTTGTTTTCGTGTGTCACTTCCATAAGGGAAAGAAGATGGAAGAAGCTATCAGAGGTAGAAGTAGAGAAGCTAGGAAGAAGCAAGTGGCCAAGGTGATGATGGCCCTTGCAAAAGGAAGATCCAAGGCATGGCATGGCTGAGATCTTTACCACTAAAGGCAAGATGTGGTGAAGAAGCTTCAAGATCTCCATGCCTAAAGTAGAAGCAATCCGAATCGGTCAAAGAAGAAGATCTCTGAGGTGAAGCTCGTTTCCACTTTTGTTCATCCATCACAGAAGGTAGCTACTGTAGCTACATGGAGGAAGAAGCAAAAATAGAATAGATGGAGCTGTCAAGAATCAAGAGTTCATCAAGGGTCAGAAATTCTTCTTGGGGACCAAGTCACGATGGAAGGCTCGGATTGATGAAACTTGGTGAGAAGGGATGAAAGAGAGATAATTGCATGTTGGTTTTGCTTTCGGTTCCCTTTCTCTTCTCTCTGTCCGAACCGGTTTTGATTATTGAAGAAGAAGAAGGTGGCTTAGTTCAACCGGTTTCAACCTTGGAAGCTTCTCCTTCTATAATAAGGGTGAACGGCCAAGGGTTGAGATTAGGAGAGTAAGCACATAGTTCTCATAGCTATCCAAGCTAACAGAAGTTCTTCTCCTTCAATGTGTTTTATTTTGCATTCTTTTCTTTAGTTTTGTCTGTCTGAGTCTCATGGTGAAAAAGGCAAATAGAGTGAGGTTTGTAAGAAAAAGCCAGTAAGGAGAAAAAGGTAGAGTGTACAAAATTAAAGAAAAAGTCATAGATGTCTTAGAGGTTCTTTGTACATCTATATGTTGTGTATCATGATTCTGTGGGAATTTCCTTGCAAGCTAGGTTAGCACTTAGCAGTTGAAAGCTTGGTAGGTGACCAAGTCAAGTTCTGTTTTGGGTATAGAATCTGGACTTGTCCCGAATAGGAAAGGATAGTTCCTAGGGAAGAATTGGTGTCTGTAATCAGTTGAATATAGTGAAATTCCATCATTGTTGTGATGGAGACTGGACGTAGGCTGCATTGCACTTAGCAGCTGAACCAGGATACTTCTTGGTGTGATTCTCTCTTTCTCTTCTACTCCATTTCTGTTTCTATTGCTAAGGAGAAAAAATTGAAAAATGTCTCCTGACTGGGTATGAGACAGAAAGAAAATGTCTCGTGTCTGGTTATGAGACAAAACGAAGAAAAATCTCCTGAAGCTATTTTGGAAGGCAAAAAGTGATACTTAGAAAAATGGGCTAAGATTCAACCCCCCTTCTCTTAGCCACTGATTACCATCAACTTCTTATGGAAATAATTTTTAAATCTTTTTCATTTTGAATCTTTTTGCATAAAATAGAGAAAGCTGAAAAAGCATCATTCTTATGAACAAGGAATAGAACCTAACTAAATCTAATGTAGTCATTAACCACAACCAAGCTATAGAGTTTGTCTCCTAAACTTTGAGTTCTAGTAGGACCAAAAAGATCAATATTTAGCAATTCTAATGGTCTCTTAGTTGAAATATCTTCCTTGGATTTAAAAGAAGTTTTAGTTTGCTTATCCATTTGACAAGTATCACAAGTGATATCTTTGTCAAATTGAATTTTAGGAAGACTTTTAACTAAATTTTTTTTAACAAGTTTAGAAATTTGAAACATGCTAACATGTTCCAATCTCTTGTGCTATAACCACTTTTCGGATACCATGGATGTAAAGTATGCTACATTTTGTTCTTTTAGTTCCTCTAAAGTAAGACCATACACATTATTACATCTTCTTGCAATAAATAAAAGATCACCAGATTTTTCGTCAACAACTAAGTATTCCAACTTTTTGAAAGTAATCCAATATCCCAAATCATAAAGTTGACTAATACTTAGAAGGTTGTGTTTCAAACCATCAACCAAAAATATATTATCAATGAATGTAGAAAATTTTTTACCCACTTTACTTACGACTATGATTTTTTCTTTTTCATCATCACCGAAAGTAAAAAAACTCCATCGTACTTGTTTAATTTGATGAAAAATGTAGAATTTTCGGTCATGTGCCTTGAGTATCCACTCTCCAAGTACCACATGTCCTTCTTCTTTTTGGATACAAGACAAATCTGTACAACACTTTTAGGTGACCTTAGGTATCCAAATCAATGTAGATCCTTTGATGTTAAACTATGTTGGTTGCCAAGAGCATTGAAATTCCTAACAACCTTATACACTTTGTTTCCAACTTTTCTTTCAAAAAAAAAATTATTGAGATGAATGTCCATATTTCTTGCAAGTTTGACAATGATTCTTCTTTGCTGAATTTTTAAAATGATGTGAAGTTTGAAATCTTTTATTTTTAGGAGTTGAAGCTTCAATTTTAAGATTTGATTTTTAAAAAATATATTCATGTATATCAACATACCTCAATCCATATTTTTCAAACAAAGATCTTTGACTAGCTAGCAATTTGTCCAAGTTTTTGAAACTTTGAGCAAATTTAGCTATGTCTTGATTTAAACCTCTAATTACTTTGTGCAACCTCTCATCTTCATCAATTTGGTCCCATAAATTAATAACCAAATGCTTTCCTTTAAGTTTTTCAATTTTAGTTTTAAGCCTCTTATTTTCTTCAAGTAAATCTACTACATTTTTGGCTTCACTTAATTTTTCTTTGAGGTATGTATTTTCAACTTTTAAAGAATCAATATTAGCTTTAAGGTCATGACATCTGTCTAAACCATTTCTAATGTGTCCAGTTAATTCATCAATCATTTGACATATTTCATCATTAGTTAGGATAGGATGATCTACCTCATCAGTTGGTTCTCGGTAAGTCATGAAGTAAGTATGAGCTTCATGTTCAGATTCTTCTTCTTCTTCATAATTGTTCTCTAAGTCATTCCAAGATGCCATCAGAACCTTTTTCTTGTCCTTCCTAGTTCTGTCTTCTTTCTTGAACTTAGGACAGTCATACTTGTAATGACCAGCCTCCATGTAGTGATGACAGATTATTTTGCTGAGGTCTCTCTTTTGTTCCTTTGAGCTCGATCCTTTACTTCTTCTCTTGATTCTCATAAGTCTCCTTAGCCTCCTACCAAAAAATACAATTTCGTCATTTAATAAATCATCATTAAAATTATCTTTCAATGACTCAATAGTAAATTTTAAGGTCACTCCTTTCTTGTTTTCATCATAGTTCAGGTGTGTGATTTCATATGCAAGGAGTTTTTTACTCAACTCATGATAAAACATTTGTTTTAATCTACCACTATCAGTAATGACTGTAGCTTTACTTTTCTATTCTTTTGTACAGCTTCTTAATATTTTTCTCACTAGCACTTGTTCGGTGTGACTCATCCCCATAGCATCCAAATTATTGAAGATGATCGAGAATCTCTCGAATATTTTACAATGGTTTCTCCTTCCTTTATAGCAAACATCTCATATTCTTTTCTCAGCATGTCGATCCTTGTTTTATTCACTTGTTCAGTTCCCTCATGAGTGTCTTAGATTTTATCCCAAATCTCTTTTGCTGTTTTGCACCTTGATACCTTCCGGTACTTCTTAAAACTAATTGATCAGTGGATCATGTTGATTCCTTTGGCATTTAACTCCACCTTGTTCTTGTCTTTATCAGTCTATTCAGCTTCTTCTTTAGGTGTCATTCTTTTTTAGGTTGTTTTTGCCGTTGAAGAAGGGAGGTTTGTTGTTAGACTGACCTTCAGTGAGTGTGTAAGCCACGATATTAGAACTCATGTTGTTGGCCATTCGGATCTTTTCTCTAAGCTGTGAAGCTTGATCTCGTGAGACCAGGCTCTGATACCAATTGAAGATTTGTGAATGATTTAGAGAAGGAGGTTGAATCTATGACCTCCTTTTTTTTAATCCTTTTAGCTTTTTATTTCTGGTTGGAATTGGAACTTAGTTGCTGATGCGTCTGTTAAGATGAAATTCAGGAGACAATTTTATTTTGTCTCTTCACGAAACGTTCAAAAATAGAGCAACAAGTTACTTTCAAATAGCTGTGACTTCTGAGAAATATACAACGTAGGAGACACTTTTATTTTGTCTCTTAATGAAGTAAAACATAAGAAGAGTAGAGAAGAGAAAATCACATATCCATGTATCCTAATTCAGCCACCATGTGCAATGTGACCTACATCCAATCTCCCTTACAACTATAGAGAAATTTTTACTATCTTTCACAAAGATTACAAAATACCAATTTTTCTAGAATTCAACCTAATCTTATCTGGAACAAATCCAGCTTCTACCCAAACTAGATTTGATTAGGTTCACTCCCTAGATTTTTAACCACTAAGTGCTCCCCAACTTAGCAATAAAATTCCCTCAAGATCATGTGTATAAAACAGATAAACACACAAAAGGGCTTTTACATAATTTTTTGAATTTTTTTATATCTCTCTTTGCCTTTTCTCTCAATGACTTTTATTGATTTCTCACTTAATGTATTTTTTTTTATTGAAAAGAAACACAAAAAAAATAAAAGATGAACACTGAAGAACAGAAAATTCAATGTAAAACTCTTAAGGAGAAGAAAGGGATAGTTTATAAGCTATGAGAACCCAAACAGTGTGCTCACTCTTTAAATCAATCTCTGTCTGTTTACCCATTTAATAGAGGAGTAAAGTTTCCAAAGCTTGAAACTTGGCTAAAACTTTTGACTTTCTTTTTTCCCAAATATCACAACAATAGCAGCAGTGTAAAAGACAGCAGCAGTAATTAAAGCCAACATGCAAACAAACCTTGCTACTTCTCTTTCATTCTTTTTCAATGTTCTTCAAGAATCTCAATCGTATATCAAAATTTTGACTCCAAATTTAATTCTTGACCCTTGATATGTAGCAGAATTTCATAGCCTATACTTTCTCCAATTTTTTAGTTTGGTGCTTGAGAGAGAATAGCATCTTCAACAAGTTATTAATGAAGCACTAAGTTGAAAAAGATTTTTTTAATTTACCTCTTGATTTAATCTTAACTTTCTAAACCCTAGATTTTGACTTGCTTGAATTTGGTAATTCCCTTTTTTCTTCTTTGATTTGAATCCTAATCAAACTTCCTCTTTCTTGCTTTCCTTTTGGAGTGTAGAGAGAATGAGTTCGATCACAAGCTTGGTTCATATAAGAATGTGTTGCTTCTTTCCTTCTTAGATAGTAATATGCAACAATTTTTTGGGCCATTAGTTAGTGAATGAGTGCTTATGGACCTGAACCATTTTAGGACTTTGTTAGCTTGTTATTGGGCCTATTTGATTCCAATAATCTTTTGTACAATAAACAAACTAATAACAGAAATAATTGAATTTTTAACCCGATAATAATGTTTATTCATCATCATTATATTTATTATTTCTTTAAACTCAACATTATTCATATGATTTAATAAATAAATATATTTATTATTTAAATACGATGTTATATTAACAAAGAATAACATTGTATTTAAGAGGTCAAATAGAATAGTCTTTCCATACCCATCTAAGAAGTCTTGAGTTTGAGTCTCTTTATTTTTGGTAAAAAAAAAATTGTTTTTTTTGTGACTAAAAAAAATGAATATAATAAATAATTCTTGGTAGAATTTAATTTAATTCTATACCATTAAAAGTTTTTAAACCCCCCATAAAATAAATAATTTAGTGGGTAGATACAAAGATTTTACAATGAAGGAAGAAGAAAGTATAAATGACATATTAACTAGGTTCATGAGTATAATAAACTCATTAATGTGTTATTTTAGTGTGAAATCAAGAAATTTTTTTTTTGGAATTATTGAACAAATTCCTCCGTCAAATTATCCATGATTGTATTATATATCCAGCCTAACTTTTCTATTATAAAAGCTGCATTAAATAAGTTATCCAAATTATTGTTGTCTTGATAAGTGTTTTTATAAGTCTCTCAATAACCGAGTAATTGGTAACGAATAATTTTACAATGATTAATTTGTAACAATTAATTTCACAAAAGCTACAATTTTCAATATTGAATTTACTGCCAATAAAACTGTAAGTTACATAATACAGAAAAAATTTCTCACCCTGACTCTAGCATCCCCCCCCCCCCCCTCTTTTCTCTTTTCCTTTCCTCCTTATTTTTTTTAACTTCCATATAGTGATATAACATAAATTCTTTCTATATTAAATTAATGACCAGGTCTTATTTGCCATGGCCTTTTAAGATTTTCATTTTCTCTCACTTTCCAAGGGTGTAGAGATTACGGTCTCTGATCTTGGACTGTTATCATGACAACTTGACATGTTTTATTTTCATTTTTCAAACGTCCCAAATTTGAAATCTTGAATTATACCCTTCATTCACTTTTAACTCGTGATTGGTATTATAATGTACCTTAGAACGGCTGTCTACACATTACAGGCAGCAATAAATTCTAAGAGAGGATGAATTGAGGGGGTAGATATGCTAACATAAATGAAGGCATGGTCACTACATTTTAAAATTTTCCTCTTGTCCAAAGTCACGATTCTCACGAACCAATCAAGGACCAGAGCTTGAAAGCTTCAGAAGATTGAAAATTAATAAAAGATCTCAACAAATTATGATTACCATCAACGTTCATATCAAGCAACTTGCTTTAAATGATGTGTACTACACGTTTGTATATATATGCCCACTTGATAAAGGAGCAATTTTTTGAACCAAAGCTACATGAAAGATTAATGAGCTGTTGGTGTTTGGTAGTGGTCACCGAATCAAATCTCCTATACCCAATGAGTCACTTTTTAACCTCTAAAAATAGATGTGTGCTGTGTTAGGTTTCCCAATATTGTAACAATCTTACTGTGATCAATTCTTAGTTGACAGTTAAAAAGTGAACAGATCTTACTACTTACCAAATTACAAGGGATTTAATATGCATAGTTGAATACTAGTACTTCAATTTTGTGATCTTGGAAAGGCTATTATCTATCATTAATAATTAATAATCACTACATTGATTAACTAACAGAGACAGTTATCTCACCCGTTCAGCTTAATATAACGCTAGTGATTTATTAAATTACACAGATCGGGTCAACAAGTCAGCAAATGAGAATTCCACATATAAAATATAAGATAGGATTATTTAGTGCAAGAACATTGTTGGCAAGCAATGAGATATGGGGTAATGGAGGATTATTGTCGGGTTTCAAGAAAAAAATAATTCAAACTCTTTAGTGACGAGACACATCGGAGCAGTAGGTGAGACTAAGATTCTGATGTGTTTCATTCAAATAAAAGAGATAACAAGAAAGGGCAGAAGGTTTGGTAAAGGAAAGTTTTAAAAAATAAATAAAGGATCCAATATATGATCCCCTTTTGAGGAATTTTTGCTCAAGGTCCATTTGTCTGCTTTGAGTTTGTGGATTCCATTGATCTATTCTGTTTAGCGTCCTTTATTTAATTATTTATTTTCTTTTCTAAAAGTTTCATCCGTTGTTTTCTCTCATAAAAACCTCAACGAAAAAGCACAAACAAACAATTTCTCTCATTCTCATTTTTATTGTTTTTCCAACTGGTAGTGCAAGTCAAGTCCACTTCATCCTCAGCAAAACGCACCAATTCTGGGTGTTCCCAAAATCCAGTCCCCACTTTCATGTTTCTTCTTTTTTTTTTTTTAAATAATTCCACACACCCATACTCCAGTAATTTCTTACGCAATGAAACTTGCCAGTGTTTTCAAACTCCTGTCCCAAACCGAAAAATCATGTGCCCCCTTCGCATGTTCATGGATCTGAGTTTCCAGTAACCAAGCCTAAGAGACTCCCAGAGATAGAATCATCGGATAAACAACTAACAGAAAAGAAAAAAAAATGTTATCAGCAGAAAAGGCCAGCACAAAAGGACAAGCATGGTTAGAACTATAATATCTTTCTTTCTTCCTATTTTGTTTCGTAAATTCATTCTCTTAGTAGATTTTCTCACATACCTTACTTTACAGGTTCTGCACCACTGGATTGCCAAGCGACATTGTAGTAGAAGTGGATGACATGACCTTCCATCTTCACAAGGTAATCTTCTCATGTGCATACACTAACAACATTGTAGTTAAACTTTCTTTTCTTTATTTTTTTTTCAATACCAATTTCAGTTCCCTTTGATGTCAAAAAGTCGAAAGCTACACCAACTTATAACCCAGCAAGAAGCAACTCATTCCTCTGTCGCCAGAACCCAAACAAAAGATGAGGACGACTACGATGAAGACGAAATAGTGGAAGAACAATGTCACGTGACTTTCACGGGGTTTCCTGGTGGCTCAGAGGCGTTCGAGACGGCGGCAAAATTCTGCTATGGCGTGAAGATCGACCTGTCCCCTTCCAATGTGGCTTCACTCCGTTGCGCTGGCGAGTTTCTCGAGATGACGGAGGATTACTCGGAGGATAACCTGGTGTCCAAGACGGAGAGGTTTCTCTCTCAGCAGGTGCTCAAGAGCCTCAAGGACTCCGTCAAAACCCTAAAATCATGCGAGAGAATCGTACCTATGGCGGAAAACCTCGGCATCACGCAGCGCTGCATCGACGCCGTGGTTTCAAGAGCATCATCTTCGGATCCCACGCTGTTTGGATGGCCGGTAAGCGACGGAGTTGGCGAAGCCGCTCGTGGATCCGTGTCCAAACAGGTTCCACGGAACGGAATCGATGCTGTAGCTGGTGGGAGAAGGAAAGGCGGTTCTGGTGGAGGTGGTGCGGATTCGTGGTTCGAGGATCTCGCGGTTCTTTGTTTGCCGTTGTTCAAGCGGTTGATTGTTGCGATGAGAAGCGCGAATCTGACTCCTGAGATTATTGAGAGCTGTGTTATGTTCTATGCGAAGAGACACATTCCCGGCGTTTCGAGATCGAGTCGGAAGCCGGTGCCATCATCGTTGACGGAGGCGGAGCAGAAGGAGCTTCTGGAAACGGTGGTCTCGTACCTTCCTTTGAAGAGGAGTTCGAGATTGCCGTCGGCGACGGCGACGGCGACGAGGTTCCTGTTCAGGTTGCTCCGAACGGCAAACATATTGAACGCTTCGGAGGCTTGCAGAGACGCGTTGGAGAAGAAGATAGGATTGCAGTTCGAAGAGGCCACACTCGATGACCTTCTCATACCGAGTTATTCGTACCTCAATGAAACGCTTTATGATGTGGAATGCGTAGAGAGGATCTTGAGTCACTTCTTGGATGGCTTGGAAGCGAGGATCGAAGCTGGAGAAATCGATGGTGGTGGTGAAGGCAGCGCCGCGAGGTCACCCGCGCTTATGCTTGTAGGAAAACTCTTCGACGGTTACCTTTCCGAGATAGCTTCGGACGCGAATCTCAAGGCTGAGAAATTCTACAACTTCGCGATCTCACTTCCGGATCAGGCCAGGCTATTGGACGACGGTCTCTACCGTGCCATTGATGTGTACCTCAAGGTATTGAACTTGGCATTCTGCTATAAAATTCAGTTTCAGATTTAGTGTCACTCAATTTTTAGGGGAAGGATTCGGTTTGATATTTCTATTCTTCATTTGCTTAGACTGATTCGGATTCGGATTGGGATTCAGCTAAGGATAACGAAATTCGATTACTGTTTTGATTTTTAGGCACATCCATGGCTATCAGAATCGGCGAGGGAGAAGATTTGTGGATTGTTGGATTGCCAGAAACTCACACTCGAGGCGTGCACGCACGCGGCGCAGAACGAGAGACTCCCACTCCGAGCAATGGTTCAGGTGCTGTTCTTCGAGCAGCTTCAGCTACGGCACGCCGTCGCCGGAACACTGATAGCGGCGGAAGCGGCGGCAGTGGAGCCAGGGAGGCTCTCTGCGGCGGCGCTGGAGAGAGAAGGGGAAGAGGAAGAGGGAGTGGAAACGTTAGACTTAGAAGATGGGGGCTCACAGGTGCAGGAGGAGAGGAGTACGTGGCGGGCTGCTGTGAGGGAGAATCAGGTGCTGCGCCTCGACATGGATAGCATGAGGACGCGGGTGCATCAGCTAGAACGCGAGTGCTCCTCTATGAAGAGAGTGATCGAGAATATAGACAAGGCGGGCCCAAATGGAGGCGGAAATGGTGGTGGCTGGAGGGCGGCGCTGGGAAGGAAGTTCGGTTGCAAGTTCAAAACGCAGGTTTGCGATTCGCATGAGTCGACGGTGGTTGATGCACGCAAGGGACGCCACCAACAGCAGCAACAGCATCATCCCCATCATGAATAGGCAGCACGCTAAACTTGCTGTTTGGCTCGTCACGTGAGGATCTTATTGTTGGAGTAAATTTGATTTGATGGGATCCCTCCTGTAATTTTGATTAATTAATATAAATAAACTTATCATATATTTATTCCATTTTGTATAGTAACGATAGCTGAATTATGAGTTCAATTAAAAATTGAGTCATTAATTGATTCGATTTTATATAAATAAAATATATAAAATAATAAAATTTAAAATTAAGATTTAAAATACATATCTTTATTAATATTTTAACAAAAATTAAATTTTAAACTCTAAAAATAACTAATAATATAGATAATCTAATTAGTTCATATTTTTACTAATATTAGTATATCACCTAATTAATACAAAGTCTATCATCTAACCATAATATTTGAGATTTCAATACTAATATTAAAATAGATAATTTTAATCACAATACTAGTATTAAAATAAATCAAACAAATTAATAAATATTTAATAAAGTTTATATTTTTATTAATAATGGTACATAATTAAAAATAGAGTTTAACTAACATGTGTCTTAAGAGTAAAATGATAAACTTATTATTAGTGAAAAATTTTAAATGTTTGTATTTAATGTGTAAATTTCGAGCAATTAGTAAATAACTAACTAATAAATTAATTATTAATCAAAGTGATTAGAAAATGGGATTTGATAGTTTAATGTGATAGAGAAAATTAAAATGAGAATTTTGACACTAATTTTAAAGAATTTGGCCGAAAATTGAGTCAAACGAGCCGAACCGAACGAATCGGGCCATAATGGGCCCAAGGCCCAACCAATTCATATATACTCATGAGCTTCAGCTCATTTGCTTCTCAAACACGGGCACGGATTCCATGTTCCGAAGGTGTTTGGCACACCAATGCACATAGCACTTATCTTCAGCTGACCGGTGCGCCTTTGGATGTTGTCCGTCGAATCTCTCTCGTTTTTTTCCTCCAATGGTAGAGATCACCCTTTCTCTTCCCTCCTTTGATTGGTTAGTGAATATCTTGTGTTAGAGAGGCTATTTTACAAATTTATTTTGTTGCTGGTTATTTTTGTTAGATCTGAAAACTATCTAGGTTTATGTAGAATTAGTTAATGATTTTTAAGATGAAATTATTTGCAGTTAATGAATTTGTGTTATGTTTAAGCAGAGACGATGGAGTTAGGCTGGGAAGGAAGGAGTTTCATCATTGACGTCGTTTGAGGCATACTAGAATCGCATGGATGTTTACATTTCCGTCACTGACCATCAATGGAGTTACAGGAAGTTCCCTCCACCCCCACCCCACCCCCTCGCAGAATCACACTGCAAAGCTGCCTACTCTCCGAATGGCGCATCTGTCGCGACTCATTGGTTCGAAGGATGACGATCTGCACAATGTGATCGCTGGAAGGGGTTTCGATCGCCGTTGATAACAAGGAGTGTTGTTTCGGGTAGACGTATGGCTTTGACGGAGACGATCAACAAGGAAGGATCCAAGCGGCGTGGAGAACATGGGCTAGAGAATGACGAAGGAGAGGAAGAACACTTTTCGGGTCGGGGTGGGTCAGGTTGGAACACTGTTGGTTGGACTTGGCTCAATCCAGATGGGCCTGTAGATTATAATTTTTATCTGAAATCAATGATGGGCTCAAGTGTTGGGTTATTTATTATTTTGTTAAAACTAGATCACTGGTTTGGTATGATCCTCTTTATAATACCCAAAAAAAAAAAAAACCCTAACATGGCTGAACAAAGAAGAGGAACACCCAGGACAAAAAAAAAGAGGAACACCAAATTAGTTATTGCATGTATAATTAGTTGATGAACAATCTAACAGCAGTATTAAATATTTAAATTTCCTTAGGATATAATAATTAAAATACTCTATAAAATCAACTTTTCTAGTGCATAAAATTAACAGAAACGTTGAATATTTAACATGCACATTTTTTTTCCAATTGAACCCAAGATTGTATTCGTGCAATATGATTGGTTGAGGATGAATACCTACCCTTTAACAAGCAGAATTTGATGTGGCTTTGTAAGGAGATTTTTTTATTCAATAAAATAATAATGCACCTCTTTTATTTTTGGAAAGATAAAAAAATAAATTAAATTATTTCATTGGGAAGTACAATCAGTATTAAATTATTGCTTTGTAAAATCGAAGCATTTAAATTATTGATGTGTGTTGTTGAATCTTGTTGTTTATGACTTTATGCTTCTTCTCGTATCTGGCATTACAGTATGTAGCATTATATGCTATTTTATTTGGAATTTACGCATGATTATCCTTGTATGGAATATATTTTTATTGTGTTTCTGTTGTTGTGCTTGGAGAATCCTATGTTTGATCTGGTATGAAGGATTCGTTGGATGATGATATAGCTTAAGCACGAGGCTATACACAAATTATTACATTCGTAATGCAAACGGATGTGTGGAAAGATCCATTATCACTATGTTTAAAAGATAATGCTCACACGCATAACCTTCGCATCCAGCAGTCAGTATTTCACAACGGCATTAGCTAATAGGTCCACTCGAAAAAAAAAGACCTGAACAGTACAATACTACAGCCCGTTCTCAGTTACATGGGCCGCCCTAGTTACATACATTGCGGGGGAGGGGTCGGTTTACGGTGTCTCCATCCCGTTGTTGCACTGGGCCCTAAGACCTGGGACTTTACCTGTCCAGCAAAATGTCGGCCAGCTACCGTATGATTTCTTTTAGTTGAGTCTTGAGTTCTTGTCTCTCTCTTTCGATCTAGGATACATGGTACTCGATCGACGCAACAGCCTATTGTAGGTCCTCAATCGATTGGCTGGCTGCAAGTGACTAGACGTGGGGGCATCGCAAGAAGACAATTTTCGCTTACCAGATGCACCTGGTACCTCCGCGGGAGTCGTCGTCACCGTCGTATCGTGCCGTCCACCGTGAACGAATCGATTGAACTCCCACGCCGGTGGGAGCTCGCTGCCCAGCCCCGAAACAAGCGAAGTCGTCGTCACCGTCGTATCGTGCCGTCCACCATTAACGAATCGATTGAACTTTATTCCAGCGGGAGCTCACTGCCCAGCCCCGGAATAGGCGATGCAGTCACCTGGAAGTAGTTGTTCCAGGCGTTCACGGCCTCTTGGTAACTCCGGTAACGAAGAAGCAGGTTCCGTGGAAAGCCATCCACCTGAGCCGATGCCGTCTCGCAGTTGGGGTATATTCTGGGTATCCTCCCTCTAAAGACGACGTACCACCTACCTTCTGTTCGCATTGCCATCCGACTGTTAAAGGAGATCTGGTAGACCTTGCAGAGGGAGAGGGAGTTAGGCTTGATGGTGCAATATAATTTATGGGTTTTTCTCTCACATGGAGGCTAAGAAATAGAAGAGTAAACAAATAAAGCAACTAGAATGGTGCAACAGCAGTCGAGGTTTACTTGCACGCGGACCCTATGTTCAGGAGTAGGGATGCAGGGACTCTAGGTACAGGAATAGGGGTGTACTTGCACCAGCAAATCAAAAAGTAATAACATTTGTCGTTTTCACCACTATTAATTTCAATGAATTTATTATATTTTTAGATTTAATTTTTATGAAGAATTAATTCCCAATATAAATTGTTATCGAGTGAACTTTTTAATTTTAATATGAAGAGAGTGTTGGTGTATATCAAGGTTATGGAGGAAATTGTAATATGTGTTCCCAGTTAAATAGGATATATGCTTTTTTAATTAATATAATTATACTATCGCGATAAGTAAAAATTATACTATAATAATATATAACAGCTAACAAAAGTGTCCGTCCATGTATTAATGCCTGGTCTTATCTGGACGCATTGGTAAATGAAGAAAACATCTAGAGAAACGTATGCGATACTGAACCACAACCCCTCCCCCCCACGGCAATATATTAAAAAGCAAAATGCCACAAGGTCATTTACAAATTCGTCTATCCTCTTTATAATCTCCAATAATCCCTCCACGAAGTCCTTGCAAATGGCCGAAAGTTCCCAGAAGGACAGAAAGAAAGTGGACGTATCCGTTCAGCACGAATGTCCGCTGAATCTTCTTCCTCACGAAATATGGTCGAGTATTGCCACGATGGTTGCATCAAATTCGATTAAGGATATGTTCAACATGCAGGCGACGTGTAAGGTGTTCCTGGATGTGGCGAGTTCAGTCGCTGTATACAAGCAAGCGACGATGTCGTATAAACCGTTAGCGCACTTTTTTCTTTACCTCGACCAGCCTGAAAGGAGATTCCTTGATCGCTGCGTGGAAGTAGGAAATGTGGATGCTATAGTCCGATAGGGGTTCGTGGAGTATCTCCGGTTTGGCCGCCGTGACAAAGGGATGGAATTGCTTGCTAGGGCCTCAACAGAGGGTAGCGTCGAAGCAGGTTATCCGTGTTCCATGTTGCTAATGATTGATCACAAAGACGAGGAAGAAGTTCAAAGGGGGTGTTCAAATGATGGAGGTTGTCCGTATTTCTGGGCAGCTCGAGAGCTACAGCAAGTTCTTCAGGGACATTTCCAAAGATATCATGGTGCTCTTATCAGAAATGTTTGCATCTGAATGAACGTGACTGTTTACCACTCTTGCTAATCCTCCCCCGACTGTACTGTTGTGGGTTTATCTTTATGTAATCCGCCAATATAGTGGCTAGCAAATGCCGGTTTGTTATGATCATTCATTAACCCCTTCATTAACCCCTTGCTATGCGTACTGATGGTGTATTTTATTTTATTTTATTTTTGTTAAAAAACTGCCAGTTTGATCAATTAATTTATCATAATTATGTGGATGGCACAGACGACGCAATTAATGCGTATCCTGGCTAGAACTTAGTCCAAATAATGCTTTCTTCTTGAGTGGGATATGATCTAAACTCTGCACTATTGAAGTGACGTTTGAATGGACAGAAGACTGTTAAATCAAGCAACCTTTTATACGATCGTCGCTTTTTTTTTCTGGGGCTGGGAACTAACTTAGACCGTGACAGTGCATTTATACAAAACAGGTAACTTGGATATGCAGTAGGGAGTCACCGAAAGGGGTTAGGTAAAAAATGGGAACAAGATATTTTTTTTATATGTGCAATGATAATTGACGATGGTGTATAAAATCTGTAGAATCATTGAATAATTAACTCATGAAGGCTAATTTTTTTTATATTGGATTATTATTGGTGTTTTTCATTAATATTATGATGTTTTGGTATAATGCAGTGATATGGGATAAAAAGAAATTGTGAGTAAACATGATAAGCTCGAAGGTTCATCGACCTGAAGGGTTCGGGCCAAGAGATCCCATAGAAAACATGGGACTCGTCCACGGACATCAAGCTCGGATGGAACAACTCGAACAAGAGCTAGAGAGACAACGAGAATCCGAAAGATCCCTGAGAAGGGAGGTACAACGGCGAAGGAAATTAGAAGAAAAACTCTTGAAACTGGAATCCGACTTAAAAGGATAGGAGAGTCCGAGCTGACCGAGAAGAAATGCCTCTAGCAGGGGGATTCGTTCATAGAATAAATCATGCAAGCCAAAGTTCCTCGAAACTTTAAAAGCCCAGACATGGATCTCTATGACGAAACGACCGATCAAAGACATCATCTGAGTAATTTCAAAAGTCATATGTATTTGGCAGACGCGTCGGATGCAACTCGTTGTAAAGCTTTCCCAGCTACGTTAACCAAGGCAGCAATGAAATGGTTCGATAGTCTACCACCCAGATCGGTCACCTGCTTTGACGATTTGGCGAGAAGTTTCCTTACCCGATTTTTTATCCAAAAGGATAAGGTCAAACATGCGTCAAGACTCTTGGGTGTAAAGCAAGAAGTCGGAGAATCTTTACGGGCCTATATAAAAAGATTCAATAAGGCATGCCTGGAGATTCAAAACCTCCCTACGGAAGCAGTTATAATGGGACTAGTTAACGGTCTTAAAAAAGGTCCTTTCTCCCAGTCTACATCAAAGAGGCACCCGACTTCCTTTTATGAGGTACAAGAGTGAGTCGAAAAATATATCAACATGGAGAAAACTGCTCAGTTAAGAGAGTCTGTCCCAAGACAACATAATTTATATACAGCTCGAGACAAAGAGAAAGAATAAAAAAAGAAAAAAGAAAAATACAGCTCAGATAAAACTTGAAGGTATCACAAGTATACCTCGCTACAAGTTTTCCTTGTTGACGTCTACAGAAAGATTCACCACACAGAAAAGATTCTTCCTCCTAGACCAGTCAAAAACAACAAAGGCGAAAGTCGGTCAGAATACTACAAATACCATAAAATCTACGACCATTTCACCAATGATTGCTATTATTTAAAAAGTGTGATCAACAAATTGGCTAGAGAAGGTGGGTTGGATAGATATTTAGCAGAAATGTATATTTTTTCTATTTAAAAAGCGTGACCAACAAATAGAAAAAATATTTATTCGTAAATAGAAATTATAGGTATCACCCCACCTCCTCACATGAAACACGAACAGTGACACTTTGACACTAGAAAACATCAGACGCTACCTTAAAAGGAATTTGGACCTCACGTTTAAAATCAAACTTATTCGTTTTAAATAACCTTCAAAACAATTATGTATTTAAATGTTGTTAAAATATCTCATTTTTCTTATGTTATTGGTCTCAAAAAAATCACTTAAGTAAATATGCTCTCTTTTCATTTTCTTTATAAAATAAAGACTAAAGATATAGAATCGATAACATTTTCTTTAAAAAACTATTGGTCTCTTAAATTTTATAATATAGAATTATAAAAGATTTAAAATCAATTATATATGCACTTTAATTAGGAGGTTTTTTTCGTTGATTTTTTTTAGCAGTGAAAAAAAAATTAAAATTTAGTTAAAATACAAAAGGAGAAATAAAACGTCAAAATATTTGACTTAAAAATAATCTTAATTAACTTTTTTTTCTGCACAATACAGTTAATACTTTTTTCTCTATATCAATTCCTTTAAATGAATAACAGTTTGAAATCCGAATCAGTTATCCAACCACTTTAACGGATGGTTCACTAGTTCAATCATAAACTCGTGATTCAACTAAAATAACATATGAAATTATAAATATACACAAAAATATAAATATATTCGATTATAAATTCTAAAAATACATTATTAAAAATATAGCACTAAACTACCAACTAAAATTTTATAAAATTTTATAGTCTTATATAAATAAAATACAAAAAAAATAATCAAATATTAAAGATCAACATCAAAATTTATATCTGTATAAAATTTATGATACTATATAAGTATATATTATATGTTATTGAATAATAAACAATAAGTACCACGCAAAAAAAAATTATTAGTATAATTATATCTTATCCCAAGGTTTTTTTATTTAAAAAATATATTTTATATCTTTTACTTTTATATATATATATATATTAAATTAGATGTATTATATTGATAATATCTTAAAGATAGATACAATTTATAACAAAAAAAATAAATATTGACAACAAATCTTGTGAATAATAATAATAATAATAATAATAATAATAATAATAATAATAATAATAAAAGCTTTGTTTGTAGGCCAAAGCACAAATGCCAATGAATTATAATTGTATTTTTAATAAACCATAATTATTAAAATAAGCTCGACTTGGTTGGTTCAATCAAAATCCTAGTCATCCAATTATTTGGTTGGATCGAGTCATTTGTTGGACCGTCCAAGCATTAGACCCATAGAAAACTAGGTCGATTTAGTCAGTTTTTAGCTAAATTGGTGACTTGATCGATTTATATTACCCAAACCAAAGCATGCCTAAATTTTGTTTAAAAAGAATTGAAAATGGTGTCGTTTCCAGGTAAACCCCCAATTCCGTGATGCCCTAATCTAATGCTGATGACTCACAACCCTCAACGTCTCTCTTCTCTCTCGTCTCTTTCGTTCTCGTCACTCCTCCCTTAAGCTCAAGCTCTGTCATAGTCTCATTTCTCTCACTGTGGCTCTCACACTCAAGCTCTTGGGTTTTTGGTCTCTCTCACTGCTTCAGTCTCGCATCTGATCGTCATTGTCGCTCTTTGTGTTGTCACTGTCTCGCAACCAGTTGCGCACATTCCCCGCAATCGTCATCGTTGTTGGCAGAAGCAGCAAGTCCCGGGGATGGTCATTATCACACTCTGTCTCATCGCTGTCTCCGACTCAGACGCGCGCATTCCCAGCGCTAGTCGTCATCGATAGCAGAAGTAGCGGGTCCCAGTGCTGGTTGTCGTTATCATCTTCTTGTTTTAAGCCTCGCTGTTAACTTCCACCTCCTCTTTAGCTTCCTTCATGCAACCGGAAGCTGGTATCCGATTTGGTGAGTTTTAAAAAAATCTTTTGTTCTTTCAGTTTCAATTTTGTTGCTGTAATTCATCACTGCGCTTTGATTTTGTCGCTGAAAGTTGAATTTGTTGCTAAAAGTTAAATGTGTTGCTGAAATTTGTTACTCATTATCATCATTGAACCTTGAATTTGTTGCTGTCTTGTTGAAATAATCACTTAGCTTATATTTTTTGTTGCTGAAAATCATCACTAGTTGAATTTGTTACTGATTGAACTTTGAATTTGTTGTTATCTTGCTAATTAATCACTTAGTTAAATTTTTTTTGGCTAAAAATCAACACTGAGTCAAATATGTTATTGATTATTATCAGTTATCACTGAACCTTGAATTTATTGCTGTCTTACTGAAATAATCAGTTAGCTAAATTTTTTGTTCCTGAAAATTATCATAGTTGAATTTGTTGCTGTATGAATATATTCGAATTTGGTTTTTAGTTAGTTTGTTAATCATGAGCAAAATGTTGGTCAAGCTCCAAATTTATCCTACGAAGATGTAGATGCTGACTTTGATATTACCCCTTGGTAGGGGTGGCAAACGGGCCGAAATCCGCCGACTTGACCCACGTAACCCGCCACAAAATACGGACCTGACTGGAATTTTGAAACTGTCAAACTTCAAAAGGCCGTCTAACCTGCACTGCCTAATCTGTTGGCTTTCACAATCTTAGGCGGGGCGAGGTGGGCTTCCCCAGCGGAGTAGGCATTTTTTTGTCATGGCCATGTTTTTACAAATTTTTATGATGTTATTGATCTATAAGAAGATGAAGATGATAATCGAAGATGTTTTAAGTTATATTTTGGATTATGTTTTATGTTTGATTGATTATAAACTTGAAGATGTTTAATTATATATTTTGGACAATGTTTGTTTTGCTTTGTACAATGTTGGTTTTATTATTTTGTTTCAAAAATGTTAATTTATGAATATATTTATTATATATTTATAATTTTAAAGACTTTAATGTTTGTGAATTTAGAAATTATTATTTTTTTATGTCTTTAGAAATTATATATATTGTTTAATATTTAATGATTTATAGAAAAAAAAAAAACGAGAGGAATTCAAGACCGCCTCACTAGGCGGGCCAGCCCAACCCTCAAGATGGCGGGTTTTTGGCAGGACGAGACAGACTCTTTCGTTTGTTACCCCTATTCCTTGGAAGTACTTTGTACTAGTGACTAGTTTGGTTTTTTTTGTATTATTAGTTATGTCTAAAAATTGATACTTGATTGTTATTAATATGTTTATAAAGATATGCATTTAATTTAATTATATTTTTATAATTTTATATTTTTATTTAATTATAATCAAATTAAGAGAATAAACCAATAATCTATCGATTAAACTAGTAATTCGGTGACTCAATCATATAAGCGGGTCACTTACCAATTTGATTATGATATCTATGTAATAAACATTTTCTTCCGCATTAGCCGCCACACTTATTTCAAGATATTTACATCATTTCATTGATGTTTCCATCAAATCTTATCTTTCATTGCTACCCACAAACGAAGGAAACAAAATAAAAGAAAATTTTTTCTTCCGTATTTGGCTCATTCTCTCATCACTCATTGATTTTTTCACGCACATCGTTCCGCCACTGTCCTCACCTTCCTTGTCACTTCTTTGTCTTATTTCTTTTGCTATTCACGCTGCTGTTGTCCGCCTTGACTCTTTCTTTTTACCGTCCCTAACTTCGTAACTAGTACTATTTTACCTTTTTCCTTTTCTTGCATTTGATTATCTATATATCTGTAGATCTGTCTCTCAGTTCCTCGCGTTGATTGTTTTCTTTTTCTTTTTTTTTCACCAACAAAAAGCATCATTTGTCAAAATCATCCGATTTTCAATTAGGCCCGATTTACCAATTTTCGGATGATTTTTTGGTTTACCACCGATTCAAAAATTAGATGATTCTAGTGACGAATCGAACCGGATTAAATATTGATTTCTAATTGAACTAGTTTGATCGGCTAGTTCGCACGGTTTCAAAACCTTTTCAATAACTAGTAGTCTATCTACATTTTTTTTCTTTTTTATATATGGTATATATTATAAAATGATAATCATTATTAAATTAGTCAAAATTTTAAGAATAAAAAAGAATATATTAAACATGTTTATAAATACTTTTTGATATATCTAATTTTTTTAATTGTATATTTCAAGAATAATATTAGTTGACCAATATTATTTTCTTATTTTTTGTCATAAATTTAAATTAACCAGGATCAGCCAACTCTTTTTTTTACACTAAAAATATTAGCCTCATAGCATTTTATTCTTTTAACCTGTGGTTCTATCTCCATATACCGATATATAATATTTGTATGTGTAGTTCTTATTAGAAAATCTAAGATAATAAATTATGTAGAAAAAACAAATAAAACAAAAGATGAAACATGAATTAAATACCCAAAAAATTTTGTTAGCCTATATAACATAACAAGTATATATTAATCTTCGTCATCGCACAATATTTCATACTTCTCACATAACACATACACTACTAATCTGTCTCTTGTTTTGAAAAAGGTTGATGGCGGTAAAAAGATCAATAAAACCAAAGTAAAATAAAAAAGAGAGAAATACAAAAAATTGATACTAAAAATTGCGAACTTACTTTTGCAAAGAGAAAAGACCGTATCATAAAAAAGGCAAATGAAATAAAAGCTTTATGTGATACTAAGATATACAGAATTTTATTAGAAAAGATGGCAGCACTACCAACGGATGGGAATGAAGGACCAAGAAAGTAGTGCAAATCTGTAATGATCAATATTGACATCACATAAAGTTCTTATTTCGTTTACCTTCTTCATGTATAACCTATTTTTTTTGCAAAAGCGAGTTAACAAATTTTTTTAGTATCAATCTTCTTCATCTCTCTCTTTTGTTTTTCTTTGATTTTCATGATCTTTTCACCACTACCCTCCATTTTCAAAACAAGAAGTAGATTTCTAGTATATGTATTATGTGAGAAGTATGGAGTGTTGTGTGATAATGAAGATTAATGTGTTTTGTTAGGTTTATATAGACTCATAAAATTTGGGTATTTAATTTATGTTCTATTTTTTGTTGTATTTGTTACTCTCACATAATTCATTATTTTAGATTTTCTAGAAAAAACTATACACACAGATATTAAATATCAATATATAGGGACGGACCCAAGTAGTGAAATAGGGGGGCATTTGCCCCCACTCTTCCTTTTTTTTTTTTAAATATATACATATATAATATTGTCCCATTTTAAATTTTAAATGACCCCATTACAAATAAATTTAGCCTAATTATTTAAAGTCTCAAATCTATTTTATCTTTCTATCATTTTGATTATTAGTTAACCTAATTAAATTTAGTCTTCTCTCATTCTCAAATCTCAGCTGTCATCACTCTTTTATTCTCTTAAATCCTCTTCTTAGTTTTAACCTTATTTTTCTATTCCTTTTCTAGTGGTCATCTTTTTTTCATCAAAAGGTAAATTTTAAGTTTTCTATTTTTTTTTAATATAACTCTTTATGACTCTATGTATCTTTCAATTTCATTGTTTCTCTTTTTGATATTTTTAATTACAAATTATAATTCAAGCAATTATAATTTAGGTATTAATCTAATTTTTTATTCTCTTTATAAATTTATATATTTTATTTTATTCTCAATTTAGTGATCCTTATTATTTATTTGTTTATCTTTCGTTCTATTTTATTATATGTAATTATGTTGCATATAAATTTCTAAAGTCAATTGATCAATTTACTAATTTAAAATATATATTTTTTATTTATAAAAATAATAATAGAAAAATATTTTAAAAAATATATTTCGTTTTATTTTATTATATGTGATTTTTGGCTTTTTTTTTATTCGAATAATTAATGTGTATTTTTTTTTAATTTAGATTAATATATCTTATGATAGTAATGTATATTATTTTTGCTCCCACAACATAAATTTTTTGGGTCCGTCACTGTCAATATATGAAGATAAAATTATGGATTAAAAAGAAAATGTTGTGTAGCCAATATTTTTAGCGTAAAAAAAGAGAAAATTTGACTAATGTTGGTTTAAATATAAAATAAAAAATGCTACACTAATATATTTGTGTATAAACATATGTGTGGTTTAATATATTTTCAATATATATTTATATTTTAATATGTATTTTATATTGGTGGCTGACTTCAACAACTGATTTTAGTATACATATAGTCGTCAATAAAAAAATATATGTCACCTAACATTTTTCTTTAAATATATAATTTAAAAATTATTACAAATATCTTAAAAGTATTTATAATAATGTTGGATATATTCTTTTTTATATATGATATATATTATAAAATGGTAATTAATATGAAGTCAGTCATAATTTTAGGAATGAAAAATCAAAAGCATTAATTAGAAGAAACTATTGACTTTTATCGTGAAAAAAAAAATAACTAGAATTACTTTTAAAGTAAAATAATTTGAGATTTTATTTTGCCCCTTTTGTATAGGGGTGGCAACACTACTCGAACCCGTGGGTACCCACCCTGCCCCTACCCGCTCGGGGCGGGTTTTAAAGGGGCAGGTTCTTGGACGGGGCGGGGCGGGGTCGGGTTTGGGTTAAACCCGCCCCGGTATATATAATATATATATAAATATATATTTTTAATATATAATATATGTTACATATATAAAATAATTAGTAAAATGATTAATAATATTATATCATATATAAATTTTTACTTTAATTTATGTTATGTATGTAAATGGTGGTTATATAATTTTTAAAATTTTATTTTATTTGTTGAATTTAATAATTATAGGGGCGGGTAGGGGCGGGGCGGGTATCCGCAGGGGCGGGTTAGGGTTTTACATTTTACTACCCGCGGGTAGGGCGGGGGTGGGTTTCATGCGGGTTTTTTGTAGGGCGGGGCGGGGTCGGGTAGAGCAAAAACCCGCCCCTACCCGCCCCGTTGCCATCCCTACTTTTGTATTTTTGTATTTTGACTAAATTTTAAAATTGTTTCAACTCTAAAGAAAACCAAGCCAAAAATATCTCCTAATTAAAGTGCATTTTTAATCAAATTTAAATCTTTTTAAATTTTATAACATGAAATTTAAGTGATCAACAGTTTTTTTAGGAGTAAAACACATTAATATTTGTTTCAGCCTCAAAATTATGTCAATATCTTGTTTTAATTTTTTTTTTACATGAATGTTTTGAATGATTCTATATAAATTAAAATAACTGAATTTAATTTACACTCCCTCAATGTAAATTGAATTAATTGATGTCAATTTAGAAATATACCTGATAAATTAAATGAATTAGATTCGATTTAGTGTAGGAGCAATCCGTATTCAATGTAAATCGATACAACTAGATTCAATTTACTACAACATAAATATCAATAAGAAAATATTCCTATTTGGATTCAAATAAAATATCAAAAAAATTAAAACGAATTAGAATAAACGTCCAACTTTTGTACTTTAGTTCAAATTCCTGAATGTCTATATTTTATAAAATTATAAATTTAAAATGGAACAATAAATAATTTTTAAAAATTTATTAAAAAATATCCTTTGACTCATTAGTATATAAAGAATCATTATCGGGACTTTTGGTGTTGAAAAAGTTAATATAAAGTATAGCCCTCCAAAGTGGTATAGGAGTTAAAACTTAAATATTTTTTCAAAGTCAGAAGTAACATATAGTTATATATTATAAAATGACCAACTATATTTATATAATATGTAATTTGAGAAATAATTAAAATACTAATCGATTAAATTATTATTTAATTTGTGAAATTAAGCTAAGTATAAATTTATCCTCTGAAAAATTCAAATTTGAGTTAGAAGTAATGTGTAAAATCCGGTTAATTAATAACTAATTAACCCATAAATTAGAATTTATTCTAGAAAGCAAAAAATGTGATTTTTATGTCTTAATATGATAAAAGAGATTAGAATGAAAATTTCGATACCAATTTTAAAGGAATCGGCCCAAGATTGGACTGAACGGGCCAAACCGGGCCGACTGAACCCATATTGGGCCCTTGGCCCAACCAAACTAAACCTAAAACCCTTATTTCAGCACTCTCTCTTCTCCCTTAAACCCCAAACACGTTGGGCAGCCATGGAAGGTAAGAAAACTCTTCCAAAAACATAAACTCTCACTTGATCTTCAAACCACCATAACTTTTGATCCGGAGTTTCGATTGCCGCACCGTTTGCGGCCACGTGTTCACCGCGATGAGCTCTACAAAACCAACTACTTTTTTCTTGAGGTAAGCCACGATTTTAGTCCAGTTTTTTCAGCCTTAAATTCGAATTTTATGGAGAAAAAGTATTGAGATTTTGGGTTCTTTGATGTTATAGGATCCAACTAGCTTGAAGGAGAGGCTTAATCTTATCTCCTTGATCCTTGGGTGTGATAAGATTCTCAACCCTAGTAGAATTTGTGGGTTTATGATGTTTGGATATTGAGTTGTTGTGTTTGGATGTGATAATTGTAGTTAGGAAGTGTATATTGTAAGGCCCACATCGGTTGGAGAGGGGAACGAAGCATGCCTTATAAGGGTGTGGATACCTCTCCCTAACATGACGCGTTTTGACGAGTGAGTGTGGGGGGCTTAGGCTATCATCCCTATCATCAAAGGCAAAACCGTGAGGCCTTGTGTGCCAAAGCGGACAATATCGTGCTAGCGGGTGGTCTGGGCTGTTACAGATGGTATCAGAGCCAGAACCCGGATCGATGTGCCAGCGAGGGCGCTGGACTCCCTTAGGGGGGGTGGATTGTAAGGCCCACATCGGTTGGAGAGGGGAACGAAGCATGCCTTATAAGGGTGTGGATACCTCTCCCTAGCATGATGCGTTTTGACGAATGAGTGTGGGGGGCTTTGGCCATCATCCCTATCGTCAAAGGCAAAACCGTGAGGCCTTGTATGCCAAAGCGGACAATATCGTGCTAGCGGATGGTCTGGGCTGTTACATATATATGTGTGTTGGAGCTTGATTGAGGTTTTGGAAAGCTTGAAAAAGGACTTTGGTGTGCTAAAAATCTGTTCTTGGAGGTGTTGAAGCTTTGAGAGCTTGTGGAAAGGTGATTTGGAAGTGCTCCGAGTTGAGCGGGAAAATCGGCTAAGGTATGGTCTTGGTTTCCTATATCTAAAATGTAATGTGGTGTGAAAACTTAGGCTAGAGGCCCTAAGATAGGAATTGAATTGTTGATGTTGTTGAATGATTGAGCTATATTGTGTGGTCATATATGTGATTATGAATATTGATGTTTTGATGGTATGATGCATGAGAGATATGCATGTTTTGATATATGCTTGACGATTGGTTGAGGTTGAATCGTGAGTGAAACTCTGTTGATGATGGGGATGATATTGATTGTATGTAATGATGGTTGATTGGAAATGGTGTTGTTGGAAATTAGGATGAGAAAGAATATATGACATGATAATGTGTTTGATATTGAGCTATTTGATTGAGATGGGTTAAAATGGTGGGGTGGTAGTTTGTGAACTTGATAAAAATGTTAATGTATGAGTTGAAGAGGCTTGAGTTTGATTTTTGGTGTGTTTTGGTTGATTTTAAAAAGGGTCGGAATTGGTTTGTTTTGAAAATGGCACTTTGTGGTTTTGTATGAAAATGTGATTTTTGGGCATACTTTGACGGAGCATAACTTGGACTCCGGATCCCCGATTTGTGCCAAATTTGTTTATAATGAAATTGGATATGGGATGTTTATGCCGTTCAAAGAATGGGTGAAAAATGATTTGAAACGAAGAAGTTATGCCCGTCGGAAGATTGGGGTTTGAAACTGTAAATTCTGCAGCTTTTTAACTTAGTAAAATTTTTGGCAGAACGCATTCCCACGTATATGCGTGGCTGACGCGCAGGCGTCGTTTTCAAATGTTCATTACCCACGCGTGCGCCTGGCCAACGCGTATGCGTCGATGAGCTAAATTAATTGCCCAGCCAATTTTCCCGAGAGTTGTGCGGGAATTTCGCTAGTTTTGTGCGTGGGGCACAAAACGCACCCACGCGTACGCGTGGCTGACGCGCAGGCGTCACTTGGTTTTTCTCCCATACACGCGCTCGCGTGGGCGACGCATACGCGTCACTATGACTTTTGGCTTTCCATGCGTGCACGTGGTGTAACACCCTAATATTCAAATCCTTATGCTCGAGTCATAAGTCAATGATATTACGGTGGTACGACTCTCAGGTGGATTTTTAATAAATAAATATAGGTAATTTCGAAAGGAGTATTAATCGAGAAGCCTGAAAAGAGTAGAAATAAAATCGCGAAGACGTATCTCTCACGTTTCGACAACAAAAGATAAACCGTGAAGCCGAAAACGATATACGGACAAGGCGTAGAGGAGATTAAGAGATAGATAACAGATAAATATATATAACATAAGTAAATAGCTACTAGTCGCGACCCACGAAGTTTAGGTCGGCTAGAGTACGTTATGAAATTAGTTGACAACAGTATATCCTAATCTCTCCCGAAGGAAACATGAGAGCCTCTATAGGCAAATTCAAAGAGTTCAATACATAATATAAACTTTCCAAAACAAAGGTGGAGAGATTCTAATCAAAACACAAAGTAGAGGAAATAAAGATCTTCGCCATCTCTCAGACGACCCACAACTCACTTCTGAGCACCTGGACCTGTATCTGAAAAAACAAGAGATATATACGGAATGAGAACCCCGGGCCCATGGGTTCCCAGTACGGTAAAAGTGCCAAATAAATTCAATGTACTGCAACAAAAACTCACTAAGCATCCTAAACTTCTTCACCAATTATTCATCCTAGGTTCTCGCTAATCCATGAATAGGCAACTGTCATAAGGGAGTGCTAAATTCAATTCATGTTTCACATGTTTCCCAACTCGCTGACTCTTCCACGAATCAGACTCAGAATCATAAGCAAAACCATCACCAGTTGTTCTGCCTCAGCAGTTCTATATCAATACATCATCATGCAATCGCGTCATCAATTCATCCCATCAAGAACAGCCCTCACACCCACCGACACCAGCATGAGGGGCCTCTCAGTTGTACAAACACAAGCAATACAGGCAAGTAATACACAAACATGATACAAGTAGAACAAGTAGCATATAGTCAGGTAACATGGCATATATGATGTAGAAATCCAAGACAAATGGCAAACCCAAACAATTCAAACATATGCAAATGATGAATGCCTGCCTATGGCTGATGATATCATCTGTCGGTTATATAGCCAACCCGACATGTCCTGGTAGCTAACCATTGGACAGAAACACCCCTTGCGGAGCAAGTAGGTTTGAGCTACAACCCCCTTGCTACTGCCCGCTCAACCCAGAGCCAGTGAAATAATCACTACTGCGGCTACTACCCAGGCGGGTGTCTAAAAGCTCAACCTGGAGCGAGTGGATTCACCACTACTGCCGCTACTACCCAGGCGTCGCAATCTCTGACCTGGAGCAAGTGGGACGAACCACAACCCTTGCTACTACCCAGGTATCTCAAGCATTGGCCCGGAGCAAGTGGGACGAACCACAACCCTTGCTACTGCCCAGGCATCTCAAACATATATTCATTCCATCTCAATTCATATTATCAACATTCATTGTTACCAAATCTCAAACATTAACTTGGAGCAAGTGGGATGAACCACAACCCTTGCTATTACCCAAGTATCACAAATAAACATTTATTCATAATCACCCTTCATTATTATCAATCCTCAGACAATGACCCGGAGCAAGCGGGACGAACCACGACCCTTGCTACTACCCAGGTATCACAAATACACATTTATTCAAAATCCCACGATTAAACTCGTTTATCATAATCCTCCTTTTCCGTCTCATACCCGGAGCAAGTGGACAACGTCACTGCCTACTACCCGGGGTCGCACATCACATTTCAATATTTTTTCATTATTATCCATTTAACATATTCATTCATTAATCATATATGCATTTATACTCAGCCATAAACAATAATGGCTTTGCCGTAACCCGGCAATAACTCAGCCATCCGGCTCATGGTCCAATCAAGAACGGGCCATTTATCAATAAATATAGCCCTCCGGCTCATGGCATACACGGTACTTCCACCATCATCCTCCATATCTCATATAATCATCTTTGATCATCATTGATCATAACTTTTCCCCTTGCTTCACTCGCAAGTTACCACATCCCCTAGCTCATTGCTAGGCATATCAGAATGATTTAATACATAAGAGGTGAGATCGGAGGCTTAGAAGTATGAGATTTGGCTTTTAAAACTCAAAAATTAACTTTGGCATGAAAACAGGGCCACGCGTACGCGCACTCCACGCGCACGCGTGGATGGCCACAAAACTCATCAACGCGCAAGCGTCATACGCGCGGACGCGCGGGTTGAAAAATAGCCAAACGACGCGGAAGCGTCAGCCACGCGTACGCGTGGGTGCTCTTGCGCCCCAGGCACAAAACTGGCACAACTCTGGCACAACTCTCGGGAAAATAGCTGGGCATTTGGTGCAGCGCATCGATGCGCCCGCGCACACCACGAGCACGCGTGGATAGTGCCTTCTTGAAGAACGACGCGTACGCGCCAAGTGCGCCTACGCGTGGAGGGTCATTCTGCTAAAAATTTTCTAAGTTAAAAGCTGCAGAATTTACAGATTCAACTCCCAATCTTCCGACGGACATAACTTTCTCATTTTAAATCATTTTTCACCCGTTCTTCAAACGGCAGGGACATCCCGGATCCAATTTCATTTCTAAATAGATTTGGCACAAAACAGAGATCCGTATTCCAAGTTATATCCCGTCAAAGTATGCCCAAAAACCATGTTTTCATACAAAACCACTAGGTGCCATTTTCAAAACAAGCCATTTTAAACTCTTTTCAAAATCAACCAAAACATGCCAATTTCAACCCTTTTTGAGATCAATCAAAATGTACTAAAATCCACATCAAGCCATCCTCAACTCACACATTGACACTTTACCAAAAATCCCCAAAACCACATCTAACCATTTTAACATTTCTCAATCAAATGGCTAAAGGACAAACACAATATCATGTCATACATCTTTCCTCATCCCAATTTCCAATAATACCATTTCCAATCAACCATCATTATACGTAATCAATATCATACTCACTATCACGTGATTTCACCCACAAATCAAGCTTAATCATTCCCCAAGCATATATCACAACATACATATCTCTAATGCATCATCATACCATCAAGGCATCAATAATCATAATCACATATATGATCACATAATATATCTCAACCGAACCAAACATACCTCGTCTACATAATTTCACCCAAAATTACCAAATTCCACACTTCAACTTCTCAAACCTTATTATTCAATAACCAACCTAATCATTCATATATTCATTATCTGAAATTCATCCAATCACTTGTGCCATCATACAATGCACACATCGACTTACCTTTCTTACCTATTTCCGGCCTCCGGCCCAAAATTCATGGCCTCTGGCCCAATTTTCACAATTTAAATGCATAAACCACAAATCAATACTCATTACCCAGTACATCAAATTCTCAATACACCAAGCATACAAGGTCACACAATTCTCAACCCAATCATTAATTCACATTACATATCAACTATGCATATTAGCACCAACCATTTACACAATCCAAACTTAATCCTAGGGGCATCTAGCCTAGGAATTCTCATCACAACACACGGTATTTAAATGAAACTTAAACCGTACCTCTTGTAGCCAAACCAATTGAGCCTCTTCTTTGGAATTCTTCACCAACCTTAGCTCCAAGCCTTACCAAAGCTCCTCAAGCAATACCAATCTCCCAATTGTGCACCAACATCACCAAATACACTAACATAACCAATGTCACATACATACATCAACCTAGGGCTCATAAAAATGACAAATCACAAGGGTTTGAGCACTTCTTACCTCATCCCATATGAAGTAGGGATAGAACCCACTTAGAATCCATGTTGGAGTATCCCTAAACACCCAAAATCACAAGATTTCAACACTAACTACCCAAAAACGTGTAACAGTGGGGAATTTTGAAAACTGGGCAGAGATGAATAAAATACTCACCACCAAACTTAGATAGAATTGTAGAGGATGAGAAGAGCAACGCGTGGCCACAAACGGCTCGTCAATCGGAGCTCCGTAGCTCAAGTTATGGTGGTTTGAAAATCAAAGAGAGTTAGGTTTTCTCTCTTCTCTTCTCTCTTCTCAAATCAGCGCCCCAACCCTTCTTTTTAGGGTAAAATGAGATGAAATGCTCACAACTAATGTTTATATATGTTGGGTCTTTGGCCCACTTAGGCCCGGTTCACTTATTTTTACCCATTGGCCCAATTTTGGGCCAAAACCTTTAAGATTAGCGCTCTAAATCGCACTTTAAATATTTCTACCTTCCCTAATTATAATTCCTCATTTCTTAATCTTATTTACCCATAATCAATTTCCTCAGTTGTAGTACCAGACAGATCTTAGCCGGTACTGCCGGTCAAAATTCCACTACGCACTTTTACGCAGAAAACTATATTTTCCGACTCGGAAAAATTCACTGAATCCAAATATCATATTTAAATTATCAAATTCCAATTGCCAAATCTTCCAACCATATTCGCTCCTATTTAACTTATTATTTACTAAATTTTGGTTAGACCGGGTATTACATTCTACCCCCCTAACAGAAATTTTCGCCCTCGAAAATTCCATCCATCACTATCCTCTCCCTCTGCCAAGCCAATTACCACTAATCACAGCTCAACTCCAAGCATAATCTCCAAACTTACTTTCTTATTCTCAAACCTTCGAATTTCTACATGACTTGCTGTTATAAAGTCTCTGACTCATCAATCAAAAACCCCTTTCATTTCTAGAAAGCAAATGAGTTTGAAATAACAATTTAACAAAAATCATGAGAATCCGCTTTCCTTTAATAATCTATAAAAGCATTCGAGACACATCTCTTTCGTTTAAGTTACTCATATAAAAAATTATCCTCAAAACCATAACCAGCACTCTTTCAAATTTTTTGGAGAAAAATTTTCAACAGTACCTCCCCAAAAATTGGAGTTTACCACCCGTCACGGGCTCCCTCAAACCAATCTCAGTACTGCATCTGTATTTCAATTTAGTGGCTTTCACATTCATCTTTCAAAACCAATCATTATAAATCTCAATCTAATTCCAAGGTCACTATGACCAAACATCATGGTACTCATCTCTCAAACACGACAACTCGCACTCTCTCATCATCTAAATCCAATTATGCATCAATGATAATTTCCTCATCTGTTTTAGAACCATCAAGGCTCACAGCCGCAATTAATTCCAATTACCTAGAATCATTATCTGCATAAGCTCACTAAACTTTTAAGTACTCAAAGCATAAAGCATTTCCAATCATGCTCTACTTTTCCTTATTATTACCATACTATGCTAACGCTTTAGCAAGCTTCCGCTATACCACCTTGATTTCTCGTCAAGTATTAGTTCCATCACTTATTTCCTCAAGTACTAAACCACCACTTAACTTGACCGACAATTCGAATTAACGTTTCCAAATCCATCATTTAGGACCATCCCTTATCTATTTAAATCAAAGGAACTAAAAGTCACGAGTTCAATCCATTTCACAAAAAATCCAGAAATCAACCAACTACATAACAAACACAACACATCATTCTCAACAGAAAGTCATTTACATCACAGGCATTTATCCATTTGTATTAAGGCAATTACCTCAATCTTACTGTCGCAATCGGCCCGCATCCTGACTCTCTCCTTGTTGGCAATTTCTTGATACATGCCCTGGTAACCCGCACTTGTAACATACACCTAACCCCAATCGGCACGGCCTATTTGGGTGATGACTTCCACATCTCTGACAGCTTGAAACATCAGAAGTAGCCGCTGCCCGTTTTCCCTTACCATTCCTTTGGGACTCCTTACTCGTCGCAAAGTTATTCTGTCCTTGGGGAAAGTGTTGTACGTATCCTCTCTCCTTAAACTCTCGAACCCTTGGTGCGAATCCTTGGTTGTGCTCTCTATGACTTCCCTTCTCTGCAACCCTCCTTTTCACACACTCTTCAGCAATTCTGCTCTTATTCACTAACTCTGAAAAAGTTCGGATCTCCATTGGTCCCACTAAACTTAAGATGTCGCTCCGGAGCCCTTCTTCATACTTAATGCATTTCCATTCCTCGAAGTCTCCCGGAGCTCCTTGACACATGCGGGAAAACCTGAATAGCTCCTCAAATTTGTTTGTATACTCAGATATGGACATAGCACCTTGCTTTAGCTGCAGTAACTCCAATTCCTTGGCTGTCCTGGTAGAATTCGGAAAGTACTTCTTATAAAATTCCACCTGGAAGGCATCCCAAGTGATATGATCATTCCCCTGTTGCAGGAGATGTCGAGCCCCTTGCCACCAATGCGATGCTTCCCCCGTGAGTAGATAGGTAGCGAATTCAACACGCTGCTCTTCAGGCACCAACTGCGCTTGCAGTGCTCGCTCCATGGCCTGAAACCAAGTATCAGCTTCAGTCGGATTGGTGGTTCCCTTGAAATTAGGTGGATTAACCTTTAAGAAGGTTGCCAGTGTCATCGGGCCCTGAGCTTCCCTTCCGCCATTGCCATTATTGTTCATCTGTTGCCCAAGAGCCTCCGTAGTGGCCTGCATAGCAGCAGCCATATTCTCCAACGCCGCCATAAGGTTTACCGGGTTATTCGGGTTGATTTCCGGTTCCTGCGTATTAGTACGATCTCTTTCACGTCCCCGACCGGGTCCACGAGGTGCCATCTGGTTCCTATACACACCAAACAATCGATATCAAGTTGATCAGTCTCAATATCGGAAGTATAGTGCTTCAAAGTACCAAAGGTACACTCATGGACTTCATGCTAGATGTATCGATTAGATACCCTAACTAGCACAGGCACAGACTCAGAGTATGCATTGAAGCATAAGCAGTTCCATTCCTCAGGCTCACGAGGACGAACTGCTCTGATACCATAATGTAACACCCTAATATTCAAATCCTTATGCTCGAGTCATAAGTCAATGATATTACGGTGGTACGACTCTCAGGTGGATTTTTAATAAATAAATATAGGTAATTGCGAAAGGAGTATTAATCGAGAAGCCTGAAAAGAGTAGAAATAAAATCGCGAAGACGTATCTCTCACGTTTCGACAACAAAAGATAAACCGTGAAGCCGAAAACGATATACGAACAAGGCGTAGAGGAGATTAAGAGATAGATAACAGATAGATATATATAACATAAGTAAATAGCTACTAGTCGCGACCCACGAAGTTTAGGTCGGCTAGAGTACGTTATGAAATTAGTTGACAACAGTATATCCTAATCTCTCCCGAAGGAAACATGAGAGCCTCTATAGGCAAATTCAAAGAGTTCAATACATAATATAAACTTTCCAAAACAAAGGTGGAGAGATTCTAATCAAAACACAAAGTAGAGGAAATAAAGATCTTCGCCATCTCTCAGACGACCCACAACTCACTTCTGAGCACCTGGACCTGTATCTGAAAAAACAAGAGATATATACGGAATGAGAACCCCGGGCCCATGGGTTCCCAGTACGGTAAAAGTGCCAAATAAATTCAATGTACTGCAACAAAAACTCACTAAGCATCCTAAACTTCTTCACCAATTATTCATCCTAGGTTCTCGCTAATCCATGAATAGGCAACTGTCATAAGGGAGTGCTAAATTCAATTCATGTTTCACATGTTTCCCAACTCGCTGACTCTTCCACGAATCAGACTCAGAATCATAAGCAAAACCATCACCAGTTGTTCTGCCTCAGCAGTTCTATATCAATACATCATCATGCAATCGCGTCATCAATTCATCCCATCAAGAACAGCCCTCACACCCACCGACACCAGCATGAGGGGCCTCTCAGTTGTACAAACACAAGCAATACAGGCAAGTAATACACAAACATGATACAAGTAGAACAAGTAGCATATAGTCAGGTAACATGGCATATATGATGTAGAAATCCAAGACAAATGGCAAACCCAAACAATTCAAACATATGCAAATGATGAATGCCTGCCTATGGCTGATGATATCATCTGTCGGTTATATAGCCAACCCGACATGTCCTGGTAGCTAACCATTGGACAGAAACACCCCTTGCGGAGCAAGTAGGTTTGAGCTACAACCCCCTTGCTACTGCCCGCTCAACCCAGAGCCAGTGAAATAATCACTACTGCGGCTACTACCCAGGCGGGTGTCTAAAAGCTCAACCTGGAGCGAGTGGATTCACCACTACTGCCGCTACTACCCAGGCGTCGCAATCTCTGACCTGGAGCAAGTGGGACGAACCACAACCCTTGCTACTACCCAGGTATCTCAAGCATTGGCCCGGAGCAAGTGGGACGAACCACAACCCTTGCTACTGCCCAGGCATCTCAAACATATATTCATTCCATCTCAATTCATATTATCAACATTCATTGTTACCAAATCTCAAACATTAACTTGGAGCAAGTGGGATGAACCACAACCCTTGCTATTACCCAAGTATCACAAATAAACATTTATTCATAATCACCCTTCATTATTATCAATCCTCAGACAATGACCCGGAGCAAGCGGGACGAACCACGACCCTTGCTACTACCCAGGTATCACAAATACACATTTATTCAAAATCCCACGATTAAACTCGTTTATCATAATCCTCCTTTTCCGTCTCATACCCGGAGCAAGTGGACAACGTCACTGCCTACTACCCGGGGTCGCACATCACATTTCAATATTTTTTCATTATTATCCATTTAACATATTCATTCATTAATCATATATGCATTTATACTCAGCCATAAACAATAATGGCTTTGCCGTAACCCGGCAATAACTCAGCCATCTAGCTCATGGTCCAATCAAGAACGGGCCATTTATCAATAAATATAGCCCTCCGGCTCATGGCATACACGGTACTTCCACCATCATCCTCCATATCTCATATAATCATCTTTGATCATCATTGATCATAACTTTTCCCCTTGCTTCACTCGCAAGTTACCACATCCCCTAGCTCATTGCTAGGCATATCAGAATGATTTAATACATAAGAGGTGAGATCGGAGGCTTAGAAGTATGAGATTTGGCTTTTAAAACTCAAAAATTAACTTTGGCATGAAAACAGGGCCACGCGTACGCGCACTCCACGCGCACGCGTGGATGGCCACAAAACTCATCAACGCGCAAGCGTCATACGCGCGGACGCGCGGGTTGAAAAATAGCCAAACGACGCGGAAGCGTCAGCCACGCGTACGCGTGGGTGCTCTTGCGCCCCAGGCACAAAACTGGCACAACTCTGGCACAACTCTCGGGAAAATAGCTGGGTATTTGGTGCAGCGCATCGATGCGCCCGCGCACACCACGAGCACGCGTGGATAGTGCCTTCTTGAAGAACGACGCGTACGCGCCAAGTGCGCCTACGCGTGGAGGGTCATTCTGCTAAAAATTTTCTAAGTTAAAAGCTGCAGAATTTACAGATTCAACTCCCAATCTTCCGACGGACATAACTTTCTCATTTTAAATCATTTTTCACCCGTTCTTCAAACGGCAGGGACATCCCGGATCCAATTTCATTTCTAAATAGATTTGGCACAAAACAGAGATCCGTATTCCAAGTTATATCCCATCAAAGTATGCCCAAAAACCATGTTTTCATACAAAACCACTAGGTGCCATTTTCAAAACAAGCCATTTTAAACTCTTTACAAAATCAACCAAAACATGCCAATTTCAACCCTTTTTGAGGTCAATCAAAATGTACTAAAATCCACATCAAGCCATCCTCAACTCACACATTGACATTTTACCAAAAATTCCCAAAACCACATCTAACCATTTTAACATTTCTCAATCAAATGGCCAAAGGACAAACACAATATCATGTCATACATCTTTCCTCATCCCAATTTCCAATAATACCATTTCCAATCAACCATCATTATACGTAATCAATATCATACTCACTATCACGTGATTTCACCCACAAATCAAGCTTAATCATTCCCCAAGCATATATCACAACATACATATCTCTAATGCATCATCATACCATCAAGGTATCAATAATCATAATCACATATATGATCACATAATATATCTCAACCGAACCAAACATACCTCGTCTACATAATTTCACCCAAAATTACCAAATTCCACACTTCAACTTCTCAAACCTTATTATTCAATAACCAACCTAATCATTCATATATTCATTATCTGAAATTCATCCAATCACTTGTGCCATCATACAATGCACACATCGACTTACCTTTCTTACCTATTTCCGGCCTCCGGCCCAAAATTCACGGCCTCCGGCCCAATTTTCACAATTTAAATGCATAAACCACAAATCAATACTCATTACCCAGTACATCAAATTCTCAATACACCAAGCATACAAGGTCACACAATTCTCAACCCAATCATTAATTCACATTACATATCAACTATGCATATTAGCACCAACCATTTACACAATCCAAACTTAATCCTAGGGGCATCTAGCCTAGGAATTCTCATCACAACACACGGTATTTAAATGAAACTTAAACCGTACCTCTTGTAGCCAAACCAATTGAGCCTCTTCTTTGGAATTCTTCACCAACCTTAGCTCCAAGCCTTACCAAAGCTCCTCAAGCAATACCAATCTCCCAATTGTGCACCAACATCACCAAATACACTAACATAACCAATGTCACATACATACATCAACCTAGGGCTCATAAAAATGACAAATCACAAGGGTTTGAGCACTTCTTACCTCATCCCATATGAAGTAGGGATAGAACCCACTTAGAATCCATGTTGGAGTATCCCTAAACACCCAAAATCACAAGATTTCAACACTAACTACCCAAAAACGTGTAACAGTGGGGAATTTCGAAAACTGGGCAGAGATGAATAAAATACTCACCACCAAACTTAGATAGAATTGTAGAGGATGAGAAGAGCAACGCGTGGCTACAAACGGCTCGTCAATCGGAGCTCCGTAGCTCAAGTTATGGTGGTTTGAAAATCAAAGAGAGTTAGGTTTTCTCTCTTCTCTTCTCTCTTCTCAAATGAGCGCCCAACCCTTCTTTTTAGGGTAAAATGAGCTGAAATGCTCACAACTAATGTTTATATATGTTGGGTCTTTGGCCCACTTAGGCCCGGTTCACTTATTTTTACCCATTGGCCCAATTTTGGGCCAAAACCTTTAAGATTAGCGCTCTAAATCGCACTTTAAATATTTCTACCTTCCCTATTTATAATTCCTCATTTCTTAATCTTATTTACCCATAATCAATTTCCTCAGTTGTAGTACCAGACAGATCTCAGCCGGTACTGCCGGTCAAAATTCCACTGCGCACTTTTACGCAGAAAACTATATTTTCCGACTCGGAAAAATTCACTGAATCCAAATATCATATTTAAATTATCAAATTCCAATTGTCAAATCTTCCAACCATATTCGCTCCTATTTAACTTATTATTTACTAAATTTTGGTTAGACTGGGTATTACACGTGGGCAACGCGCACGCGTGACCCTATTTTTACCCCAAGGTTGAATTTTTGGGTTTCAAAGCCAAATTTCAGACTTCTAAGCCTCTGATCTCACCCCTTATGTCTTAAATTATTATGATATGCCTAGCAACGGAAATGAGCTAGGTAATGCGGTAACTTATGAATGAAGAAATGGGAGAATTAATGGTCAATGATGATCAAAGAGAATTGTATGAGATACGGAGGATGGTGGTGGAAGTGCTTTATATGCCATGAGCCGAAGGGCTGTAATTGTTAATAAATTGGCTGGTTATGGATCAAATTATGAGCAGGATGGTTGAGTTATTACCGAATTATGGCTGAGCCATTAGTGAATTATGGCTGAATATGATTGCATATATGCGTATTGAATGAAATGTGAATGTTGCACTTCCACTATCTAAGATACGAGTTTCCCTGGAAGGAAGCAGTGGCTAGCCACTATGTGTTCCAGGTGGAGACTCGATACTCTGCTGATCCTATGTCGTAAGTGTGGCAGGACACTGTGAAAGTTCTGGATGAGCTCGCCCCCGTGAATATACACTAGTGAGGGTGTTGGATATGAATTATGATTTATGTTGTGAATAACTCGAGTTGGGGATGCACGGCAGAGGGATAGTCTAATGGTTAGCTACCAGGACTTGTCGGGTTGGCTATATAACCGACAGATGAGTCTCATCAGCCATTAGGACAGGCATACATCATATGCATATTATGTGAATTGTTTGAAATTGCCTAATTGACGGCATATTACTTGCTAATTGTCTAAATGCCGTATCTGTTTCCTATTTGTATATCTCCTTGTCTAATATAATTGTGTTTGCCATATTATATTACTGCTGGTGGCTGGGAGGTTTGAAGGATTTGGAAAGGGAAGTATTAGTTAGACTGAAGATCTTTAGTCAGTTGCCTTTTATGGTTTAGTCTATTTATAAGCTTTGATTTATCTGTTGGAAGTTCTAGGATTGCCTTCGGCTTTTCCAGGACATTACATGTTAGATATGTGGGCACTGTTACCATACTAAGAACCTCCGATTCTCACCCATTGCAGATTTTGTGATTTTCAGATGCAGGACGTGAGGCTCCTCGCTGAGGCATGCTGGAGACTTCTGGATTAGCGAAGATCCTTGGTTCTCGGGACTTTATTTTGGTTTTATGTTTTTACTTAGATACTTGTTATCTCTACAAAATAATTACATACTGTTTTGACTCCTCTTAGAGGTTGTTTTGGAGAATAGGTTTTGATAGTTTGTCCTTGGGGTTTCTCTTGGGTTTCTTACTTTATGTATATAACTATGTATACTTTTATGCTTGGACCGGTTATCTTCGCAAACCGGGTCTTGAGTTTTGATATTTGTACCTTTGGCACTCTTTTGTTTATAGTTTCGCGTTAGTTTATCCTTTACCTATTCGTTATTTTATCGATCAGAGTATTGTGTTTTTCGAGTTACGATTTTGTTTTACCCCTTTTTCTTCAAAGGCTCCTAGTTATAAACATTTTTTTTCACACTACTACAAATACTAAATTTTATTTTAGAGGTTGTAATACCTTGCCACCTCTGTCTTATGACTTAAGCATAAGACTCTGTATGGTAGGATGTTACATAATGTTATTAAAGCAATAGGTTTTATACTTAATTTTACAAATTAAATGATAATTTAATTGATATATGCAATTATTTCTCAAATTATATATTGTACAAATATAATTGATCATTAGTACAACTATCTATTTTTTCTGACTCTGAAAAGATTTAAGTTTTAACTCCTATGCCTCCTTGGAGAGCTATATTTTATATTAATTTTTTTAACATTAAAAGTTCCCATAATAATTTTTTAGATGCTAATGAGTCAAATGATGATTTTTAATGAATTTTTAGAAAAGCATTTAATGTTTCATTTTACATTCATAAGTTTATAAAAATATGTAAATTTTCTATAATTTGAACAAAAACACAAAAGTTAAATTTTTATTTTTATTTGTTTTAATTTTTTTAATATTTTATTTGAATCTAAATGGAGTATTTTTTATTGACATTTATGTCAATATCTGTATTAATACTAAATCGAATAAACTAGATTTGATTTATATGTATATGTTGCAAAAGTAGTAAATTGAATCAAGTTAATTCGATTTATATTGAAAATGCGTAAATCAAATTTAGTTGATTCGATTTACATAGATTTAGGGCAATTCACTTAAATAAATTGTTTACAGATGAGTTTTACTTAAATACAACTTTCTAAATAGCAAGACGCAAATTCAAATTTTCACAAAACTATAGAAACCACTACTGCCGAGCAATACGTAAACCGCTGCTGGCAGTCGTAGTTTACAAAAACTAGTGGCTAAACAAAAACCGTTATAGGCAGCAACAGTTTCTGTATAACTGGGCGTGATCATAAACCCCTACAGGTAGTAGCGGTTTATGTGTGATGTATGCATATGGTGCTTGGCTATATATACCCCTCCAAGGCATTGAGATAGTAATGGAGTGTCATTTGTAATTACAAATGGATGGTGAGGAGAGTTTTCTAGCTCTAGTACTCTAGTAAAATTCAAAAAAGCAAAAGGCACGGTGTTAAATTTACGGATAGGAAACTGCTTAGCCTTTTTATCCGATCGTCGAGTATGTTGACAGATATAAAAAATAGCATATTATAGAAGCTGGGGATGTGTGGGACAAAGTGGGTAAACAATTTGTTCTACAAGATTCTTATTGCGGTTGTGTCAACCGGTGTATGAGACATTTGTGACAGGGTCCGATAAAGATATGCAGGTCTTGTTTCACTGTCGGTGAAGTTTTCCTATGGTTAAAATACCCGAGTTGCTTGCCAAGTTAAAAGATGACGTCTACAGCTCTGAGACATCAACGTCGAATCCTCACTCAACGATGATGGGGGTGCCTCAATGTTGATGCATGTGGTAGCACCTGCTTGTTTGATCCCTAATCCTCCATGTGTCGTGGTTGGTATTGCTAGTGTGGCTCGTAGTGTTTCTGATTTTGCAATTAAGACTAGACCGGATTGAGTTGAAAATGTGATGCGAGACAATGATTCGATGATGAGCCAGTCGACATTGTTGGGGACAGTGATGATGATATTTCGAGCAATCTACATATACCCCATGGGCCATCGAGTTTCGGTACACAACAATATCCTCCACACTTGTCAACCTTGAACTTGGAAGCAATAGGCCAATAACCGGACGTTGATGCAACCTTTGGGGATCAGGGTCTATATGATTCAACCGCTCTAACGAAATTTTAGATTGGCCAATCTTTCCAGAGTAAGGAGGAGGCTGTGTTGAGCGTAAAGGATTACAGCATCCGACGTGGAGTTGAGTGCAGGGTGATAGAGTTGGACCATCTTAAATACCACGAGAGATACAAGGAGTTCGACAAAGGGTGCACGTGGATGATTCGTATCACGCTCCGGCAAAGGAAGAGCACTTGGAAAGTTAAGAGGTACAACGGACCGCACATGTGTTTGGCCACATCGATATCCAGCGATCATAGGCAGCTAGATTATCATGTCATAAGTGCGCGGATCTTTCCGTTGGTTAGAGTTGATGCGTCGGTTATGATAAAGGTATTGTAGGAAGCATCTAAGGCAACATATAGTTTCATGCCTAGTTACAGAAAGGTCTGGATGGTGAAGCAAAAGGCAGTAGCACAGACCTACGACGACTGGGAGGAGTCTTATGGCGAGTTGTCCCGTTGGATCCTTGAGGTGACATCCACCATGGAGGGTACGATTGCTCTGTTAAAGACCTCTCTGGTTAGAGTGGTTGATCATGTTGATGAATCAACTATCTACTTTCATCGTCTTGTCTAGACATTTCCTCCCTATATTAAGGCTTTCCGACACTGTAAACTACTAGTTAGTATCGACGGTACGCACTTGTATGGCATGTATAGAGGGACCTTACTGTTGGCTATTGCTCAAGATAGAAACTCAAATATCTTGTCCATTACATTTGCAGTTATGGAAGGAGAAAATATAGAGTCTTAGGCATACTTTCTGATCAACCTGAGAAGACATGTGACTCCACAACCAGGTATTCTAGTGATATCCAGCAGGCACAATGGCATCAAGGCTGCACTACAGGCACCTGATAGTGGTTGGCTACCTCCTCATGCTTATCGGGCACTTTGCATTTGTCATGTTGCTGCCAATTTTTCTCTCAGATTCAAGGGGCAGGATGCAAGGAGGCTACTGGTGAATGCTGGTTATGCAAAGACGGAGGCCGAGTTTGAGTATTGGTTTGATATTATGAGAACTAAAAATTCGGCCATGTGTGATTGGACAAATAGAATGGAGTACAAGTGGACACAGCACAAGGATGGCGGAAGACGATAAATAAATATAAAGTCATATAGTCATGGATATAAATATAAAACATAAGCAGAAAACAACTGTGTGACCATCATAAGACCAGGATCTAATCGTTACCACCATTCTGGTCATCGTCCCCGAATGCACCAAGAAAATGAGAACCTGTGCCACATCGGGAAGGATGCCTCACTCTAATAGGTCACTGGGGCTCGTGTGCTGCATCGTCAGTCGGCAGGGCCACTCCAAATGCAGACGGACTACCTGCAGGCTCGTGTGCTCCATGGTGAACTTGCTGTCATACGGACTACCTGCAGGCTTGTTGCACCACTATTTTATGATATATTTTGGACTGAATTGAGTAGGTTTGTGTCAACTAATCTCACATTTATTCATGTAAATTGCATGTTTTTCATTTTCTTCCTAATTTTGTGATATAATTGAAAACTTGCTTCCTAGGCCTTAAAATTGTTAATTTTTAATTCCCCTTTATACCATACGATGCCGTGATGTATTTGTTAAGTGTTTTCAGGTTTATAGGGCATGAATGGATTAAAGGATGAAGAGGAAGCATGTTAAAGTGGAAGGAACAGAAGAAACTAAGTAGTTGAGAAGTGAGGGGCGACGCGCATGCATGGCTGACGCGTGCGCGTGAATTAGCGCATCTCACAGTGACGCGTACGCATGACAGGCTGATGAGTCCATATTTGTCAGTGTATTTTGACTCAAATTGGATGGATTCTAGCACATGAACTCACACTTAAGCACTCAAATATCATACTTTCGTGTTATCTCCCTAATTTGGACATAAATGTGAAAACATGCATTTTTGTGCTTAAATTGAGCAATTTAATCCCATTTTTATTCCATTCGATGCCGTGATATGCTTGTTGAGTGACTTCAGGTCCTAGAGGCAAGAATGGGTTGGTAGAAGCTAAGTGGAAGAAAGCATGCAAAAAAGGAAGAAAGTATGAAGAAAACAAAGGAGGAGAGCTTAGCCATGCGTGCGTGCGCATAAGGATGCATTGCGTACGCACAGAAGGAATCAGCATGCGTGCATGCGCACAGCTACCCGTGCGTACGCACAAGAATCCAAGCAGAGCGACTCCAGAGCATCGCGAAGTGTGCGTGCGCACAACCCTCTGTGCGTACGCACAAGTAGAAATTTGGCGAAGTGTGCGGACGCACACGTCTGTACATCCGCACAGGTCCCAGTGCGTGCCTTCATTAAAAAATGCACGTGCACTCACGTTTTGGGGGTCTCTAGGTCCATTTCTGAAGTAATGAAGGCTGGTTTAAGAGGCTATATTAAGGGCATATCAACATATAACAAGAGAGCCATCTTAGAGTAGGAAAAACACATAGTAGGAGTAGGAGTAGTGTAGTTTAGGAAATTCTCTCTTAGGTTTAATTAGGGTTTGTAGCATTTTATACTTCAAGTCTTGCTGTTGGATTTTGCAATTTGCATTGTAAGTATTTCTTTAATTTCTCATTTAAATACATTACTTGTTCTACACTTGCTTTTATTTTCATCTCCTTTATTCATATTTACATAGTCTTGCAATTTTGGATTCCTAGTTGTTTAATTTGATGTTTGATGGCTTTTATATGTTTGTTTGAGTTGCTTTTATTGATTTTGATTATTTATGGTTCATAGCTTTTACCAATTTTCCCAAATTTGCCATGTTTTATGGTTATGCCTACTATGTGTTTGATAAAATGCCAAGCTTAGTTATGGGGTAGATTTCCACCCCTTGGCTTGGGGAAAATGAGTCTATGGATTACTAGAGCCATAATATCCAACATTTAGTGATAATTCTTGAGAAGTTAGTTGATTCTTGTTTCCATTAAAGCTAGCCTTTTACCAACTAGTTTGGTAAGTTGGTTAGAACTTATGGATTAAGGTCAATTATGCTTGCTTGACTTACTCTTCGATGGTTGGGGTTAACTAGGCGAGATTAACTCATGATAATTATCATAGTTGTGGTTATGGCAAGGAAGGGGTTCCATAACTCATCCCAAGTCAAAGTTTCATTTATGTTTTGAACCACTTTTCCTTCACTTTAAAGCTTTACTTGTTCATATTACATACATAGTTCTTTTGTTCTTTTATTACTTCATTAATTACAATTTTGTCTTGTTCTTTTATCTCTTTATTTCTTTATTGCTTCCTCATCATTGTAAACACCCCTTGTTTCCCACAACCAAAATTGTTTGCACTCTTTGGCATTAGTTCCTAGGGAGAACGACCCGGGACTTAAAACTCCTGGTTTATATTTTCTTTGAATTGTGACAATACCTTTAGGATTGATTTTTGATTGAGAGGATCCATTGCCATTTTGAACTATACTCACAATGGAATTGCTTTATCTAGTCTTCTGAATTGGCATAAAATCTTCTTCCTATCAAAATTGGTGCCGTTGCCGGGGAACTAGCGTCATAAGTGTTATAGTTTTGGTTGTTTTAAATATGTGAATAGTGTGAATAGATGCTTTTTGGTTGTTTGCTTGTTTTTGTTGGTAATTAGGATTTTGTTTGCTTTGTTGATTGATGTCTTTAGCTTTTATTTTCAATTTTCTCTATGAGTTATCACCCTCTTGGTTTGGAGTTTGGTCGTTATTATTTTGTAAGGCTTCATAACCTCAATTTTGGATTGCATCATGGGATTGGAGCATCTATTTTGGGAGGAGCAACCTCCTCCATACTACTATGCGTCATACCCTTCCCAATACACATACCTAACCCAAGGATATGGTGGATTTCACTTTGATCATGCACCTCCACCACCATATGCCTATGACCCATACCTTCAATATAACCCTCAATCACCATATTTTCAAACACCACACCAATACCAACATCCACCTTCTTACATACCACCTCTAAACACTTGCCAACATGAGTCACCTCCCATATATACAACCTTTTTTCCCAAACAATGAAACCCCTCTTTCACCACATTGTGGAGTTTCCCAACCTTTGTCCCAAGAAGATCAAGACCTTCAATCCTTTCTCCAAGAGCAAGAAGGATTCCGAAGAACTCAAGGGCAACTTATGGCTACTATAGCCGAGGCGGTGAACTACTTGGTCCTACTTCGCTCATCCGATCAAGACACTTCTCTTGAAGAATGTGGTGGATCAACCCAAGAAAGGAGTGAAGAGGAGAATGTGAAGCCTCAAGAGAAAGAAGAAGAATTAGGTCATGACATGCAACAAGAGGGAGAAAGTGGAGTATGTGAACCGGAGGGGAGAAGGGGAGAATTGAGGGAGATTAATCAAGATGAGGATTCCATTATTCATGATTTTTTGTCCTCCTTGATCAATCCCCTTAAGGACCCTAATGAATCTCTTCCCCTTGAGCTTGAGAAAGACATGGAGTTAGACTTCTCACAACCTCCTTGTTATGATGTGAGTGATGGGGAAGAGGAGGAAGAGGTTGGTAAGAAAGGAGTTGACAACCAAGAGCATATTGAGTGGGTGGCAATTTCACCTATGAACTTCATTGGCCCCATCAATATGCTATCTTGGAGACGGATTACCAACTCAAGGTCCTTCTTGGGTTGGTACATGGTGGAGGAAGGGTATTGGTTGCCAAGAGAATCCAAGGCCCTTCAAGAAGAACAATTCAAGAATTGGAGTTCAAGAATGGTGTAGAGCACAATTGGGTGATTTTCGGAGAATGTTGGATTGCTACAAAGGTCGTTTGAGAGCTTGACCATCCGGCTTAGAGCATAGAGATCAACAAGAAGGAGATCGGGAAACTAGGATATGGGATCCCGGAGGAGAGTCAAAGACCAAGCATGGATGGAGGTTCAAGGAGGAGTGGAAACACAAACCACCCTAACAAGAGTCTCCACAAAAAAGTCCAACTTAGGACTATAAACCAAAGTGCTAGGTGGGAGACACCCCACCATGGTAACTTCTTTCTTATCCTTTCTCTTTGCTTATAGTCGTAGTTTTTTTTTTGCATGTTTGCTTGTCTTAGTTAGCTTAGGATTGGTTTAAATTTGAGTTTAGATAGGTTGAATTGCATATGGATCATGATTTTCTGATGTTTTGAATGTTTTTGGGTTGATATGTTAATGCACTAAGGGTTAGAATCTTGGTTTTGAAAAGAAAAGAATTTTCTGAATCAGGGTATCTGTGCGTACGCACCAAGCTGTGCGTGCGCACAAAACTATGTTCTTTGCCACCTGTGCGGACGCACCAGCCTGTGTGTCCGCACGCACCTTAGCATGCCCTCTGGTCGCAGCGCCATCACACTCTATGCGTGCGCGCTGCCATGTTTTCCTTGATCTGTGCGTGCGCACTGCTTTGTGCGTGCGCACGCGTCTTCCTTTTCGCGCCATCTATGCGGCCGCACACACTTGTGCGCTTGCACACGAGCTTGCACTCCCTCTAACGGGAGCGTTAGCACAGCCTGTGCGCCTGCACCCCATGCCCCTTTTTGCTCTTGTGTGTGTGCACGGACCTGTGTGCGCACGCACACATGATCCATCTCTTGTAAAAAAAAAAAACGTTCTGTGCGCGTGCACAGACTTGTGCGTGCTCACACATCTATTTTCGCCTTCTGTTCGGAGCACTCACACGCTTTGTGCGAACGCACCCCTCCCCTTTTCACCTAGTGTGCGTACGCACACATGTCTGTGCGTTTGCACAAGTGCTGTTTTGGACAAAATTTTTATTTCTTTTCCATTTAAGCCCTAACGCACTTCCGCCCCCTCCACCCCTCTCTTTTCTTGCTTCTTCCATGTTTTTCCTCTTGTTTTACTTAATCTTCATTGCATTTCATTTTTATTTTAGTTGTTATATTAGTTTTACTTTAGTTGTTTCTATTTAAATAAGTTGCAAGTGTTTGTTTATTAGCGATACGGTTGCCTCTTGATACAATGCACTTATACTTTACTTTAATATGCAAGTACCTAGTGGATTTAAATACTCTTGTTTTGATTATACCACTAGGGAAAATTATATAAGTGCATTGGATTAAGTGATTTGAGTTGAAATTACTTGTTCATCATGATTTTCATATTAAACATTATCACATGTCCAGTACTTGTTCCTTGTTAATGCCTTGCATTTGTTTGAGTGACCTAACTTGATTCTTATCAAGCTTATCACTTTTTGTAACAAGTACCCTTTTATGTGACCTTTTCCTTATGCTTCGTGATGAGTAGGGAGTTTTTGTTCATTATTGAATTGATTGTTGTTTATTGTGCTATTTTATATTAATCTTGCGCTTTAACTTTCACAATTACAATAGCCAATATCTTAATCACTCAATTCACTTTCATAGTCATCTAAGGTTGCTTGTGCCTTAAGTTTTTCTCATTTTCCACTTGCAACCTAGGTTACCTAATTGAGGGACATATGCTAATTCTTTTGATTGTGTGATCACCATTTACCCGGCCAATGTGTGTTGTTCTAAACCATGCACACTTAGAACACACACATTGTCATACCACACGCATCTCACTTTTTCTCAATTGTGTTTATTTGTTTACTCAGCAACCGGAACCCCTGAGCCCACCAGCTGAAGATGGAGCTTCATAGCTCCTCACCACCGGATTTTGTTAGTGCACGGAGGACCGTGCAATGCTTAAGTGTGGGGAAGGATTCACCAATTTTGGAGCGTAAATTTTCTTTTCCCAAATACTTTGCACGTTATTTTTATTTCTTTTTATTAGGTTTCTTGTATATATTTGGAGTATTTTTAACGGTTGCATTGTATTCTCTTCTAGTATATCTTAGCTTATACTATTGTATTTTGCATTTTTAGTTGGTATATATTTTATATATGTGCATTCTTGCATATTTCACTTAGTATATATGTATAGATAGAAGTTGTGATTGGATGATGTGAATATCATATAACCTAGTTCAATTTTGTTGTAATTGTTCATGTTAGTTTTTGCATTGTTGAAGATTAGGAATAGAACTAGGAAAAATTTTGAAAATTTCTGCATCCATCACATCATACATACATATAGGAAATAAATTTTGGTGAAAAACAACAAGGATTTCCAAGAAATTTGTCAAGGGCATGCTATTGAATTGATTGAGAAAATTATTTTCAAACTTGCTTGAATGATTTCCTTTTGGAACATAGAAGAGTAAAGAACAAATACCTTGTGAGTTTTTGGGCTATATTGAGTGGTTACACATTCTAACCACTAATTTTGTTTATAGTGTGATTTTTTTTCTTCTATGATTGTGATCTTGGTTTTGTTTGATTCTTTATTTCTGATGTTTGATGTCTTGAATGCATTTAGCATGATTGAGGCCATCTTTGAATTAAGCTCACTCACCCATATGGACCTACCCTTACATCTACCATTATTAGCCAATCTTGAGCCTTTTAATCCCGTTTGTTCTAATTATTAGCACATCACAACCCTAAGCGAAAAACCATGAATAACCTTAAATTGCATCTTTGATTAGCTTAGATTGAGGAGTGTGTGTCATTTAAGTGTGGGGGAAATCTTGGGAAGCATTGGTAGAGAAAAATTTTGTTTTGGGTAATTATTGAAAATTTGGGGAAAATGGGTGCACATTCATGTATCAATTTACTTTAACCATATGCATTTGTCATAAAAAAATGAAATGAAAGAAAAATAGTAATAAGATGGGACAAATGTTATCCAATTGAAAAAAAAGAAAAAAATATAATGAATAAGAAATGCATATGTGTTTTGAATAGAAACTAAGGCATGAATGTGTGTGAAAAGAAGTAATGGGTAGCTAGAATGCATTTTTTGTGGGATGATTGATATAGGTTGAGTTGGGTACTTGAGCTAATCAAAGATTCAATCCTTTAGTCCACTTAGGCATATACTCACCCTACCCTTACCCCAACCCCATTACAACCTTCTAAAAGACCTCATGACACTTGCATACATGCATCAAATACGTGTTGGTTGTTAGATGAGAAGCAAATCCTTGAAAGCATGATTAGAGGAGACTTGAGTGATTAAACCCTAAACACCGAGCATTGAGAGTGTATACATACCTAGTGAGGGTTCGATCACTCAATTCTATGTTTCCACCCTTCTTATCATGCATTCTTGCAAGTTGCTTCATTTCGAAACTTGAATCAATTCTCTAGATTTTGCTTGCATTGAGCTACTTTATTGCTCTGCCCCAAATGTTTATACTTACTTGGAAATTTGATTGTTTGTCTTCACCAAATTAATAGGACATTATAGATGGATATATATATATAGTTGCATTCAATAAGTTACTTGTCCTTTTATCCTTCTCCTTGTTGGTTTAGCATGAGGACATGCTATTGTTTAAGTGTGGAGAAATTGATGAGTCCATATTTGTCAGTGTATTTGACTCAAATTAGATGGATTCTAGCACATGAACTCACATTTAATCACTCAAATAGCATACTTTCATGTTATCTCCCTAATTTGGACATAAATGTGAAAACATGCATTTTTGTGCTTAAATTGAGCAATTTAATTCCACTTTTATTCCATTCGATGCCGTGATATGCTTGTTGAGTGACTTTAGGTCCTAGAGGCAAGAATGGGTTAGTAGAAGTGGAAGAAAGCATGCAAAAAAGGAAGAAAGCATGAAGAAAACAAAGGAGGAGAGCTTAGCCATGCATGCGTGCGTGCGCACAGCTACCCGTGCGTACACACAAGAACCCAAGCAGAGCGACTCCAGGGCATCGCGAAGTGTGCGTGCGCACAATCCTCTGTGCATACGCACAAGTGAAAATTTGTCAAAGTGTACAGACGCACACGTCTGTGCGTCCGCACAGGTCCCAGTGCGTGCCTTCATTAAAAAATACACGTGCGCTCCCATTTTGGGGGTCTCTAGGCCCATTTCTGAAGTGATGAAGGCTGGTTTGAGAGGCTATATTAAGGGCCAACACATAACAAGAGAGCCATCTTAGAGTAGGAAAAACACATAGTAGGAGTAGGAGTAGTGTAGTTTAGGAAATTATCTCTTAGGTTTAATTAGGGTTTTGTAACATTTTATACTTCAAGTCTTGCTGTTGGATTTTGCAATTTGCATTGTAAGTATTTCTTTAATTTCTCATTTAAATATATTACTTGTTCTACACTTGCTTTTATTTTCATCTCCTTTGTTCATATTTACATAGTCTTGCAATTTTAGATTCCTAGTTGTTTAATTTGATGTTTGATGGCTTTTATATGTTTGTTTGAGTTGCTTTTATTGATTTTGATTATTTATGGTTCATAGCTTTGACCAATTTTCTCAATTTTGCCATGTTTTATGTTTATGCCTACTATGTGTTTGATGAAATGCCAAGCTTAGTTATGGGGTAGATTTCCACCCCTTGGCTTGGGGGAAATGAGTCTATGGATTACTAGAGCCATAATGTCCAACATTTAGTGATAATTCTTGAGAAGTTAGTTGATTCTTGTTTCCATTAAAGCTAGCCTTTTACCAACTAGTTTGGCAAGTTGGTTAGAACTTATGGATTAAGGTCAATTATGCTTGCTTGACTTACTCTTTGATGGTTGGGGTTAACTAGGCGAGATTAACTCATGATAATTATCATAGTTGTGGTTATGGCAAGGAAGGGGTTCCATAACTCATCCCAAGTCAAGGTTTCATTTATGTTTTGAACCACTTTTCCTTCACTTTAAAGCTTTACTTATTCATTTTACATACATAGTTCTTTTGTTATTTTATTACTTCATTAATTGCAATTTTGTCTTGTTCTTTTATCTCTTTATTTCTTTATTGCTTCCTCATCATTGAAAACACCCCTTGTTTCCTACAACCAAAATTGTGTGCACTCTTTGGTATTAGTTCCTTGGAAGAACGACCCAGGACTTAAAACTCCTGGTTTATATTTGCTTTGAATTGTGACAATACCTTTAGGATTGATTTTTGATTGAGAAGATCCATTGCCGGTTTGGACTATGCTCACAACGGAATTGCTTTATCTAGTCTTCCGAATTGGCATAAAATCTTCTTCCTATCACAGGCGCAGAAGTCCAGCGACGCATACGCGTGGCCGACGCGTAGTGTGGTAGAGCGTCACGTGCTCTACTCATCAGAACTCGCTGGGAGCGATTTCTGGGCTATTTTGGACCCAGTTTAAAGCCAAAAAATGTAGACTAGAGGCAAGGGTGTAGCTGAGACTGAGGAGACTTCACTTTCACTTTAGTTTTAAATTTTAGGGAGAAAAACACTACTTCTCCTAGGATTCTTTGCGTTCTTAGTTTTGCTTTGGATTGGATTTGAGAGAGCTGCTACTACCTTCTATTGAAGTCGCCATCTCTATAGTTTGCTTTTTCAATAACTCAATTACTCTTTTCCATTTAATTGCTTCGTGTTCATATTTGGATTTTGTTATTTTTGAGTTCTATTAATGCATTGAAGTATTTTTATATTTAATTCTATTGCTTGTTTAATCCCTTTTAATTAATCGTCATTGTCAATTTTGATTTTTTAAAATTTATTTTAATTGCCATGTCTTTTATTTACTCCCTTTACATGTTTATGAAATTGGCACTCATGTTAATGGAGTAGGTATTCCAACTTGGCTTTGGAGTTGATTAATTGGAAACCCTTGAGTTGGAATACTCAAGTCTCAATTTGTAATTGGGAATTACTGGCTAACTCATATTTCACTAACTTTAATCCTTCCCTAGGAAGTGATTAGAACTTGTGAATCAGAGTTAGTGCTACCCACTTGACTTTCCTATATTAGTTAGAAGATAACTAAGTGGAAGCAATAAACTTTTACTATTATACTTGGGAAAAATCAACAAGGATAGGAACTCCAATTTTCACTTCTAGCCAAGACATTTTTATTTCAAATACATAACACCTCTTGTCATTATACATTACTTTAATTTCTGGTTATTTGATTTTCCTGTTCTCAACCTTAAAAATATTCAGAAAGTCCTGCTCAATAATTTACATCACTGTGTCAACTCTTTGGGAAACGACCCGGGATTCCACTCCCGGTTATTTATTCTTAATTGTGACACACTTCTAAATTGATAGTGGAAATTTCGTCGGTTAAGACTGTGCTCGCAATACCATTTTAAAAAAATAATTTTTGGAAATTCTTAACCGGCATTTTTCCACCATCAATTTTTTGGCGCCGTTGCCGAGGAGTTGCATGTGTGTGCTAAATTATTGGTCGGTGTAAATATTTTTATATTTACATAATTGTATTTTCTTTATTTTATTTTTATTTTTTTGTGTGTTTTCTGTTTATTCGTAATAATAATTATTTATTTTTTTAGTATATTTTATTACCATGAGCTCTATGTTTCTTTCATTGAATGACGTGTTCATTATCGGATCCGAGCTTAGCTGCATTTAATCTTGAGATCGAAAAGACTATTTCACGTATTAGGCAAGCTCGGCATCGGTTAGCCTCTGAGGGTGGTGAAGGGGTTTTGCCCAATTCACTAGTCTTATCTGAGGTTGAGTATGAAGCATCATTTGAGGAAGAAACTAGTCTCTCTTGTACTGATTCTGTTGACGCTTCTTCTGTTGATTTAAGTGCAGATACTATGGCAGATCCTAGAAGGATTACTCTCAAGGAAGCAGGAGCTTCAGACTTTACACTGCAACCATATCAAGCGCATTATCCAAACTTAACTGCTGATTTTGAACTGAAGACCGCTTTGATCAATCTCCTGCCTAAGTTCCATGGCTTACCTGCTCAAGAGCCTATCAAGCACCTTAGAGATTTTCAGACAGCTTGCTCAACTACTAGGCGGCATGGTGTGGATGGGACTACCGTTTGGTTATATGCCTTCCCATTTTCTCTTGAGGAAAAGGCAAATGAGTGGTTCTACACTCAACCGGAAGCTGTTGTTACTCATTGGGATCTACTCAGAAGGGAATTCCTGGACAAGTTCTTTCCAGCAGAGGTTACAGATAGATTGAGGAAGGAAATTTCCTGCATCATCCAAGGTGAATCAGAGACTCTCTACGAGTATTGGGAACACTTCAGAAATCTCCTTGACTCATGTCCCCATCACAAGATTGACCAGTTGGTGTTGATTAGCTATTTCTGCCAAGGCATGAAGCCTCAAGACAAGACCCTCGTAGATGCTGCAAGTAATGGCTCTCAGACGAAGTACAAGTCTACCCAAAATGCAAGGCAAAGGAATAATCATTCCAAGGCTATTGCATAAGTTTCCTCTAGTAGTGAGACTGCCGCTCTCACCAAGACTCTGAGAGAGATGACCAATATACTCAAGCAGCTCCAGCTCAATCAACAACAACCTCAGCCTCCTCCACAGCAACCATGTCAACAGTTGGTCCCTCAAAGAGTGTGTAGAATATGCGCTTGCTATTCTCACTATACTGATGAATGTCCACAATTCCAAGAAGACAACACCTTGGTGGCTACTAATACTTATTACAACTGTCCGAATCAAGGGTACTATCAATAAGGCGGTAATTATAATCAAGGTGGTAACTACAATCAAGGTTGGCAAGACAATCCCAACCAAGGATGGAGAGATAATCCCAACCAAGGATGGAAAGACAATCCCAACCAAGGATGGAGGGACAACTACAACCAAGGAGGCAGAGACAATGGTGGAAATCAAAGATGGAACAACAACTATCAACAAAACCGGTATCAATAAAACCCTCCATACCAACAGCAAAACCAAGGCCAAAGTTACCGGACACCTCACCAAAGGCAAGCTCAAGCACTTCAACACAACTAACCACAAGCCCCTCAAATTACCTACCATCCTTCTTCCTCCAACCAAGATGAAACACTCCGTTCTATCCTTCAAGGACAAATAGAGCTTCAAAATTCACATACCTCTAGCCTTACCAGTCTTACCTCCACTCTTCAAGCCCTTATAACCCATATGGACCCACCCTCTACCTCCAACAATCAATCTTCAAGCTCTAGTGCACTTCCCTCTCAACCTTTACCCAACCCCAAGGGTGGAATTAATACCATTACTTTGAGGTCCGGCACTACATTGCAAGAGAGGAGTCCCGAGGAGCCAAGCTCAAGAGAAGACATGCAAGTTGAAGACATTGTTGAGGTAGAAGATGTTGAAGAAGAGGATGAGGTACAAGATGTGGTTGAAGAAGAAGTTGCTCAACCAAGGAATGGAGTATCTAAGGAAGATGATGTTGTGAGAGAAGCCATTCCCATTTGTTCATACCCTGGGTCGAGCAAGGCGATCCGGGTTGGATGAAGACAAAAACGACCGACCTCTTATAAAGGTTGGTCGACACCGACCTCTTCACAAAGAGCTCGGCCAAACTGCTATAAGGGCCCAAGTAGGCCCAAAGCAGAAGATCACAGCCCACCTAAAGGCGGCTGGTCAAAGATAAGGGGACTCACCCACAAAAGATAAGATAAGATAACTAACTTATCTCAAGGGAGGTCATTCCACACTACTATAAATACACTGGAGCACCCATGTATACTTCATACTCTGATTCTACACAAAAAACCTGCTTAAAGCCCGTGCTAACTTAAGCATCGGAGTCTCTTGCAGGTACCACCACCCTCCGGTGATCAAGGATCAGCAACATCTCAAGGCTCAGCAAGTCGGATACGGCAGCTCCGGCTACAACAGCAGATCTCCTCCGAGATCAACCTTCAGAGTCAGATAACCCTCGGAACATTGGCGCCATTGCCGGGGAACCTGAAAGTCATCCCATCATCATGGAGGACAACCTTGACAATGATCACAACTCTGGCTTGGAGGACAGAACACTGCATAAGAACACGGATACCATACCAAAGGATACACCTCAAAATAAGGGAGATAAACAGCCCCCAAACACCAAAATCTTGGAAGCTATCCGTGAGCAACAACATCGACTTAAACAGCTTGAACAAGAAGCCGACCGGCAGCGGGAGGTTGAGCGAGACCTTCGGAGAGAAATAAGACGGCGTCGAGAGCTGGAGAACAAGCTCCTAAAGCTCGAAGCTGATATCAAAACTAAGACCACTCGATCCAGCCATGAAGATAGTCCCCACAAGGACCAAGACCCGTTCACAAAGGAGATCATGAAAGCTAATATTCCGAAGGACTTCAAAGTTCCTGACATGACCCTGTACGACGGTACGTCTGATCCAAGCCATCATCTCAGCAATTTTAGAAGTCGGATGTATCTTACGGATGCCTCAGATGCAATCCGTTGTAAAGCTTTCCCGACCACTTTGACCAAGACGGCAATAAAGTGGTTTGACAGCTTGCCGCCAAGGTCAATAGCAAGCTTCGATGACCTCGCCAAGAAATTCCTAGCTAGATTCTCCATCCAGAAAGACAAAGTCAAACATGCCCCAAGCTTGCTATGGATTAAGCAAGGAGATAGGGAAAGCCTCCGTAACTACATGGAAAGATTCAACAAAGCATGTCTGGACATACAAAGTCTGCCGACAGAAGCAGCCATCATGGGTCTCATCAATGGCCTGCGAGAAGAACCCTTCAGCCACTCCATATCCAAAAAGCACCCAACATCTCTGAACGAGGTACAAGAGTGGGCAGAAAAGTACATTAATATGGAGAACTCTCGATTAGGAGAAACCTCAAAATCCAAATTCTCCTACCCATCTCGGGACAAGGATAAAGAGTCCCAGAAAAAAGAAGACCAGCCTACTGAAAAATCTAGAAAATACCACAACTACAATCCTCTCAGGGTGTCCCTTGTGGATGTCTACAGAGAGATATGCAACACTGAGAAGATCCCGCCCCCTCGTTCGATTAAGCATAAAAGAGGAGGAAGTCGAACAGAGTATTGCGAATACCACCGAGTCTACGGGCACCCTACCAATGAGTGTACGACCTAAAGAACGTTATAGAAAAGCTAGCCCGGGAAGGAAGACTAGATAGGTTCCTGACCAACAAAATAGATGAACCAAAGAAGAGAAGAAAGGATGAAGAGATCGGATGAGCTGAACGTCCCCCTCACACCCCTGAGAGGCATGTCCACATGATAAATGGAGGATTCGCAGGAGGAGGGATCTCTAAGTCGTCGCGCAAAAGACACCTTAAGGAGTTGTACCATGTTGGAGGAGGGGACAGGTCGGTCGACCTTGATGAATGGATTTTTGACGGTTTAGAATTCACAAATGAAATTTCATTGCAAGTATAGTTTCTAGACCAAACAAAGAATCCTTACATATAAAAATTTGGTTGTCACAAGTAACAAACCCCTAAAATAATAACTGAAGTATTCAAACCTCGGGTCGTTCTCCCTAGAAATTGTAATAAAGTGTCCTTGTTATTGGCTATGAAGTATCTTTGGGGTTTTTGAGATAAGAAACAAGAACTGTAAATGACAAAAGAAATAGACTAACAACTAAGAAAGCTCTTGGCAAGGTATGAGAACTAGAAGTCCTATCCTACTTATCATCATCAATCGAGATGAGAATTGTGTATTGCTCCCACTTAGTTAACCTCTAACTATGAAGGAAAGTCAAGTGGAGGAATTAACTTGATATCACAAGTCCTAGTCAAATCTAGATGAAAGACTAGCTTTAGTGACATTCAAGTCAATTAGCAACTTCCAATTATCAATCAACAAAGGAATTAGATAACTACAGAGTCACCAATTACTCAACCAAAGCCAAGAGGAACAAAATCTACCTTATAACTAGAAGAAACATTTTAAAAAACACATAGAAGGCAATAAAGACAAACACTATTAATTGCAAGAATTAAAGAAATCTACAACTACCAAAGCAAGAGATTAACAATAGAAAGGCAAAACAATTATGAAACAACACAGAACTTACCAATTGCATTGAAGAAGAAATATAGATCTACAAAAGAATTCATAAACTACAACTAAAAATACAAAAAAATACAAGAGAAGTAGAATGCTACAACTACAAGGGAACAATTAAAGATGAAAAAGGAAATTAAGCAAGAGAAGAGGAAGAACCTAATCTTAATTCTAGAGAGAAGAGAGAGCTTCTCTCTCTAGAAACTAACTAAAGCCTCATGAAAACTAAACTAAAACTAATTACCTAACTCCCCTTTCATTCCTCTTTACTCATTGGGTTAAATAGTATCAGAAATGAGTTGGATTGGGCCCAAAATGCTTCAGAAATCGCTGGCCACGAGTTGCCTTTAGTGAGTCACGTGTAGCTTCCCATGTGTACACGTGCATCACGCGTACGCATTTTTAAACGCCAGGCAACTATGGAAAATTTTATATTATTTTGAAGCCCCGGATGTTAGCTTTCCAACACAACTAGAACTGCCTCATTTGGACCTCTGTAGCTCAAGTTATGATTGATTAAGTGCGAAGAGGTCAGGATTGACAGCTTTGCGGTTCCTTCATTTCTTCATGAGTTCTCCATTTCTACATGCTTTTTCTTCATTCCCTCAATCTAATCTTTGCCTCCTAAACCTGAAATCACTTAACAAACATATCAAGGCATCTAATAGAATCAAGGTGAATTAAATTTAGCTATTTTAAGACCTAAAAAGCATGTTTTCACTCTTAAGCACAATTAAAGGAGAATTTACAAAACCATACTATTTTAATGAATAAATGGGAGAAAAGTTGACAAAACCTTCTAAATTCAACACAAGATAAACCCTAAAAATGGGGTTTATCAACCTCCCCACACTTAAACCATAGCATGTCCTCATGCTAAACCAAAGAAGGACAAGAAAAGGGGTATGAACATTTATTCAATGCAAAAAACTATATAAACCTATCTATATGAAAGCAACTAAATGCAAAATGATCCTACCTACTTGGTTGAAGGTAAATCAATCTCCAAGAACATATATGCACACGTGGGGCTAAGGTCATATGACGATTCATGAATCCTACCAATTTAAATATAAAAAGGAAGTTCAAATAGACTTGCGAGAAGAACGCTCATGAAAGCTGAGAATCAAGAAATTGAGCATCGAACCCTCACCGGAAGTGTTTGCACTCTAGTCGCTCGAGTGTATAGGGTCAATTCTCTCAATTCTCCCCTAATCATGCTTTTCAAGATTTATTTTTCATCTAACAATCAACAATTATTTAATGCATGCATACATTCATCATGAGGTCTTTTCATAGGTTGTAATGGGGCTAGGGTCAAGGTAGGATTGTATATGGTTAAGTGGACTAGAATTTGAATCTTTGATCAACTTAATCTTTCCACCTAACCTATGGCAACCTATACAATTTAAGTGCTAACCTAACTACCCATTCTTCACTTTTCACATACTCATGCATTTTCTTTTGATTACCACACATATATATTGATCTTTATTAATCTTTACTTTGGGGCATTTTGTCCCCTTTTATTGCTTTTTTTTCTATATTTTTTTTCTTTTTATTCATATATATATATATATATATATATATATATATATTTTTTCTTTTATTTTTTTCACAATAAAGTATATACGAAGGCATCAATGCATATGGTTTTACATATAATTAATACATGAGCATGTACCCAATTTCCTAAATTCCTGATAGAAATACAAAACACTCTTTTATCCCAACCAATGTCCCAAGTTTCCCCACACTTGAATGATACTCACACTCACCACCCTAAGCTAATCAAAGATCCAAATAAAAGACATTTATTATTTTTCGCTTTAAGGTTTGTAATGTGCTAAATTAAAGAACAAAGTGGGTTAATCGTAGGCTCAAAGTTGGCTAACAACGGTAGGTAAAAGATAGGCTATTTGGGTAAGTGAGCTAAATGAAATGATGGCCTCAATCATATAAATGCATGTATACATGGAATAATGGACATAAAGAATCAAACAAATCAGAAATTACAATCATAGAAAGAGAACAATTGCACACAAGAAGGGAAAATAAATGGGTATAAGATGTAACCACGCAATTAGGCTCAAAACTCACAAGCTTGTGTTCTTAGCTCAGACCATGTTCCAAAATAAATTCTTTCAAGCAAGTTCAACAAATTTTTTTTCAAATTGGTAGGGTGCCTGATAAACTATTATTTTATGGTTTACATTATGTTTAATTGTGTGGTTTTATCAAATCTTTACCCACTTATTCATTAAATAAGCATGCATTTATAATTCCTTCCTAAAAATACTTCATGGTTGAAAACTTGCTTCCTAGAGACTTTTAATTTTGTATCTTAATCCTCCTTTATTCCATTCGATGCCGTGATCTGTGTGTTAAGTGTTTTAGGTTTTATAATGCATGAATGACTTGGAGATTAGAAAGGAAGCCTGCAAAAATGGAAGGAACACAAGAAATTAAGGAGATGACCAGCGAGAAGTGATGCGGACACATGGCTCACGCGACCGCATGACATAGAGGAAATTGCAGTGACACGGACGAATGGCTTACGCGACCGCGCGGATTGGAAACTGCACAAGTGACGCGAAGGCGTGGACGACGCGCACGCGTGGCAAGGCAAAAAGTTGGATGACGCGAACGCCTGGATGACGCGATCGCGTGACATGCGCGATCTGCAGAATCTGCAGAATTCGCTGGGGAAGATTTTGGGCCCTATTTTGACCCAGTTTTCGGCCCAGAAAAGCAGACTAGAGCCAGAGAACATGCAAAAACCAGGAACAACATTCATTCCGCATAGTTTAGTTTTTAGATCTGATTTTTCCTCTCCTCTAGGTTTTCTCTCTACACATTCATCATTCTTAGGATTTGGATTTTATTGCTTTTTGGATTGGGATATTGAGAAGAGTTATTACCTCCGCAAAGACTTCGTCATTCTAGTTTGTTTCCTTATTTATCTTTTACTCTTCCATGTCCTTACTTTATTCAAAATTACTATTGGATTATTTTTAGAATTTATTAATACAAGAACTAATTTTATTTTTAAATTGATCTTTTTAATTATTATTTATTATGTCTTTCTTTATTTCCCTTTCTTATGTTAAGAAATTTACATTCACAATGAGCGAGTAGTTCCATAACTTGATTGGGAGTTGATTGAAAGGAAGACCTTGAGTTGGAATGCTCAAGAGAAAAATTGTAATTGGGTTTATTGTTGGATTGTCCTCTAGTCACTGACACTAATCCTTTCCAAGGGAGAGGATTGGAACTTGTGAATAGAAATAGCTTTCCAACTTGCTTGACTTTCCCTTACCTAGTAAGGGATAACTAAGCAGAACAACCTTCAATTATCAATTAATCTTCAGAGTACTCCAACAAGAATAGGGCTTCCAACTAATCTACTCCCAATCAAGGTTTTTATTTAAAATTACATCAATTCTCTAATTTAATTTCCTGTTTATCAACTCAAACCATTTTTGAAAACATCCGATTAATAAAATAGCACATCTTTCTGCAACTCGTTGGGAGACGACCTGGGATTCATACTCCCAGTATTTTAATTTTAATTTGGTGACAACCCTTTTAAATTGATAAACGGATATTCGGTTGGTTAAGAACTGTACTTGCAACGTATCTCTTATAACAATTTCTTAACTCGCCAACTTCCGCCACGTCAATTTTTGGCGCTGTTGCCGGGGAGTTGCAATAGAGTGCTAAGTTATTGATTGGAATTTATTTATTTGTATTTTATTTTATTTTGCTACTATGAGCTGCATGTTTCTTTCGTTAAATGACGCGTTCACTTCCTGATCCAAGCTTGCCAGTATTTGATCCTGAGATTGAAAGAACTATCTCACGAATAAGGAAAGCTCGGCGTCGGTTAGTCCTCTCCGAGGGCGAATCTGAAATGTCACTTGAGAAAGAAACAAGCTCTATTTCTGCTGATTCGGTTGATTTACGTGCAGGTGACATGACAGCACCTAGGAGAGTTACTATCCAGGAGGCTGGGGCCCCTGATTTTTCGATGCAACCATTTCAAGCGCATCACCCAGCAATGGCTACGGACTTTGAAATAAAGACTGCACTGCTCAACTTGATGCCTAAGTTTCATGGCTTACCTGCTCAAGAGCCTATCAAGCACCTGAGGGATTTCCAAGCAGCCTGTTCTACTGTCAGGCGCGATGGTGCGAATGAAACTTCTATTTTGTTGAAAGCTTTCCCGTTCTCTCTTGAGGGAAAAGCGAGAGAGTGGTACTACACTCAACCCGCAGCAACTATTTCTGACTGGGATACGCTCAGAAGAGAATTTTTGGAAAAATTCTTTCCAGCTAAAGTTACTGATAAACTGAGGAAAGACATTTCCATGATTGTCCAGGACGAATCCGAGACTCTCTATGAATATTGGGAGCGCTTCAACAATCTTCTGGAAGCATGCCCCCACCATATGATTGACAAGATAGTGTTGCTCGGCTACGTCACACAGGGCATGAGGCCCCAAGATAAGACCACATTGGAAAGTGCTAGCAATAGGTCTATGAAAAAGTACAAGACCAATGATGAGGCATGGCAATTGATCAGCGACTTGGCTGAGTCTACAAGGAATCACATGCAGAAACAAAGCCGCTCAAAGGCTGTTCCAGAGGTATCTTCTAGCAAAGAAACTACCGCTCTGGCTCAGAGTATATGTGAAATGACCAACCTACTGAAGCAGATGCAGTTGAGTCAACAACAAGCACAGCAAAGCCAACAGTTAGTCCCACAGAGTGTGTGTGGGATCTGTGCCGATTACAGCCATTATACTGATAAATGTCCGCAACTCCAGCAGGAAGACAACACTGTGGCAGCCACTCATAACTTCTATGACCGCCCCAACCAAGGGTACAATCATGGTGGCAGTTACAGCCATGGATGGCAGGACAACTCTAACCAGAATTGGAGAGACAATTCTAACCAGAATTGGAGGGACAATAATAATAGAGGAGGCAGAGACAATCAAGGCTATCAGAGGTGGAATAATAACAACAACAGGCAGCAGAACCAGAACCAGCCTTACAGAGCACCTCACCTGAGGCAGTCCCAAGGATCACAACACAACCAACAACAAGGTCCGCAGATCACTCAATCTAATTCCTCTCCGAGTAACGATGCTCTTCAATCCATTGCACAAGGACAAAGGAACATGGAGAGTTCACTTAATGGCCTAGCATCCGCTATACAAGCTCTCATCTCTCAGCTGGCACCACCCAATACTTCAAACACTCAACAGGCAAGCTCCACTGGAATTCCCTCTCAACCATTACCCAATCCAAAGGGCAGCATCAATGCCATTACCCTAAGGTCTGGAACCACATTTCCAGAGAGAAATCAGGAGGAGCCAAACCCACCAGAACACACCTCAGCTAAAGAGGTAGTGGAAATAGAAGATGTTGAGGAAGAAGAGGATATACAGGACATGGCTGAAGAAGAAGTAGCTCAATCACAGGAAGAAGCACCAAAAGGCGCAGACACTGTAGAAAACGCCATCCCTATTCCATTTCCACAACTTGCAAGGAAGCCAAGGAAGCAGTTGGAACCTGATCCCAAAATGGTAGAAATATTCAAAAAGGTTGAGGTAACTGTTCCCCTTTTTGATGTTATTCAACAGGTACCTAAATACGCAAAGTTTCTAAAAGATTTATGCATACATAAAGACAAAATTAATGAATTAGAAACTATTCCTTTAGGTAGTTCTATATCTTCTTTAATGGGAGGTTTACCTGAAAAGTGTAATGACCCAGGTCCATGTATGGTTAATTGTACTATTGGTGGTGTGGTATTTTCTGACTGTATGTGTGATTTAGGAGCATGTGTTAGTATAATGCCTTTGTCTATATATGATATTTTGAGGCTCCTTCCCTTAAAAAGGTCGGCAGCTCGTTTTGTGTTAGCAGATAAAACCATTATTACAGTGGTTGGAGTTGCTGAAGATGTACTAGTGGGCATTAAGGGGCTCACATTCCCCATTAATTTTTATATCCTAGAGATGCCCCAAAATGACTCAGAGAAGCCATCATCAATCCTACTTGGAAGACCACTCCTGAAGACCTCGAAGTTCAAATTGGATGCTTTTTTAGGAACATACTCTTTTGAAATAGACGGCCGAGTAGTAAGCTTCAATCTGAATGGAGTTATGAAGCACCCTCCAGAAGATCATTCTATCCTCCAGTGTGACATCATAGATGAAACCGTGGCTGAAGTTCACCAGGAGGAGTTCGAAGAAAAGTACATAGGACAAGGTCCGAGTGTGGGGACAATTTCTGAGGACAATGAAAGTACTTTACCATTGTCACCAACTCCAGACAATCCAGAGCCTGGCCATGAGCAGAAGCTAGAATTAAAACCCCTCCCTCCACACCTCAAATATGCTTACCTTGAGGACAAACAGAAGTTTCCAGTTATCATTGCAAGGGAACTCACTTCTCAACAATAAGAGCAGTTACTTAGTGTGCTGAGGAGGCACAAGAAGGCAATTGAGTGGAGTTTGGCAGACATAGTAGGCATCAACCCTCAAGTTTGTGAGCACATAATATTTTTAGAAGAGGGAGCAAGACCTGTTCGTCAACCCCAGAGAAGACTGAATCCCACTATCTTGGAGGTTGTCAAAAAGGAAGTGACCAGACTACTTGAGGCGGATATCATCTATCCCATCTCAGACAGCGAATGGGTAAGCCCAGTACAAGTGGTGCCCAAGAAGTCTGGAGTCACTACAGTGAAGAATGAGCATGGAGAGCTCATAGCAACCAGAGTACAAAACGCCTGGAGGGTCTGCATTGATTACAGGCGCCTAAACCAAGCCACTCGTAAGGATCACTATCCTCTTCCATTCATTGATCAAATGCTGGATCGCCTGTCAGGTAAATCACATTATTGCTTTTTAGATGGTTACACAGGAAAAGACTACTTTTCTATGTCCTTTTGGGACTTATGCTTATAAGAGAATGCCCTTTGGCTTGTGCAATGCACCAGCTACTTTCCAAAGGTGCATGATGAGTCTTTTCTCTGACCTTATTGAGGACTGTATAGAGATTTTTATGGATGATTTTAGCGTTTATGGTGATTCTTTTATCCTTTTCTTAGATAGTTTATCTAGAGTATTAGATAGATGTGTCAGTACAAACCTTGTATTAAATTTTGAAAAATGTCACTTTATGGTTAAACAAGGGATTGTACTAGGACATGTTGTGTCTAATACTGGCATTTCTGTAGATCCAGCAAAGGTGGATGTTATTTCTAGTTTGCCTTACCCCTCTTCTGTGAGGGAAGTCCGTTCGTTCCTTGGCCATGCAGGTTTTTACTGGAGATTCATTAAGGACTTTAGTAAGGTAGCACTTCCCTTATCCAGATTACTGCAGAAAGATATTGAGTTCGAGTTCAGTGAGGATTGCAAACAAGCGTTTGATAAGCTGAAGACTGCCCTGACTCAAGCTCCAATTGTGAGAGGACTATACTGGAGCCAGCCATTTGAAATCATGTACGATGCTTCCAACCATGCAGTAGGAGCAGCGCTGGCTCAGCGTGAAGGTAAAGACCCCTTTGTAATTGCTTATGTATCTAAAACTTTAGACACTGCTCAATCTAACTACACTACTACTGAGAAAGAACTTCTTGCTATTGTTTTTGCTCTGGATAAATTCCGAGCCTATTTACTTGGTACTAAAGTAGTAGTGTATTCAGACCACGCAGCTCTAAAGTATTTATTAGCTAAAAAGGAGTCCAAACCAAGGCTTATACGTTGGATACTGCTACTACAAGAATTTAATTTAGAAATAAAGGATAGGAGTGGTAACCAGAATTTAGTGGCAGACCACTTGAGTCACCTTGAGCACATTAAAGATGACTCCACTCCTATAGCTGATAATTTTCCATTTGATAACCTGCAAGCAGTATCTGAGGTAGTCCCTTGGTATGCACCTGTAGCTAATTATCTAGTTAGCCGCACTTTTCCTCCAAACTTTACTAAGCATCAAAGAGACAAGCTGAAAAGCGAGTCTAAGTATTATATATGGGATGACTCATATTTATGGAGATGTGGCGCTAACCAGGTAATTAGAAGGTGTGTGCATCAATCAGAATTCCAGTCCATTTTAGAGGTCTGTCACTCATCTGAGAGTGGAGGACATTTTGGCCCTCAAAGAACAGCTAGAAAAATCTTAGACTGTGGATTCTGGTGGCCTACTCTTTTTAAAGATGCTGCTGAATTTTGTAAATCCTGTTTCCCATGCCAAAAATTTGGTAATATATCCAAGAGGAATGAGATACCTCAACAAATTATGCTTTTCTGTGAGATTTTTTATGTGTGGGGCATTGACTTCATGTGTCCTTTTCCAAATTCTAATGGTTATTTATATATATTGTTAGCTGTAGATTACGTTTCTAAATGGGTGGAAGCAATTTCTACCCGCACTGATGATGTTAACACTGTTGTTTCCTTTATTAGAAACCACATTATCTATCGTTTTGGATCACCACGAGCAATCGTGAGCGATCAAGGCACCCATTTTTGTAACAGGAGACTAACCGGATTACTGAAGAAGCATGGGATAATTCATAAAGTAACAATAGCCTACCACCCTCAGACTAATGGGCAAGCCGAGGTGTCAAATAGAGAGATAAAGCGTATATTGCAGAAGATAGTCAAACCTCATAGAAGAGACTGGAGCACCAGGCTACAAGATGCACTTTGGGCACACAGAACAGCATACAAGACACCTATTAGGATGAGTCCCTTTCGCTTAGTTTATGGAAAAGCCTGTCATCTCCCAGTTGAAGTAGAGCACAAAGCCTTTTGGGCAGTAAAGGAGTGCAACATGGGATTTGAGAAAGCTGGAGCTGAAAGGAAGTTGCAACTGCAAGAATTGGAAAGCCTTCGCCTGGAAGCTTATGAGAACTCAAGGCTGTACAAGGAAAAGATGAAAGTTGTACATGATCAGCACATCAAGAGGAAAGAGTTCCAACCTGGAGATTTAATCCTCCTTTACAAATCTAGACTGAGGCTCATGCCAGGCAAGTTGAGATCAAGATGGGAAGGTCCATATAGAGTAGAGAAGGCTGAGCCGTACGGAGTATTTCACCTAAGTCATCCTTCAAGCTCTGAACTCATCAAAATTAATGGCCATCGTTTGAAGCTATATCATGGTGAGAAGGTGACGAAAAACAAGGAGTTAGACATCTTCCACTTGGAGGATCCACTCACAGCAGAAGACTGAGCTACTGGAGCGTCCAACTTAAGGACGTTAAAGCAAAGTGCTAGGTGGGAGACAACCCACCATGGTATGATCGTTCCTCTCTTTATTCTTAGTTTTCTTTTTCAATAACTCTTCTCATTATTAGCACATTTAGTTTGCATATGCATTTGCATATTTAATTTTATATAAAAAAAAGGAGAGGAAGAGCACGCGACGCGACAGCGTCGCCGACGCGTCCGCGTCGCAGGTGGTTCAGAACGAATAAGAAAACGAACAGAGAGTCACGCGAGAGTGTGGCTGGAGGCGTGCCTTTGGCACAAATCACCACACGCGTCCGCGTCACCCACGCGGATGCGTGACCTGAAAATCGACGTAAAAAAGGGTGCACGACCGAAAGTTGTGCTGGAGTGGTGCTGGATTGGTGCTGAACGCACAAACCTTACCACGCGGACGCATGGCTCACGCGTCTGCGTCACATCCTTATAATGGCCACTCACGCGATCGCGTCGATTACGTGACCGCGTCACCCTGGATTTTGGCAATAATGCATTTTGAACAGAGAGTTGTGCGAGCGCGAGGCTACCCTCGCGCCAGTAGCACAAAACGTGTCACGCCTCCGCGTGACCGACGCGACCGCGTCGATCCATCTAAGCGCCTACCGCACGACCGCGTACCCCACGCGTCCGCGTCGCTTGCGCCGCACAGCTTATCCTAATTTGCCAAATATCTTATCTTTCTTTTCCCCAAATCCTATTTTTTCTCTTTTCCCTCCTCATTATTTTCTTCCCCTTTCTTCTTTCTTCCTTCTTCTTTCTTTCTCACTTTCTACTTTCTCTCTCTCACCACCATTATCAAGGTTTTTCTTTTCTTCTCCCCTCTTTACTTTTCTATTCTTCTTCTTCATTTATGTTTTCTTCTTCTTTTCTTTTTTCTTTTTACTTGCATTATCCATATTTTTCTTTTTCTTTCTTTTTCTTGGTGTTAGTTATTTAGTAGAGTCATTATTATTCCTTATGGTTTGCTTGTGGATTGTTAAGAACTTGTTTGGCAATTATATGTTAATTTTTAAAGGATTGCTTGCATGTTTCATTTATTATTTTCAACAGCTTACTTACCATGCATGCTATGTGTTTGTGAAAACGCCCGTATGGCATTGTGCACTATTTTTGGATTTTTTTTATTCTACTACTCTAAATGCCTGCTTTTCACAAAATCCTTTTTTATATTTTATTAATTTAATATAATTGTTATTACAAACAGGTTGTTCGTTTGAACTCTGTGGTAATTTAACATGGACATTGAATGCTTGATCTATGCTACTCATGCCTTTGCCTGTATGCCAATAAACACCTTGCATTCAATTGTCCTCATATGCACCGGCTATTTTCCGTTGATAACTTTTCACATGTAGTCATGACCATGTGTTAACATCATTTATCTTTTAATGTGCATTACTTACCACCTTTCCCATTCTCTTCTGTGCTCTATCCCTTAACATTTTGACATACTTTCTCTTTTCTCCCTTTTAGGATGGCCACCAAGAAAGGCAAGGAGAAAACTGCTCCCAAATCAACAGCAGAGCCATTCTCCACTGCAGTTAAACCCTCAACAAAAAGAATTTAAGAGGATTATAAAGGTTGATGATAAAGAGAAAGCCTTCCCAGCAAAGGACACTGCGCAATTTACTAATCGCTACTGTGAGCAGATGTTCCCCATCCTGGTAGAAAGGAGTTACAACGACGAACACCTTCTTATCCTCCCAAACCATATTACTGAATTTGTTGAGCCACAAATTGCACGAAGACAATGAGGTTTCCTCTAGAGACTGCCACGGCAGGTTAATCTTTCCTGGGTAGTCGAGTTCTACTCCAACTTCCACCTGCCAACCCTGCAGTCTGTCTATGTCCGTCAGAAGCAAATCCCCATTACAGAAGAGGCCATTCAACGAGCTTTAGATCTTCCCCCTACTTCAGAAGGACTGGAGGCATTTCAAGAAGCCGCACTCAAGCGCTAGATGTACCAATTTGACTGGGATACTATTCTCAGAGTTATCGCACTACCTGGCAGCAGATGGATCTACGGTTACCATCGTTCCCGTCCTAAGGGAATCTTGACTTCTGCACTTACCTTGAAGGCTCGCGTATGGGCACAGATTATGTCCCATTACGTATTTCCGAGTACCCACGAGTCCTCCTTCACTGCAGACATGGCCGTTCTACTATGGTGCATCCTTACAGACCAGCCTCTGAACCTACAAAGACACATCCGGAGTGCTATGGGACACGTACAAATTACGGACAACTTACCTTTTCCCGCCTTAGTTTCAGATCTCGTCTCAGCAGCCGGAGTCTCCTACAGAGTTGGGGACACCAAAGTCATGCTTCCACGAGAAGATCAGTATGTCCCTAACGGGAAATACATCAGACCTCCAGCAGCCACTACAAGCCAGCCTACTGAACCAGCTGAAGAGATTCCTCCTTCAACACCACAAGCACCCACAACAACTCAAATGCTCCATCAGATACTTGAAAGGTTGGATCGGCTGGAACACAAAGCAAAGCTAAGAGAGCGCCGTAACCAGCGTTGATTCACATACCTCAAGGAGCTACTTAAAGAAAAATACAGAGACTCAGACACCCCAAACTCCACTTTCTTTACCAGCACAGGGAGCCATGATGGTCCCGACTGTGGAGATACTGCTACCAGCCCACCCCTGTTCCTGACAGATGGCACCGAGGACGGTGCAAAGCCTTAAGTGTGGGGAGGTCGGTCAGTACTTGACTTCCGGAGGTAATTTCTCTTCCCTAACACCAATAAAATAGGATATTTAGTTAGTTTTTCTTTTGTAGAATAGGATAGATTGCATAGTAATAGATTAGTTGCATGCATGTTCTACTTGATTGAAAAGACAATAAGTTTCTTCTAAGACCCTATTTTTAGAACAAAATTTCACTAATTTTAATCTAAACTTTTATCTTAAATTTGCTTGAAGTTATATTTGGAACATGATTTTTGAGCTAAAGAACACACAACCTGTGAGAATCGAGCCTTTATACATGGTTACATTATTTAACCATAATTATTTTGTTCTTGTATGTTTACTTCTCTATGATTGTAATTTATATTTTGTTTCATCCTATATGTCCAATGTTTAATATATTTATATGCTTGCATATGATTGAGCCATTATTTGTTTAGCTCACTTATCCCAAATAAGCCTACCCTTTCAATTACCTTTGTTAGCCACTTTGAGCCTTTAAATCCCATTTGTTCTTTATTTTACCACATTACTAGCCTTAAGCGGAAAAACAATTTTATATCCCAATTGAATCTTTGGGTAACTTGAGATAGAATTGTGTGTTAATTAAGTATGGAAAAATTGTGGGAACAAAAGATAATAAGGGAATGTGTCATCATGATATAATGGAAATTTGGGTACCTACTTATGTGAAACTACAAGAATTAAAAATCTATGTGCATTGATGAGCTATGTTTATTTTTATATTTATGTTTAAATAGTTAAAAAAATATTATATATATATATATATATATATATATATATATATATATATATATATATATTCAATAATTAAATAAGGAGACAAAATTACCCCAATGTTAAGTTAAGAATTCAAAGATCAATGCATCTATGATAAAATTAAAATAAAAGTTGATACATGAGTAAGGAATGTGAAAGAGAAATTTTGGGTAGCTAGGTATAAAATTTAAGTTATATAGAATTTATATATGTGTGTTAGGGAAAGCTTGGGTTAATTAAAGATTCAATTTATAAGCTTACTTAACCATATATGTATCCTTACCCTTACCTTAGCCCCATTACAACCTTGAAAAGACCTCATGATGTTTGCATTGGTATATTAAATGTTGTTGATTGGTTACGTGAAGAATAAAAATTAGAAAGCATGATTAGAAAAGGATAAAGTGATTACCCTATACACTAGAGAGATTAGAGCATACATACATCATCAGTGATGGTTCAATGCTTAAATTCTATGTTCCCTGCTTTCATGAGCTACCTTCTTGCATTTTTATCTGTTCTTATTGTATAAGAATTGAATTAGTGGAATTTGATTTGTGATTGTCTTGAAGAGCTTATTTACTTTTAACCAGGTAGACAAGAATCATATAGTTGCATTCATATATATAGGTTGCATTGCATTGCATGAGTTTTACATGTTCCTTCTTATTTATTTTATCTCCTTCAACTAAGCATGAGGACATGCTAATATCTAAGTGTGGGGAGGTTGATAAACCATTATTTTATGGTTTACATTGTGTTTAATTGTGTGGTTTTATCAAATCTTTACCCACTTATTCATTAAATAAGCATGCATTTATAATTCCTTCCTAAAAACTTCATGGTTGAAAACTTGCTTCCTAGAGACTTTTAATTTTGTATCTTAATCCTCCTTTATTCCATTCGATGCCGTGATCTGTGTGTTGAGTGTTTCAGGTTTTATAGGGCATGAATGACTTGGAGATTAGAAAGGAAGCCTGCAAAAATGGAAGGAATACAAGAAATTAAGGAGATGACCAGCGAGAAATGACGCGGACTCATGGCTCACGTGACTGCGCGACATAGAGGAAATTGCAGTGACGCGGACACATGGCTTACGCGACCGCGCGGATTAGAAACTGCACAAGTGACGCGAAGGCGTGGACGACGCGCACGCGTGGCAAGGCAAAATGCTGGATGACGCGAACGCCTGGATGACGCGATCGCGTGACATGCGCGATCTGCAGAATTTGCTGGGGGCGATTTTGGGCCCTATTTTGACCCAGTTTTCGGCCCAGAAAAACAGACTAGAGCTAGAGAACATGCAAAAACCAGGAACAACATTCATTCCGCATAGTTTTAGTTTTTAGATCTGATTTTTCCTCTCCTCTAGGTTTTCTCTCTACACATTCATCGTTCTTAGGATTTGGATTTTATTGCTTTTTGGATTGGGATATTGAGAAGAGTTATTACCTCCGTAAAGACTTCGTCATTCTAGTTTGTTTCCTTATTTATCTTTTACTCTTCCATGTCCTTACTTTATTCAGAATTACTATTGGATTATTTTTAGAATTTATTAATACAAGAACTAATTTTATTTTTAAATTGATCTTTTTAATTATTATTTATTATGTCTTTCTTTATTTCCCTTTCTTATGTTAAGAAATTTACATTCACAATGAGCGAGTAGTTCCATAACTTGATTGGGAGTTGATTGAAAGGAAGACCTTGAGTTGGAATGCTCAAGAGAAAAATTGTAATTGGGTTTATTGTTGGATTGTCCTCTAGTCACTGACACTAATCCTTTCCAAGTGAGTGGATTGGAACTTGTGAATAGAAATAGCTTTCCAACTTGCTTGACTTTCCCTTACCTAGTAAGGGATAACTAAGCAGAACAACCTTCAATTATCAATTAATCTTCAGAGTACTTCAACAAGAATAGGGCTTCCAACTAATCTACTCCCAGTCAAGGTTTTTATTTAAAATTACATCAATTCTCTAATTTAATTTCCTGTTTATCAACTCAAACCATTTTTGAAAACATCTGATTAATAAAATAGCACACCTTTCTGCAACTCGTTGGGAGACGACCTGGGATTCATACTCCCAGTATTTTAATTTTAATTTGGTGACAACCCTTTTAAATTGATAAACGAATATTCGGTTGGTTAAGAACTGTACTTGCAACGTATCTCTTATAACAATTTCTTAACTCGCCAACTTCCGCCACGTCAGTGCCCTAAAACAGTTTCTTGGAAAAGAAATCATCACCCTAACCAAGTAGTCCTAATAAGAAAGAAGTGGTAAAAATATGTACAAATTCTAACTAACACGCAACCTATCATGCAATGCAACAACTAGCTAACATTGGCATTGAAAAAGGAAATTGTTACCCATGGAGATCGGTCGGACGACCTCCCCACACTTGAAGATTGCACCATCCTCGGTGCATGCAAAGTAGAGCAAGGTGGATGGGTTGCTACAACTAAGGAGCTTCCTCAAAGGATTGTGCGGGTGACTTGTTTGTTGCCCCATTTAGAAACTTTTTCTTTTTCCTTTTTCTGGTGGCCAACCTAAAAGGAAAGAAAAAGAATGAAAATTAAGCCTACAATAAAGATATCAGAGCAATAGAACATAGGCGGGGGCTAATACCAAATAAGAGTAAGGTTCTCACTACATGTTAGCTACGCATGTAAGTGAGAGAGCAATATAGGCAAATGGTATATCAACTAATACTTGATGCAAGAGTAAAGTTAAAGCATGAAAAGCATTCAGAAGCATCAAGTTCAAACAAGAAAGAGTTGACACAGACAAGACCAGTGATAAGCATGAGAGCGACTGGTCCTATCCTAACTCAATGATAATGAGGTACAAAAAGAAAGAATAATGAGTTAGGAAGGACTAAAGTACTAATCTTGTGTGTGGAATAATTATAATAATTAATGCTAAACAAGTCACGAAGCACCAAAATAATCTAAGGAGTTCTCAACAATTGAGTAAGAGTAATCTACCACCAATGTTAAAACAAGAACTTAGAAAAGAAAATAAGAGCAAGCTATAAAAACAAAATTAAAATGCAAAGAATAAAAGTGTGCAAATGCAATAAACAAATAAAAATGAAAGATGAGAAAAATAAATATTTTTTATTGATTTTTTATTTATTTATTTATTTATTTTATTTTTTATTTTTATTTTTGAAGAGAGGGAAGAGGAGAAAGTAAGAAAAGAAGAAGAGAGAAGAAGAAAGGTAGAGAGAAAGAAGAAGGAAGGAAGAAGAAAGGAGAAAAAGAGGGCGCGAATCTACGCATAAGTGTCACCCATGCTTATGCGTGGATGCAGTAGCGACAATCCACGCGTAAGCGTGACCCATGCTTACGCGTGGATGTAGCAGGGACAATCCATGCGTAAGCGTCACGCATGCTTATGTGTGGATTGAGATTGTGCTCCCAGCACAATTCCAGCACAACTCTCGGGTTTTTGAACCAGGAGTTGCGGAAGTGCAATCCACGTGTAAGCGTCATGCATGCTTAAGCGTGGATTGAAAAAAAAAATTTTTAGAAGCATAAAAACATAATTTAACACTCTCTTAACCTATAAATATTCTAAAGCAACTAAAATTCAAATTTAACAAAAATCTTTACGTTTCTAAAAAATTTTCAAAAACAAAACAAACAAAACTTGCACTTCAAGTAACATACTTTAACAATAATCTAAACTAATCAAAACACACTACAACAACCTATCAATTAAAACAAAATATATAAGAGTATAGAAAAGAAGAAAACTACCTATAATGGCAACTCAAATCACTTATTAAGTATATATACAAGAGAATGGAAAGCGTTTGCCATGGTGGGGTGTCTCCCACCTAGCACTTTTGTTTATTGTCCTTAAGTTGGACTTATGGGGAGCTCCTCTCAAGGTGGCTTGTGCTTGAAACCATCCTTGAACACCCACTAATGCTTGGACTTCCAATAAGCTCCATTCTTCAAAAGTGATACATCCAAGCTTTGATGGAGTTTCGCACAAGTTAAGGGCTCCCTAGATTGATTCTCATGTATTCCCGGATCCCATATCTTATTTCTACACCCATCTTCAAGTTGATTATCATTATTCCAACCGGGTGGCAAGCAAGATGAATTCTCGATGGAGTGCCTAACAATCCACCTAGACCCATCTAGTTGGGCACTAGCCCCACCCTTGCATCTAATCCTTGAAGTATCAACCAAAATGAGCCTTGATTTACAACGCCAACCATGAAACATCTTTCTTTTATGCTTCATCCCGTAAAGTGCTCTAAGTTGACCATCCATTTCAAGCAAGCCATATTCAAGTGGGATAATAAAGCTAATAGAAATGAATTTTACCCACTCAAATGTAGGAGTAGATGGCAACCTAGGTAAAGAAGCTTCCAAGGGTCTTAACAAAGCGTATCCAACTCCCGTCCTTCTTTTTCTAAGGACTTCTATCTCTTCACAAGACTCCTCAATTTCAATTCTTTGTTCATCCATTTCACCCAACTCTTCTCCTTTACTCAAATCAAAATTGGGAGGATGAGAGAAGTCTACCTCCACAACACTTTCAAATACACTGGGAGAAGGGTTTTCAAGTTCAAAGGATTCTTCACCACTAACATTTGATGCTTGATCTTCATTGCCATGGGAGCTCAATTCTTGCTCTATCCCATCCAATTCTTCATATGGGATATGCCTTGGAGGTTGTGCACAGTCCTCCTTGACATCAAATTCAATCTTCTTGGAGGGGTTTTCTTCAACTCTTTGTTCCTATGGAGGTTCTGCATCTCCTAAGTCTCCAACCACTTCTTCCTTTTCTTCAACAATTATAGCTTCCTCCAATTGTTCTAACACCAAGAAACTTCCCTCATTTCCCAATGGAGTTTCCAATCTCTCCTTCATGCTATGCTCTTTATTTGATTCCCCACATGTTGCCATGGAAGTTCCTTGAGTGTCCAAGCATTGGGAGGCTAATCGGTTTACTACCTCGGCCAAGACGGCTGTAAATTCTAGTACCTCCCTTTTCATCTCCTCTTGTCCTTGAACAAGAACATTAAGGATGTCATCCATTGGAGGTTGGGGTGGATGGAAGGGTTCATCATTTTGGAAGAAGGACTCATAGTAAGAAGGTGGTTCATCATAATAAGGATATGATGGTTCATCTTGGTAATAGTATGGAGGAGGTGGTTCTTAGAAATATTGAGGTTGAGATGATGGTGGTTCAATATGTGGCTCATATGGCTCAAAAGGTGGTTGGTATGGTAGATATGGATTAGGGTCATATGAAGGTGGTTGGTGAAAAGGGGCTTGTGAGTATGGTTAAGGGTTATGTTGAGGGTATGGCTCATAGGCATATGGTGGTGGTTCTTGAAAGTCACAAGGGGATTCACCATAGCCGTTTGATTGGTATGCATCATAGAATGGCTCTTGTTCGTAGTGTATTGGTGGAGGTTGTTGCCATGAAGATTGATCATATGCATATGGCTCCTCCCACCTTTGATTGTCCCATCCTTGATACACATCTTCATTGAAACTTCCATTTCCTACAACATAGTTAGAACCAAACTCATAGCCAAAGTGAGAATTCATAATGAAAAGAGAAAATAAGAAACAAAATCTAATAAGAAATAATGAAACAAAGTCCTAAAACTAGCAAAAACTAACAAGCAATCCAAAAATCAGGCTATTCACAATATTCTCATATATACAATAACCAATAACATAACACCATTGCAATTCCCCGGCAACGGTGCCATTTTGATGAATGGGTTTTTGACGGTTTAGAATTCACAAATGAAATCTCGTTGCAAGTATAGTTTCTAAACCAACAAAGAATCCTTACATACAAAAATTTGGTTGTCACAAGTAACAAACCCCTAAAATAATAACCGAAGTATTCAAACCTCAGGTCGTTCTCCCTAGGAATTACAATAAAGTGTCCTTGTTATTGGCTATGAAGTATCTTTGGGGTTTTCGAGATAAGAAACAAGAATTGTAAATGGCAAAAGAAATAGACTAACAACTAAGAGAGCTCTTGGCAAGGTATGAGAACTAGAAGTCTTATCCTAGTTATCATCATCAATCGAGATGAGAATTATGTATTTCTCACACTTAGTTAACCTCTAACTATGAAGGAAAGTCAAGTGGAGGAATTAACTTGATATCACAAGTCCTAGCCAAATCTAGATGAAAGACTAGCTTTAGTGACATTCAAGTCAATTAGCAACTTCCAATTATCAATCAACAAAGAAATTAGATAACTCAAGAGTCACCAATTACTTAACCAAAGTCAAGAGGAACAAAATCTACCTCATAACTAGAAGAAACATTTTAACAAACACATAGAAGGCAATAAAGGCAAACATTATTAATTGCAAGAATTAAAGGAATCTACAACTACAAAAGCAAGAGATTAACAATAGAAAGGCAAAACAATTATGAAACAACAAAGAACTTACCAATTGCATTGAAAAAGAAATGTAGATCTACAAAAGAATTCATAAACTACAACTAACAATACAAAGAAACTACAAGAGAAGTAGAATGCTACAACTACAAGGGAACAATTAAAGATGAAAAAGGAAATTAAGCAAGAGAAGAGGAAGTAGATCTAGATCTAAACCTAATCCTAATTTTAGAGAGAAGAGAGAGATTCTCTCTCTAGAAACTAACTAAAGCCTCATGAAAACTAAACTAAAACTAATTAACTAACTCCCCTCTTATCCCTCTTCAATCATTGGGTTAAATAGCATCAGAAATGACTTGGATTGGGCCCAAAATACTTCAGAAATTACTGGCCACGAGTTGCCTTTAGTGAGTCACGTGCAGCTTTCCACGCGTACGCGTACATCACGCGTACGCATCTTTAAACGCCAATCAACTATGGAAAATTTTATATCATTTTGAAGCTCCAGATGTTAGCTTTCCAACGCAACTAGAACTGCCTCATTTGGACCTCTGTACCTCAAGTTATGATCGATTAAGTGCGAAGAGGTCAGGATTGACAGCTTTGTGGTTCCTTCATTTCTTCATGAGTTCTCCATTTCTACATGCTTTTTCTTCATTCCCTCAATCCAATCTTTGCCTCCTAAACCTGAAATCACTTAAAAAACATATCAAGGTATCTAATGGAATCAAGGTGAATTAAATTTAGCTATTTTAAGACCTAAAAAGTATGTTTTCACTCTTAAGCACAATTAAAGGAGAATTTACAAAACCATGCTATTTTAATGAATAAATGGGAGAAAAGTTGAGAAAACCCTCTAAATTCAACACAAGATAAACCCTAAAAATGGGGTTTATCAGACCTCCCCAATATTACCTTCACTCAAGAAGACGCCGCGGGCATCATCTCGGGGAATGATGACCTCGTGGTTGTTACCATAATACTTGTCATTGCCAACCTCCACCGAACGTTAGTCGACCAAGGAAGCTCTGTAGATATACTGTTCAAATCCACCTTCGACAAGCTCGACTTACAAGAAAAAGAACTCAGAGCATATCCAAATAGCTTATTCGGGCTAGGAGACGCCCCAATTCAACCATTAGGGTACATTCCACTACACACAACCTTTGGAAAAGGAACTCGGTCTAGGACGTTAAGCATAGACTACATTGTAGTCAACGTGAGCTCAGCCTACAATGCTCTAATAGGTCGGACAAGACTGAACCAGCTCGCCTCTGTGGTCTCCACTCCACACCTATGCATGAAGTTCCCAACTCCGAAAGGGATCGCTACCATAAAGGGAGAGCAAAAACTCACGCGACGTTGTTATAACGAAAGTCTGAACCTTAAAGGTGACCCCAGGGGAAAGAAAACCAATACTATAGAACTCGGGGGAACTCGAGCTCGCCAAGAACTCCTTCCTCAGTCAGTAGGTGAAACCAAAGAGGTTCAAATTGGAGACACCCAAGACAAGACAACAAGTATAGGGGCGAATTTGAAAGAAGACCTAAAGGAACTGCTAATAAAGCTCCTAAAGGATAACTCCGACCTCTTTGCATGGAAGGCCGCCAACATGCCTGGTATTGATCCTGGACTAATGTGCCATAAATTAGCCGTATATCCGGGGTCTCGGCCAGTACAGCAGAAACGGAGGAAACTTGGCCCAGAGAGGTCGCAAGTTGTAGAAGAGCAGGTACAGGCCTTACTGGAGGTAGGATTCATAAGGGAGGTAAAATATTCATTGTGGGTAGCCAATGTAGTATTGGTCAAAAAGTCAAATGGAAAATGGCGGATGTGTACTGATTACACCGACCTGAACAAAGCCTGCCCAAAAGATCCTTACCCACTCCCGAATATAGACACACTAGTCGACTCTTCAGCAGGATACAAGTACCTCTCCTTCATGGACGCTTACTCGGGATACAACCAAATCCCGATGTATCAACCTGACCAGGAGAAAACCTCATTCCTAACCCCAAGATCAAACTACTGCTACGTAGTCATGCCCTTCGGACTCAAGAACGCAGGGGCTACATATCAAAGATTGATGAACAAAGTGTTCGCCAATCACATCGGAAAGCTGATGGAGGTTTATGTAGAGGACATGCTGGTAAAGACACAAAGAGAGGAAACATTATTACACGACCTCACTGAAGTGTTCAACACCATAAGAAAGCATGGGATGAGACTTAACCCCACAAAGTGCACCTTCGCAGTAGAAGCTGGTAAATTCTTGGGCTTCATGCTCACCCAAAAAGGAATCGAAGCAAACCCAGATAAGTGCCAGGCCATACTTCGCATGAAAAGTCCGACTTGTGTCAAAGAGGTCCAGTAGCTCAATAGAAGACTAGCGGCTCTGTCTAGGTTTCTAGCTGGATCAGCCTTAAGATCTCTCCCCTTCTATGCAACATTAAGGAAGGGAAAGAGGTTCGAGTGGACCCCAGAATGCGAACAAGCCTTCCAAGATTTCAAAAAATTTCTGGGGCAACCACCTGTCCTTACCCGACCTCGGGAAGGCGAAGAACTCATACTATACCTCGCCGTAGGAAGGCGGGCAATAGCATCAGCACTAGTCAGAGAAGACGAAAGTAGGCAACAACCCATCTACTTCATGAGTAAGGATTTGTAAGGGGCTGAATTGAACTATCAAAAGATAGAAAAGTTTGCCTACGCCCTTATACTCACTTCCCGACGACTCCGACCATACTTTCAAGCTCACACCATCAGAGTGCAGACCAATCAACCCATAAAGGAGATCTTACAGAAAATAGACTTAGATGAAAGAATCTTACAATGGGCAGTTGAATTATCCGAATTTGACCTCAAGTATGAAGCCCAGACAGCTATCAAATCTCAGTACCTGGCCAACTTCATCGCAGAGTACACTGACACCCCGGGCACCCCTACAGAGTGGAGCCTTTATGTGGATGGATCCTTGAACAAAACCGGGAGTGGTACATGCATCATTTTAGAAAGTGATCAGGGAACTCAAATCGAGCTCTCATTAAAGTTTGAGTTTCCCGCTTCAAATAATCAAGTTGAATATGAAGCCCTACTGGCTGGTTTGAAGCTGGCTAGGGAGGTAGGAGCTCAGAAGCTTACCATTTTCAGCGATTCACAAGTAGTTACCTCACAAATAGAAGGGAGCTACCAGGCCAAGGATCCCACTATGAGGAAGTACTTAGACAAGACCAGAGAACAGCTCAGACAATTCATGGGATATGAGATCTGACATATACCCAGAGAAAAAAATGCCTGAGCCAATGCACTTTCGAAACTAGCCAGCACCAAACCAGGGGGCAATAATAGAAGCCTCATCCAAGAAACATTACAAAATCCATCAACCACGGAAGAGAGAAAGGTCATAAGCATATCAGACTAGGACCGAGGGTGGATGACTCCTATAGTCAGCTATCTCAAGTCAGAAATACTTCCCGCAGACAAAAAGGAGGCAAAAAGGCTAGTACGAGAAGCACAGTACTACACCATAGTACACGACGTCCTATATAGGAGAGGAATCTCTACACCCCTCCTAAAATGCGTCCCGACCTCCGCTACGAGGGAAGTTCTCGAAGAAGTCCATAGTGGCATATGCAGCAACCACCTCTGGGTGCGAGCTCTTTCGAAAAAGGTACTCCGAGCTGGATTCTACTGTCCGACCTTGCAGAAGGAAGCAACAGAGTTTGTCAAAACATGCCCCCCTTGTCAGAAGCACGCAAACTTTCACATCGCACCACCCGAAGAACTCATTTGTGTCACTTCACCCTGGCCATTTGTAAAATGGGGGCTCGACCTCCTCGGACCTTTCCCTCAGGGATCAGGGTAAGTTAAGTTCCTTATTGTAAGAATAGACTTTTTCACAAAATGTATTGAGGCAGAACCTTTGGCCACTGCCACCACCCAAAGAAGTCGAAAGTTCTTATACAGAAACATTGTCACAAGGTTTGGGGTCCCATACTCCATTACCACAGACAATGGCACTCAATTCACCGACACGGACTTCAGAAATCTGGTAACCGATTTGAAAATCAAGCACCAGATCACCTCTGTAGAGCACCCACAAGCCAATGGACAGGCAAAAGCTGCCAATAAAGTCATACTGGCCAGATTAAAATAGAGACTACAGGATGCCAAGGGAGCTTGGGCCGAAGTGCTCCCATAAGTCCTATGGGCATACCGGACAATACCACACTCAACCATTGGAGAATCACCATTCTGACTTGCTTACGGAATGGAGGCAATGATTCCCGTAGAAATAGAAGAAAGATCTCCCAGAATGATCCTCTACAATGAAGATACCAACTCCCAAGCTCAAAAGGAAAAACTCGACCTACTTCTAGAAGTTCGAGAAAGAGTTCGGATTAGAGAGGAAGTCCTAAAGCGTCGAATGGCTCTGAGGTATAATCAGAAGGTAATCCAGCGAAGCTTCACCACCAATGATCTCATCTTAATCCAAAATGATATTGGAGCAGGTCGGTCAGGAGAATGGAAGCTAGCATCTAACTAGAAAGGACCATACCAAGTAGCAGAAGTACTGGGAAAAGGTTACTACAAGGTGTTCGACCTCGAAGGGCGAGAGCTACCAAGGTCATGGCATGCCTGTAACCTAAGAAGGTACTATAGCTAGAAAATAGTAAAGATCTTAGGTCAAGGCACACTCTTTTTCCTAAAAAAGGTTTTTTAATGAGGTGCCAGACCGAGATCTAAAAAACTGCCTGACCTAGAAGGGTAAGCACTCGTATGTACAAACTTTTATTTATGTTTTTATCTCATTATTATTTGAATGAAAGTTATCAATTCCCTAAACAGTTTCCTACCAAGACGCATTAATCTAAGCTCATAAAACGCAAAATTCATCGCCCGATTACCAAGAGGTCGGGAAGGTGAAGAGATAGAGCAAGTTAATGCAAGAAGTTATAAAAATTAACCCATAAAAAGTGACCTGACGAGGTATGATTAAAAATGGACTACTAAAAATAACTTAAGAAGGCCCGACAGAAAAGTCGGACCAATGAAAGGATCACTGAAAAGGGACGAAGACATTGCGCAAAGGCCAAAGAAAGGCTAAAAAGCCAAGACAGAAGTGCTTAGCTGAAAGATACAAAGTCTCGAAAAAAGAGACATTACTTAAAAAGCGAAAGCACAAGTCGAAACGGCGCTAAAAAGTCATCCAAACAAACTATAAAGAATAGGTTCCTCATCGGAACACTACCTAAAAAGTTGTTGGAATGCGACTAAAAAAGCCCGAGTAACAAGGTCGTATAGGTCGACGTCAGCTAAGAAGAGGCGCAAGTACAATCTCAAAAAAGAAGAACAAGCCAAAAGGTTGAACAACTTAAGGCTCAAAAGTGCTTAGCTAAAAGGGATACAACTCCGCTAAAAAAATGGCACGATCCAAAAACAGGGCTACAAAAGTCATCCGAGGCTAAAAAGGTTCTATATGAAGAACATTAAAAAGTTATCGGACAAGTCAATAAAAGCCCAGACACCAAGCCGCAAAAGATAATTTTTGCCAAAAGCAAAGGGTTAACAAGTACCAACTCAAATCAAGGCGTGATCCCAAAGGCAAGGGTGGAAAATCCACTCAAAAGGAGGTCGGACTGGGAAATACCTAATCTCTATAAAATTCGCAAAGGGTTGCAAAAAGTAAACCTCCAAACGTTCAGCAAAATACATTCTTCAAGCATTAAAGACTTAAAGGCTGCCTAAAGGGCAGCCCAGGAGTTTAAAAGTGTTTTGTTTTTTAAGAAAATAAAAGTTGCTAGCAAGCAACCAAATGTCAAGAGAATCAACTACAAGAGACATAAACAAAGTTCAAAGGCCACAAGTCGAGCTATACCAATAAAACAAGCATAAAGGAAACAACAAGTTATAGGGGATCCAAACTCGCCCCAGTGGCAACATCCTGGGGAGGAGGAGGAGGAGGCATGGTCGAGATAGGGGTAGCATTCACAACTCCATCCAGCCCATTCAAAATTTCCACATCCGGCTCGGCCTCAGGAGGGTCGACCTCTGAAGGAATGGAAGAGGCTGAAGCTGCCGAAGCTTTGGCTGGTGGCACAAGAGGAGGACCCTCATCATCATCGTCAGGGGCAGGCACAATCTTGCCATCCTCCACCACATTATCCATGTTGAACAAGGAGAGATCAGCCTCACGAGCAATAACTCGGACCTGAGCCTTCAGGATCTCGAACATATCAGTCATACTATTCACCATGTGCCCCTGAAGCTCGGCATAATCATCTTGGGTAGATTGAAGCCTCTCTTTAGTCTCTAGCAACTCGCCGCAGGTCCGGGCATAGCTCTCCTTATACTTTTTTGCAGCCTCCTCGGCCAAGTTAGCAGCTGCCTCCCCCTAGTAGCACGCTCCTTCTCTTTCTCCACATCAATCTCCAATTTGGCAACCCTGGCGTCCAGCTCATCCTTCAGACCTTTCACCCTATCAAATTGAGCCTGGGTATCCTCTAGAAAGGCCTTGGTAGCACGGACAGGGGATTCCCTAACAACCCGAGATAAGGCTGTGCCCACATTGGCCATCCGAATACTATTGCTCGTTATAAAATCAAAGTGATGAAGGATCGAGACGTCGTCCAGAGGGACTTTACCATGTGGAGCAATCAATTCTGTGACAAAGGCCACACCATCAAATTCTTTGTCATCAAGATTATAAGTCCCAACAGTCTTTTGGTGCTTGGGAGGCGGGCTAGCAGCATTAGGAGAGGAGGTAGGACCAGAAGTCGCCTGAGATGGATCAGATAGAATTTTCCGAACTCTAGGGGTCGGGATGATCTTTCTCGGGTCCTGAGAGTCAGAAGTCGGCTTCTTCGGGGGCATCTGAGAAGACCCTTCCCCCGAGGTCTTCGCCGTCAAGCTTTGGGCAGCTATCTCCTTTTTGGCCCTCCGGAAGGCCTTCATGGAGTCTGAAGATTTCACCATCTCTGAAAAGGGAGCCAGGAAAACAAGTTACAATAACAGAAAGGGATAAACTCACAAACAAATAGAAGAAAACTATCTGAAAGAAGTCAGACGCTACCTAGTTCAGCACGAAGGAGGGAAGGATCACATAGAAACTTCTTCGTATCCAAGTAAGGAAGCTCCCCCCAATGCTCCTCTAAAACGCCTACTAAAGCTTGTTCTACTTCGCTCAGACTCTACCAAGGATATTTGACTACTACTACATTTTCTTGCCACCATAAAAGGAAGGTGGGCTCATCATTCTCATCCAAGAAAAAAGGACGAGCACCCTCAACAGCTCGGACTTTGAAATAGTAATTCTTGAAGTCCTGCAAGGACTCATCAAATATAGAAAACACCTTCTTCCCTTGAGTAGCTCGGAAGGAAATCCAATAGGCTTTCTTCTTGGCCACCCCAGGTTTGGTCAACACAAAAAGGTAAAGAAAAAGAGTTTCGGTAGGACGGACACCCAGTTCTTGACACAACAGTTGAAAAATCTTTATAAAACCCCAAGAATTCGAATGAAGCTGAGAAGGGGTTACATTACAAGACCACAACAAGTCGGTCTCAAAAACAGTGAAAGGAAGAGTAATACCTAACTGCTAAAGAAGTAATCGTAAGCATAGAAAAAAGGACGCTCTACCCGAGTTAAGGGAGGGAAACTAACCCTCTCCTCAGGGTTGGGTGACACTAGCTCGTAATTCTTTTCGTCCTCCCTATTACTACATATCCTATGGAACCTTCTAAGCTTCTCACAGTACTCTGGATCGGCCACAGTAACACACATCAAGACTATAGAGTCCAGCCAGTCGGCCATGCCAGCAGGGATTTTGGTGGACATCTCGACAATATTCCTACGGGTAGACATATAGCAACTACACCTACAGTAAGAAAAAAAAGATGTCACATCCAAACAACTCGGACAGTAAGAGAATGACAAAGAAACAATCAACAAATGTCAGATATGGCAGCAAAAGGGAACCCCAGGACTCGCAAAGAACAGAGGATCAACACCAAACACCCAGGGGCATCCTTTGGAGGCAACAATAGAGCAGCACCCAGAAAAGGATACGACATAAAAATCAGAGCCCTAACCCTCTAAAACAAAAGAAAATACAAGGAGCTTCAACCTAAGTACCAGCATTTCTTCATACAAACAGCAAAGATAAAAAGACTGTAACTATCAAAAAACAAGAGCACACAGAAATCACCAAGAAAGTTTCAACCTTTTTCAAGAGAATTTTAACAAAGATCAAAACTTTGTACGAAAGGAAAGCATGCAAGGATGAAAGCGATTAGAATGACGACAAATAAAGCAGAAAAGGTATGGAGTAAAAATACCAACCTGAGGAAGAAGGTAAAACAAGCAGTAAGCCAAGAGCAATCTTCACTAACAAAAGCTTCAAAAATCCAAGAAAGCTAAGGAACGACCTTGAGGATGAAAGAAAGGAAGTTTCTTTCACTAAGCAGAAGAAGTACATGAACGAATCCAAGAGCAAATTTCAGAAGAAGAAACAAGCGTAAAGATCAAAGGATGAAACGAAACAAAAGGGAAAAGGAAACTGAAAATGGAGAGCAAAACCTCTTCTTTGATTTCAAACAAAGTGTAAAGAGGGAAAAGAAACGGCAAAACAAAAATGAAAGCCTAATCAATGGGCATTAAAGGCACGTGCGTATTCCCAAGAAAGTAACCCCTTCAAGAAACAAACGCGGCAAAGAAGCGAAAGCAAAATACGCTTCACATTTAAACTCAGCATAAAACTCGCAAACAGAAGTACAGATTGGACCAAGATGCTTGAGCACGACTTTCTCAAAGAGATCAAAGCTCAGAAAGCATGACCTCATGGAAAGGTCCGAGCTCAAGCAGGGGCACTGTTCATATCCTGGGTCGAGCTAGGCGATCCGGGTTGAATGAAGACAAAAACGACCGACCTCTTATAAAGGTTGGTCGATACCGACCTCTTCTCAAAGAGCTCGGCCAAATTGCTATAAGGGCGCAAGTAGGCCCAAAGCAAAAGATCACAGCTGACCTAAAGGCGGCTGGTCAAAGATAAGGGGACTCACCCACAAAAGATAAGATAAGATAACTAACTTATCCCAAGAAAGGTCATTCCACACTACTATAAATACACTAGAGCACCCAGATATAACTTATACTCTGATTCTACACAAAAAAACCTGCTTAAAGCCCGTGCTAACTTAAGCATTGGAGTCTCTTGCAAGTACCACCACCCTCCGGTGATCAAGGATCAGCAACATCTCAAGGCTCAGCAAGTCGGATACAATAGCTCCGGCCACAACAGCAGATCTCCTCCGAGATCGACCTTCAGTTTCAGGTAACCCTCGGAACACCATTCCTTCTCCTCACCTTGCTAGGAGGACTAAAAAGCAAGTGGAGCTATACCCCAAAATAGTGGAGATCTTTAAAAAGGTTGAGGTAACTATTTCCCTTTTTGATGCTATTCGCCAGGTTCCTAAGTATGCTAAGTTTCTAAAATATTTGTGCACGAATAAGGATAAGATACTTGATTTAGAAACTATTCCTTTGGGTAGCTCTATTTTTGCTTTGATGGGTGCTATACCGGAGAAATGTGGTGATTCCGGTCCATGTATGGTTACTTGTACTATAGGAGGTGTACAGTTTGTTGACTGCTTGTGTGATTTAGGTGCATGTGTTAGTATTATGCCATTATCTGTTTATGATACTTTGAGGCTTCCACCCTTGAAAAGGTCAGCAGCACGTTTTGTTTTAGCAAATAAGAGCATAATCTTAGTGGTTGGCATTGCGGAAGATGTCTTGGTGAGCATTAAGGGGTTGACGTTCCCTATTGAATTCTATATTCTAGAGATGCCCCCTAATGACTTAGGAAGACCTTTATCCATCTTACTTGGAAGGCCATTTTTGAAGACTTCGCGGTTTAAATTGGATGCCTTCTCGGGTACATATTCAATTGAGATTAATGGAAGATCAATGAGCTTCAACCTTGATGAAGCTATGAAGCACCCACCGGAAGACCACTCTATCTTCCAGTGTGACATTATTGATGAGACTGTGGATGAAGTTCACCAAGAGGCAGTAGAAGAAAATAACATGGATCAAGGGCAAGTGTGGGGAAGCCCTCTGAGCATACTGAAGACACCTTGCCACCTCAAATGGTTCCGGATGATCAAGTGCCAAGCCATGAGCTGAAAATAGAGTTAAAGCCCCTTCCACCTCACCTCAAGTATGCTTATCTTGAGGACAATCAAAATTTCCCGGTGATTATTACAAAGGAGCTTACTTCCCAACAAGAGGAGTGTTTGCTTAGTGTGCTGAGAAGACACAAGAAAGCTATTGGGTGGAGTTTGGCGGACATAGTAGGTATAAGCCCTCAAGTCTGTGAGCACCGCATATTTCTAGAGGAGGGAGCAAGGCCTATCCGTCAACCTCAAAGTCGGTTGAACCCCACCATTTTAGAAGTTGTGAAGAAGAAAATGACCCGACTGCTTGAAGCCGACATCATCTATTCAATCTCGGATAGTGAATGGGTTAGCCCAGTACAGGTGGTTCCGAAGAAGTCTGGCGTCACAACAGTGAAGAATGAGCATGGAGAACTCATGGCTATGAGAGTGCAGAATTCTTAGAGGGTGTGCATTGACTACAGGCGCTTGAACCAGGCTACTTGCAAGGATCACTACCCGTTACCTTTCATCGATCAAATGCTTGATCGCCTTTCAGGTAAATCACAATACTGTTTTCTAGATGGTTATACTGGTTATTTTCAAACCCATATTGCTCCGGAAGATCAAGAGAAAACAACTTTTACATGCCCCTTTGGAACGTATACATATAAGAGAATGCCTTTTGGCTTATGTAATGCACCGGCCACGTTTCAAAGGTGCATGATGAGTATCTTCTCAGATCTTCTTGAGCATTGTATGGAAGTTTTTATGGATGACTTTAGTGTCTATGGTGATTTCTTTGACCTTTGTTTGGATAGTCTAGCTAGAGTATTAGAAAGGTGTGCTAGTTCAAACCTTGTGCTTAATTTTGAAAAATGTCATTTTATGGTAAAGCAAGGTATTGTTCTAGGACATATTGTTTCTAATATTGGTATATCTGTTGACCCTGCAAAGGTAGATGTCATTTTTGGTTTACCTTACCCCTCCTCTGTGAGGGAAGTCCGTTCTTTTCTTGGTCATGCAGGTTTCTACCGGCATTTTATAAAGGACTTCAGTAAGGTTGCATTACCTTTGTCCCATCTGCTGCAGAAGGATGTAGAGTTTGAGTTGAGTGAAGACTGCATGGAAGCATTTGACAAGCTGAAGATTACTTTGACCCAAGCTCCTATTGTGAGAGGGCCTGACTGGAGTAGGCCGTTCGAGATCATGTGTGACACATCCAACTATGCAGTAGGAGCAGCGCTAGCTCAGCGCAAAGGTAAGGACCCTTATATTATTGCTTATGCTTCTAAAACTTTAGATGGTGCCCAGTCTAATTATACTACCACTGAAAAAGAACTGTTAGCTATTGTTTTTGCCTTGGATAAATTCCTAGCTTATTTACTTGGTACTAAGGTGGTAGCATATCCAGACCATGCGACTTTCAAATATTTATTAGCTAAGAAAAAGTCTAAACCAAGGTTAATCCGTTGGATATTGTGATTGCAAGAGTTTGACTTAGAAATCAATGATAGGAGTGGTTCCCAGAATTTAGTGGCAGACAACTTGAGTCGCCTAGAACATATTAAAAGTGACTCCACTCCTATCAATGATGTTTTTTTACTTGATATCTTGCAAGCAATATCTGAGGTGGTTCCTTGGTATGCATCCATAGCTAATTATTTAGTTAGTCGCACCTTTCCTCCTAATTTCTCTAATCATCAAAAGGACAAGCTTAAAAGCGAGTCCAAGTATTATATATGGGATGACCCATATATGTGAAGATATGGTGCTGACCAAATAATTAGAAGGTGTGTGCCACAATCGGAATTCCAATCAATTTTAGAGGCATGCCACTCTTCTGAGAGTGGTAGACACTTTGGTCCTCAAAGAATTGCTAGAAAAATTCTAGACTGTGGATTTTGGTGGCCCAGACTTTTTAAGGATGCTAATATTTTCTGTGACTCTTGTCTCCAATGCCAAAGGTTTGGAAATATATCCAAGAGGGATGAGATGCCCCAACAAAAATTGATGGGTGAAAAAATGCCGGTTAAGAATTTCCAAAAATTAATTTTTTTAAAATAGCGTTGCGAGCACAGTCTTAACCGACAAAATTCCCAATATCAATTTAGAAGTGTGTCACAATTAAGAATAAATAAACGGGAGTGGAATCCGGGGTCGTTTCCTAAAGAGTTGACACAGTGATGTAAATTATTGATCAGGACTTTTCTGAATATTTTTAAGGTTGAGAACAGGAAAATCAAATAACTAGAAATTAAAGTAATGTATAATGACAAGAGGTGTTATGTATTTGAAATAAAAACGTCTTGGTTAGAAGTGAAAATTGGAGTTCCTATCCTTGTTGATTTTTCCCAAGTATAATAGCAAAAGTTTATTGCTTCCACTTAGTTATACTCTAACTAATAAAGGAAAGTCAAGTGGGTAGCACTAACTCTGATTCACAAGTCCTAATCACTTCCTAGGGAAGGATTAGAGTTAGTAAAATATGAGTTAGCCAGCAATTCCCAATTACAAATTGAGACCTGAGTATTCCAACTCAAGGTTTTCTAATTAATCAACTCCAAAGCCAAGTTGGAATAGCTACTCCATTGACATGAATGCCATTTTCACAAACATATAAAGGGAGTAAATAAAAGACATGGCAATTAAAATAAATTAAAAAAAATCAAACTTGACGATGACGATTAATTAAAAGGGATTAAACAAGCAATAGAATTAAATATAAAAATACTTCAATGTATTAATAGAACTAAAAAATAACTATATCCAAATATGAACACGAAGCAATTAAATAGAAAAGAGTAGTTGAGTTATTGGAAAAGCAAACTATAGAGATGATGACTTCAATAGAAGGTAGTAGCAGCTCTCTTAAATCCAATCCAAAGCAAAACTAAGAACGCTAAGAACCCTAGGAGAAGTAGTATTTTTCTCCCTAAAATTCAAAACTAAAACTCAAAACTAAAGTAAAAGTGAAGTCTCCTCAGTCTCAGCTACACCTCTGCCTCTAGTCTACGTTTTTGGGCTTGAAACTGGGTCCAAAACAGCCCAGAAATCACTCCAGCGAGTTTTGATGTGTGCAGGACGTGACACTCTGCCACGCGTATGAGTCAGTCACGCATACGCGTCGCTGTGAGATGCGCCAATTCACGCACACGCGTCAACCATGCATGCGCGTCGCCCCTCGCTGCTCAACTCCTTAGTTTCTTGTGTTCCTTCTACTTTAACATGCTTCCTCTTCATCCTTTAAGCCATTCATGTCCTATAAACCTGAAAACACTTAATAAACACATCACGGCATTGAATGGTATAAAGAGAAATTAAAAATTAATAATTTTAAGGCCTAGGAAGCAAGTTTTCAATCATATCACAAAATTAGGAAGGAAATGAAAAACATGCAATTTACATGAATAAATGTGAGATTAGTTGACACAAACCCACCCAATTCAGTCCAAAATATATCATAAAATAGTGGTGCATCAAGCCTGCAAGTAGTCCGTATGACAACAAGTTCACCATGGAGCACACGAGCCTGCAGGTAGTCCGTCTGCATTTGGAGTGGCCCCGCTGGCTGACGATGCAGCACACGAGCCCCGCCCAGCGACCTACTAGAGTGAGGCATCCTTCCCGATGTGGCACAGGTTCTCATTTTCTTGGTGCATTCAGGGACGATGACCTAGATGGTGGTGACGATTAGATCCTGGTCTTATGATGGTCACACAATTATTTTCTGCTTATGTTTTATATTTATGTCCATGACTATAGGACTTTATATTTATTTATCGTCTTCCGCCATCCTTGTGTTGTGTCCACCTCTTGTACTCCATTCTATTTGTCCAATCACACATGGCTGAATTTTTAGTTCTCATAATATCAAACCAATACTCAAACTCAGCCTCCGTCTTTGCATAACAAGCATTCACCAGTAGCCTTCTTACATCCTGCCCCTTGAATCTGAGAGAAAAATTGGCAGCAATATGACGAATGCAAAGTGCCCGATAAGCATAAGGAGGTAGCCAACCACTATCAGGTGCCTTTAGTGCAGTCTTGATGCCATTGTGACTGTTGGATATCACTAGAATACCTGGTTGTGGAGTCACATGTCTTCTCAGGTTGGTCTAAAAGTATGCCTAAGACTCTGTATTTTCTCCTTCTACAACTGCAAATGTAATGGGCAAGATATTCGAGTTTTCATCTTGAGCAATAGCCAACAGCAAGGTCCCTCTATACATGCCATACAAGTGCGTACCGTCGATACTGACTAGTAGTTTACAGTGTCGGAAATCCTTAATATAGGGAGAAAATGTCCAGAAAAGACGACGAAAATAGACAGTTGATTCATCAACTTGATCACCCACTCTAACTAGAGAGGTCTTCAACAGAGCAATCGTACCTTCCATGGTAGATGTCACCTCAAGGATCCAATGGGACAACTCGCCATAAGACTCCTCCCAGTCGCCGTAGGTCTGTGCTACTGTCTTCTGCTTCCCTATCCAGACCTTTCTGTAACTAGGCATGAAACTATATGTTGCCTTAGATGCTTCCTACAATACCTTTATCGTAACCGATGCATCAGCTCTAACCAACGGAAAGATCCGCGCACATATGACATGATAATCTAGTTGCCTATGATCGTTAGATATCGATGTAGCCAAACACGTGTGTGGTCTGTTGTACCTCCTAACTTTCTAAGTGCTCTTACTTTGCTGGAGCATGATACGAATCATCCACGTGCACCCTTTGTCGAACTTCTTGTATCTCCCATGGTATTTAAGATGGTCCAACTCCATCACCCTATACTCAACTCCACGTCGGATGCTGTAATCCTTTACGCTCAACACAGCTTCCTCCTTACTCTGAAAAGATTGGCCAATCTGAAATTTCGTTAGAGCGGTTGAATCATACAGACCCTGACCCCAAAGGTTGCATCAACGTCCAGCTATTGGTCATTTTATAATGTATAACTATTTTGTTACTTCTAACTTTGAAAAAAAAAATTAAGTTTTAACTCTTATACCACTTTGGAGGGCTATACTTTATATTAAATTTTTCAACACCAAAAGTCTCGGTAATGATTCTTTAGATACTAATGAGTCAAAGGATATTTTTAATAAATTTTTAAAAATTATTTATTGTTCCATTTTAAATTTATAATTTTATAAAAATGTAGACATTCAGAAATTTGAACTAAAGTACAAAAGTTTGACTTTTATTCTAATTCGTTTTGATTTTTTTGATATTTTATTTGAATCTAAATGGGAGTATTTTCTTATTGATATTTATGTTGTAGTAAATTGAATCTAGTTGTATCGGTTTACATTGAATACGGATTGCTCCTACGCTAAATCGAATCTAATTCATTTGATTTATCAGGTATATTTATAAATTGACATCAATTGATTCGATTTACATTGAGGGAGTGTAAATTAAGTTCAGTTATTTTGATTTATATAGAATCATTCAGGATATTCATGTAAAAAAAATTAAAACAGGATATTGACATAATTTTGAGGCTAAAATAAATTATTAATGTGTTTTACTCCTAAAAAAATTGTTGGTCACTTAAATTTCATGTTATAAAATTTAAAAAGATTTAAATTTGATTAAAAATGCACTTTAATTAGAAGGTATTTTTCGCTTGGTTTTCTTTAGAATTGAAATAATTTTAAAATTTAGTCAAAATACAAAAGGGGCAAAATAAAATCTCAAATTATTTTACTTTAAAAGTAATTCTAGTTAATTTTTTTTCACGATAAAAGTCAATAGTTTCTTCTAATTAATGCTTTTGATTTTTCATTCCTAAAATTATGACTGATTTCATATTGATTACCATTTTATAATATATATCATATATAAAAAAGAATATATCCAACATTATTATAAATACTTTTAAGATATTTGTAATAATTTTTTAAACTATATTTTAAAAAAAATGTTAGGTGACATATATTTTTTTATTGACGGCTATATGTATACTAAAATCAACTGCTGAAGTCAACCACTAATATAAAATACATATTGAAATATAAATATATATTGAAAATATATTAAATCACACATGTGTTTATACACAAATATATTAGTATAGCATTTTTTATTTTATATTTAAACAACATTAGTCAACTTTTCTCTTTTTTTTACGCTAAAAATATTGGCTACACAACATTTTCTTTTTAATCCATAATTTTATCTTCATATTTGGTATTTAATATCTGTGTGTATAGTTTTTTCTAGAAAATCCAAAATAATGAATTATGTGAGAGAAACAAATACAACAAAAAATAGAACATGAATTAAATACCCAAATTTTATGAGCCTATATAAACCTAACAAAACACATTCATTTTCATTATCACACAACACTCCATACTTCTCACATAATACATATACTACAAATCTACTTCTTGTTTTGAAAATGGAGGGTGGTGGTGAAAAGATCATGAAAATCAAAGAAAAACAAAAGAGAGAGATGAAGAAGATTGGTACTAAAAAAATTTGTTAATTCACTTTTGCAAAGAAAATAGGTTATACATAAAGAAGGCAAATGAAATAAGAATTTTATGTGATGTCAATATTGATCATTACAGATTTGCACTACTTTTTTGGTCCTTCATTTCCATTCGTTGGTAGTGCTGCCATCTTTTCTAATGAAATTCTGTATATCTTAGTATCACATAAAGCTTTTATTTCATTTGCCTTTTTCATAATACGGCCTTTTCTCTTTGTAAAAGTAAGTTCGCAATTTTTTGTATCAATCTTTTGCATTTCTCTCTTTTTTGTTTCAGTTTTATTGATCTTTTTACCGCCGTCAACCTTTTTCAAAATAAGAGACAGATTAGTAGTGTATGTGTTATGTGAGAAGTATGAAATATTGTGCGATGACGAAGATTAATATATGCTTGTTATATTATATAGGCTAACAAAGTTTTTTGGGTATTTAATTCATGTTTCATTTTTTATTTTATTTGTTTTTCCTACATAATTTATTATCTTGGATTTTAGGCTAATATTTTTAGTGTAAAAAAAAAAGAGTTGGCTGATGCTGGTTAATTTAAATGTATGACAAAAAATAAGAAAATAATATTGGTCAACTAATATTATTCTTGAAATATACAATTAAAAAAATTAGAAATATCAAAAAGTATTTATAAACATGTTGAATATATTCTTTTTTATTCTTAAAATTTTGACTAATTTAATAATGATTATCATTTTATAATATATACCATATATAAAAAAGAAAAAAAATGTAGATAGACTACTAGTTATTGAAAAGATTTTGAAACCGTGCGAACTAGCCGATCAAACTAGTTCAATTAGAAATCAATATTTAATCCAGTTCGATTTATCACTAGAATCATCTAATTTTTGAATCGGTGGTAAACCAAAAAATTATTCGAAAATTGGTAAATCAGGCCGAATTAAAAATCGGACGATTTTGACAAAATGATGCTTTTTTTTGGTAAAAAAAAAAGAAAAAAGAAAAGAATCAATGCGAGGAACTGATAGACAGATCTACAGATATAGATAATCAAAAGCAAGAAAAAGAAGAAGGCAAAATAGTATTAGTCACGAAGTTAGAGACGGTGAAAAGAAAGAGTCAAGGCGGACAACGGTAGCGTGAGTAGCAAAAGAAATAAGACAAAGAAGTGACAAGGAAGGTGAGGACAGTGGCGGAACGATGTGCGTGAGAAAATCGATGAGTGATGAGAGAATGAGCCAAATACGGAAGAAAAAATTTTCTTTTATTTTGTTTCCTTCGTTTGTGGGTAGCATTGAGAGATAAGAGTTGATGGAAACATCAATGAAATGATGCAAATATCTTGAAATGAGTGTGGCGGCTAACGCGGAAGAAAAGGTTTATTGCATAGATATCATAATCGAATTGGTAGGTAACCCGCTTATATGATTGAGTCACCGAATTACTAGTTTAATCGATATATTATTGGTTTATTCTCTTGATTTTATTATAAATAAATAAAAATATAAAATTATAAAAATATAATTAAATTAAATGCGTATCTTTATAAATATATTAATAACAATCAAGTATTAATTTTTAGACATAACTAATAATACAAAAAAAAAAAAACTAGTCACTAGTACAAAGTACTTCCAAGGAATAGGGGTGACAAACGAAAGAGTCTGTCCCGCCAGAAACCCGCCATCTGGCGGGTTGGACTGGTCCGCCTAGTGAGGTGGTCTTGAATTTCTCTCGTTTTTTTTTTCTATAAATCATTAAATATTAAACAATATATATAATTTTTAAAGACATAAAAAAATACTAATTTCTAAATCACAAACATTAAAGTCTTTAAAATTATAAATATATACTAAATATAATAATAAATTAATATTTTTGAAACAAAATAATAAAACCAACATTGTATAAAGCAAAACAAACATTGTCCAAAATATATAATTAAATATCTTCAAGTTTATAATCAATCAAACATAAAACATAATCCAAAATATAACTTAAAATATTTTCAGTTATCATCTTCATCTTTTTATAGATCAATAATATTATAAAAATTTGTAAAAAATGGCCATGACAAAAAAATGCCTAGCCCGCTGGGGAAGCCCACCTCGCCCCGCCTAAGCTCGTGAAAGCCAACGGATTAGGCCGTGCAGGTTAGACGGCCTTTTGAAGTTTGACAGTTTCAAATTTCCAGCCTAGTCCGTATTTTGTGGCGGGTTACGCGGGTCAAGTCGGCGGATTTCGGCCCGTTTGCCACCCCTACCAAGGGGTAATATCAAAGTCGGCATCTACATCTTCATAGGATAAATTTGGAGCTTGACCAACATTTTGCTCATGATTAACAAACTAACTAAAAACCAAATTCGAATATATTTGTACAGCAACAAATTCAACTATAATAACTTTCAGGAACAAAAAAATTTAGCTAAGTGATTATTTCAGCAAGACAGCAACAGATTCAAGGTTCAGTGATAACTGATAATAATCAATAACATATTTGACTCAGTGTTGATTTTTAGCCAAAAAAATTTAACTAAGTGATTAATTAGCAAGATAACAACAAATTCAAAGTTCAATCAGTAACAAATTCAACTAGTGATGATTTTTAGCAACAAAAAATATAAGCTAAGTGATTATTTCAGCAAGACAGCAACAAATTCAAAGTTCAATAATGATAATCAGTAACAAATTTCAGCAATAAATTTAACTTTTAGCAAAAAATTCAACTTTCAGCGATAAAATCAAAGCGCAGTGATGAATTACAGCAACAAAATTAAAACTGAAAGAAATAAAGATTTTGTTAAGACTCACCAAATCGGATACCAACTTCTGGTTGCATGAAGGAAGTTAACAAAGAGGTGGAAGTTAACAGCGAGGCTTAAAACAGGAAGACGTTAACAACAACCAGCACTGGGACCCGCTACTTCTGATGTCGATGACGACTAGAGCTGGGAATGCGCGCGTCTGAGTTGGAGACAGCGATGAGACAGAGTGTGATGATGACCATCACAGGGACTTGCTGCTTCTGCCAACAGCGATGACGATTGCGGGAAACGCACGCGACTGGGTGCGAGATAGTGACGACACAAAGAGTGACAACGACGATCAAGTGCGAGACCAACACAGTGAGAGAAATGAGACTATGACAGAGCTTGAGCTTAAGGGAGAGAGTGACGAGAACGAAAGAGATGATAGAGAAGAGAGACGTTGAGGGTTGTGAGTGATCAGCATTAGATTAGGGCATCAGGAAATTGGGGTTTACCTGGAAACGACACCATTTTCAATTCTTTTTATACAAAATTTAAGCATGCTTTGGTTTGGGTAATATAAATCGATCAGGTCACCAATTTAGCTAAAAACTGACTGAATCGACCTAGTTTTCTACGGGTCTAATGCTTGGACGGTCCAACAAATGACTCGATCCAACCAAATAATTGGATGACTAGGATTTTGATTGAACCAACCAAGTCGAGCTGATTTTAATAATTATAGTTTATTAAAAATACAGTTATAATTCATTGGCATTTGAGCTTTGGCCTACAAACAAAGCTTTTTTTATTATTATTATTCACAAGATTTGTTGTCAATATTTATTTTTTTGTTATAAATTGTATCTATCTTTAAGATATTATTAATATAATATATATATCAAAAAGTAAAAGATATAAAATATATTTTTTAAATAAAAAAACCTTGGGATACGATATAATTATACTAATAATTTTTTTTGCGTGGTACTTATTGTTTATTATTCAATAACATATAATATATACTTATATAGTATCATAAATTTTATACAGATATAAATTTTGATGTTGATCTTTAATATTTGATTATTTTCTTTTGTATTTGACTCTTTTATTTATATAAGATTATAAAATTTTATAAAATTTTAGTTGGTAGTTTAGTGCTATATTTTTAATAGTGTATTTTTAGAATTTATAATCGAATATATTTCTATTTTTGTGTATATTTATAATTTCATATGTTATTTTAGTTGAATCACGAGTTCATGATTGAACTAGTGAACTAACAGTTAGAGTGGTTGGATAACTGATTTGAATTTCAAAACTTAGGTTATTCATTTAAAGGAATTGGTATGGAGGTATTAACTGTATTGTGCGGAAAAAAAAGTTAATTAGGATTATTTTTAAGTCAAATATTTTGACGTATTATTTTTTCTTTTGTATTTTAACTAAATTTTTTTTTCACTTCTAAAAAAATCAACGAAAAAAACCTCCTAATTAAAGTGCATATATAATTGATTTTAAATCTTTTATAATTCTATATTATAAAATTTAAGTGACCAATAGTTTTTTAAGGAAAATGTTAATGATTCTATACCTTTAGTCTTTATTTTATAAAGAAAATGAAAAGAGAGCATATTTATTTAAGTGATTTTTTTAAGACCAATAACATAAGAAAAATGAGATATTTTAACAACATTTAAATACATAATTGTTTGAAGGTTACTTAAAACGAATAAATTTGAGTTTAAACGTGAGGTCCAAACTCCTTTTAGGGTATCGTTTGACGTTTTCTAGTATCAAAGTGTCACTGTTCGAATTTCATGTGAGGAGGTGGGGGTGATACCTACAATTTCTATTTACGAATAAATATTTTTTCTATTTGTTGGTCACACTTTTTAAATAGAAAAAATATACATTTCTGGTAAATATCTATCCAACCCACCTTCTCTAGCCAATTTGTTGATCACACTTTTTAAATAATAGCAATTATTGGTGAAATGGTCGTAGATTTTATGGTATTTGTAGTATTCTGACCGACTTTCGTCTTTCTTGTTTTTGATTAGTCTAGGAGGAAGAATCTTTTTTGTGTGACAAATCTTTCTGTATACATCAACAAGAAAAACTTGTAGCGAGGTATACTTGTGATACCTTCAAGTTTTATCCGAGCTGTATTTTTCTTTTTTTTTTATTCTTTCTCTTTGTCTCGAGCTGTATATTAATTGTGTTGTCTTGGGACGGACTCTCTTAACCGACCAGTTTTCTCCATATTAATATATTTCTTGACTCACTCTTGTACCTCATAAAAGGAAGTCGGGTGCCTCTTTGATGTAGACTGGGAGAAAGGACCTTTTTTAAGACCGTTAACTAGTCCCATTATAACTGCTTTGGTAGGGAGATTTTGAATCTCCAGGTATATCTTATTGAATCTTTCTATATAGGCCCGTAAAGATTCTCCGACTTCTTTCTTTACACCCAAGAGTCTTGACGCATGTTTGACCTTATCCTTTTGGATAAAAAATCGGGTAAGGAAACTTCTCGCGAAATCGTCGAAGCAGGTGACCGATTTGGGTGGTAGACTATCGAACCATTTCATTACTGCCTTCGTTAACGTAGCTGGGAAAGCTTTGCAGTGAGTTGCATCCGATGCGTCTGCCAAATACATATGACTTTTGAAATTACTCAGATGATGTCTTAGATCGGTCATTTCGTCATAGAGGTCCATATCTGGGCTTTTAAAGTTTCGAGGAACTTTGGCATGCATGATTTATTCTATGAACGGATCTTCCCCTGCTAGAGGCATTTCTTCTCGGTCAGCTCGGGCTCTCCTATCCTTTTAAGTCGGATTTCAGTTTCAAGAGTTTTTCTTCTAATTTCCTTCGCCGTTGTACCTCCCTTCTCAGGGATCTTTCGGATTCTCGTTGTCTCTCTAGCTCTTGTTCGAGTTGTTCCATCCAAGCTTGATGTCTGTGGATGAGTCCCATGTTTTCTATGGGATCTCTTGGCCCGGACCCTTCAGGTCGATGAACTTTCGAGCTTATCCTGGTTCCGTCTAGGTTTGACGGATGCGCGTCTCTGGCAACACATTTCCCTTTATCGACTCGGAGAGGTATGACTAATGCTCGCTCATCGTTATATTGCTCTTCTTCTTGGGCTTCAGAATCGGAAGCCGTGTGTCCATCTTTCTGAATGTCGTCTGCCATCGTGCGGTGTTGAATACCAGGTCCCCGGTAACGGAGCCAATGTTCTAAAAGTCACTTGAAACAGATGAGTTTGAGCCTGAACGTGAGGTCCAGACTCCTTTGTGATAGCATCCAATGTCTTTTGGTGTCGAGGTGCCGTCGTTCGAGTTCCTCGTGAGGAGGTAGGGGTAGTACCTACAATGGAATCTGATACTTAAGTTAGCAAGGGTTTTAGGCAGGTTTTTAGTAGATTAGAGTTTGAATTATACGTGAGGTTGTCAGGGTATTTATAAGTGTAGACATAGAGTCAATAACCACCTTTTGAGTAGTCACATCTTTGAAGGTGGATTGATTACTCGTTTTAGGTAGGGAGTTTGTTGAGATCTCCCTTCTAGATGAATAAGAGAGATAGTAGAAAACTAGAAATTGGTTACTTATTTAGTTAAGTAGGACTAACTCATGTCGTTATGACCGATTTCTATGAGATCGGGTAGGTATCGATGCGAATAACATCTGCAGATTGGACTTTATTCAATTTGGGCCTGGCCGAATCATGGGCCAGAGTATAAACAATAATATTATAAAATTAAAATAATACATAGTTTTTTAAAAAGAAAAATATCAAGAGATCAATATTTTTAGCGTAAAAAATAAAAAATGAGAGTTAGCTAATGTTTAAATGTAAAGCAAACAACAAAAAACCATTAATCACATAATATTTCTCTTTTAAAAACTAATTAAAATGCAATTTCAGCGAGCAGCCTTTGCAATTAAAAAACGATTTCAGCGACCGAACAGTTCAAGGTAAACCACTCCCAAGCCTTTTCCAGAACACAATCGTTTTGTGTTGAACTATTTTTCTCTAATTTAAGGGAATAGATCCTCTCAATTTTTTTTAACAATTGAGGGAGTAAAGTGTGATCTCTCACCATTAATTTTATAAGTGGGACCAAGATAAAATATGAGAGAGAGAGAGAGCAATGAAGGACTAGAGATTACACTTTACTCTCTCAATTTTTTTAACAATTAAGAGGATCCATTCCCCTAATTTAGTAAATTAATTAATATGTTTAAAAAATAGAAAATTATATATTTTAACGTCACAGTAACACTAAAAGTAGTTACCATTGTCATTTTTAATGAGAATCATGTGATGTTAAATGATCAACTATTTAACTTATAAATTTGTAAAGACAGTAGGATCAGCAATTTCAATATATACTTTAAGTTGCTTCAAATTATCCGACTCACTATTGGAGAAATTACATAGGATGATGATGCAAATTTTGTGAAAACAGAAAACTAATGAAAAGAGAATGCACTGGGTCAGCTGAAATATCATGAGTCGAGACAAAAAAAATGAGGATTAAGCTTCAAAGATCTCAAAGCTTTCAACTTGGTAATGCTACGCAAACAGGACTGACAGCTTCTCACAAGCACTCACACACTCTTTTACAAAATACATAAAAATAAGTACTTCAGGTACTCATTATTCTTAGAAGCAAAAGCAGGTAACAAACCCTCATGGATTTAATAGAGCCTTTAGAGGGTAAAAAAGTACTAGAGAAAGGAATAAACTAGAGCATAACAACACAAAGTTTAGTTAAGATTAAGCAAGACCCTGATAATAAGCTAATTTAATTTAGTAAACCTTGAATTAAATAATTTTATAGATATCTAATTTAATTTTAATTTTGTATCCTCTATTTTTCAAATTAATTGTATTTTTAAGGACCACTCCTTTGCCTTTCCCTCAAGAGAAAATGGGAAGGCATATAACCAAACGGTAGTCTCATTCGCACCATACCGCCGAGTAGTTGAGCAAGCTATCTGAAAATCTCTAAGGTGCTTGATAGGCTCTTGAGCAGGTAAGCCATGGAACTTAGGCAGGAGATTGATCAAAGCGGTCTTCAGTTCAAAATCGGCAGTTAAGTTTGGATGACGCGCTTGATATGGTTGCAGTGTAAAGTCTGGAGCTCCTGCTTCCTTGAGAGTAATCCTTCTAGGCTCTGCCATAGTATCTGCACTTAAATCAACAGAAGAGGCATCAATAGAATCAGTATAAAAGGGACTAGTTTCTTCCTCAAATGACGCTTCAGACTCAACCTCAGATAAGACTGGTGAATTGGGCGAAACCCCTTCACCACCCTCAGAAGCTAACCAACGCTGAGCTCGCCTAATACGTGAAATAGTCTTTTCGAACTCAGGATCAAATGCGGCTAAGCTCGGATCCGGTAATGAACGCGTCATTTAATGAAAGAAACATAGAGCTCATGGTAATAAAATATACTAAAAAAATAAATAATAATTATTACGAATAAACAAAAAACACAAAAAAAAATAAAAATAAAATAAAGAAAATGAATTATGTAAATATAAAAATATTTATACCTACCAATAATTTAGCATACACATGCAACTCCCCGGCAATGGCGCCAAAGAGTTGACACAGTGATGTAAATTATTGATCAGGACTTTTCTGAATATTTTTAAGGTTGAGAACAGGAAAATCAAATAACTAGAAATTAAAGTAATGTATAATGACAAGAGGTGTTATGTATTTGAAATAAAAATGTCTTGGCTAGAAGTGAAAATTGGAGTTCCTATCCTTGTTGATTTTTTCCAAGTATAATAGTAAAAGTTTATTGCTTCCACTTAGTTATCCGCTAACTAATAAAGGAAAGTCAAGTGGGTAGCACTAACTCTAATTCACAAGTCCTAATCACTTCCTAGGGAAGGATTAGAGTTAGTAAAATATGAGTTAGCCAGTAATTTCCAATTACAAATTGAGACTTGAGTATTCCAACTCAAGGGTTTCCAATTAATCAACTTGAAAGCCAAGTTGGAATACCTACTCCATTGACATGAGTGCCATTTTCACAAACATGTAAAGGGAGTAAATAAAAGGCATGGCAATTAAAATAAATTAAAAAAATCAAAATTGACAATGACGATTAATTAAAAGGGATTAAACAAGAAATAGAATTAAATATAAAAATACTTCAATGCAATAATAGAACTCAAAAATAACAATATCCAAATATGAACACGAAGCAATTAAATGGAAAAGAGTAGTTGAGTTATTGGAAAAGCAAACTATAGAGATGACGACTTCAATAGAAGGTAGTAGCAGCTCTCGTAAATCCAATCCAAAGGCAAAATAAGAACGCTAAGTACCCTAGGAGAAGTAGTGTTTTTCTCCCAAAAATTCAAAACTAAAACTCAAAATTAAAGTGAAAGTGAAGTCTCGTCAGTCTCAGCTACACCCCTGCCTCTAGTCTGCATTTTTAGGCTTAAAACTGGGTCCAAAACAGCCCAGAAATCGTCCCTGCGAGTTCTGATGAGTGCAGCACGTGACGTTCTGCCACGCGCATGCGTCGTTGGACTTCTGTGCCTGTGACGCGTATGCGTCGCTGTGAGATGCGCCAATTCACGCGCACGCGTCAGCCATGCGTGCACGTCGCCCCTCACTTCTCAACTCCTTAGTTTCTTGTGTTCCTTCAACTTTAACATGCTTCCTCTTTATCCTTTAAGCCATTCATGTCCTATAAACCTGAAAACACTTAACAAACACATCACGGCATCGAATGGTATAAAGGGAAATTAAAATTAACAATTTTAAGGCCTAAGATGCAAGTTTTCAATCATATCACAAAATTAGGAAGGAAATATAAAACATGCAATTTACATGAATAAATGTGAGATTAGTTGACACAAACCCACTCAATTCAGTCCAAAATATATCATAAAATAGTGGTGCATCAAGGCTCGCTCAAGTCAACCACGTACTGTGCCTGATAGTCCGGTGTCTGATACTCTGGTGCCTGAACCTAGATATATGGCATCTGTGGATGGTAAGTTGGGGCATCTGGCTAGATCTCTGGCATCTACAGATGGTAAGCAGGTGCATCAACCTGGACCTGGGGATGTTCGTCATCATCCCATATAATGGCCGCAAACTCTACGTAGAACTGTGAACTACCCATCTGATTGTCTATGTTCATGGTCATCGTAGTGGTACCGAGATTAGCATATATCTATGCACTGTCATGGAAATCTTGAGAGCTCGATCCAACCATGAATGTCCCGCCCCCAGCCCCAGTCTTCGTGTCTCCAGCAGTCCCACCACCAATTTGGGTACCACCACTAGCACCCTGCGTCTAGCACTGCCCCAACGAACACGGTGCTCACCAATACCTCCCCCGTCCCCACCAGCCTCATCTTCCTACGTCATATCATCTAACCATCGCCATTCCCGACCAATGTCCCGGGTACCAATACGACGACGTCTCTCCAATGCCTGTTGTCCGATATATCGGGCACTTGTCCTCTCGGTGGTGCCTGTGACGACCCTCTCTGAAAGGCCTCGACCGGTATCTCCACCTGCCTAGGATCCGCAAATGTGGCTCTCGGGGAAAGAACCCTGTGTGCTTCTCGGTGCCACCAATCTAAGAACTCTGCAAAGGGGCCCGGATCAGGCACTCTGTCGACACTAAGGACTGAATCAACTCTGTTCTACCAGTATAAATGCCATACATGATAGTAATACGGGAACCACCTATCTCTGCCTCTACCGTCCTTAGCATTCAGCCAGTCTATGTTCAAAGCCCGTTTAGGAACATGTTGCACACCGCCAAGCTGTAGGACTACTCTATCAACTTGATGCCACTTAATGACCGCAAAATATATCAACCTGATAACCACTCGCCATAACCAACAATGCTCCTCCGTAAGTATCTCAGGATGAACCACAACAAGTACGTCGAGGACGGAGTAAGGCTCCCACATAATCTGAAAATTCAAAATCCTCAAATGTTAGAACATTATATATAGTCAGAATGATGAACCCCAGAAAGCAACCACAAACATGAAACTTACATCTCGAGCGCTCAATCGATCTAATGCAACGCGATAATTTATAACCCTTTGCTCCTTTCCATCATTTGTTGGTAAGTATTCTGCCCATCTGAATGATAGTAAGCAGTAAGATGAAGGTATAACATGACATATCATAGTTTATAAACTTGAAACAAATAAACAATATCTAGATTCAAACGGAAATGAAAAATCCTCAAACCCAGGTTTCCTCAGAGAGAGAAACCGCCAGAAGATCCAACTCTGTAGGAGCTAGAGAAGACCCGCCAAGTTGGTGACATTTCTGTTTGCCACTTGAAACATGCATCGATACAACCATGCCAATGCGGCGGACCCCTAGTTATAACTGCCCATGTCATCAAGATTCGCCACAAAGGGTAACCACCAAATATGAACCTGGTTCACACTCTTGTCCCCAAATAACTGAGTGGATAACATCATAATATAGGTACGTGGGTATATACGAACAGTATCCTCGGTCGCATCTGCTGGTAATACCCTAAACCTCTCATGGAACCATGTGAAGTGGACTATCATCTGCTTGACCTTATTCGGCGATGGCAGCTTACCGAATAACTCCTGAAATAATTTTCAAGTTGGTCGGCCACCATCCATGAATTTTTCAAACTCAACTAGGTACCCACTAACGGCCTTCCCATTGACAGGCAACCCAAGCTGAAATGCCACATCTTGCAGCGTCACAGTGCACTCTCTAAAAGGCGTATGAAAAGTGTGCATCTCGGGACGCCACCTCTCAATGAACGCACTGACCATAGGCTCATCCAACCAGAACCAACAACTGTTTAGCCTGGCCAAATAGTACAAACTAACCCGCTCTAAATAAAGTATGATCTGTTCATGCATAGGCATATTCTGTTATCGCCGAACGCTGTAGATACACCTACTCGGCTACCCCATGCAGGAAAGATAACCACAAAGCAGTTAAATTCTACTTGATACATGAAAAATCCTAACTAATTACACCAAATAGTTAAATAATTACATAACTAAACAATTAAATAATTAAATTATTATTTAATTAAGAAATTAAATTGTTAAATCATTAATTTATTAAATAATTAAAAAGAACCCTAAATGTATTAATTCTAAATAATTAAAAATTATTCTACTTCATACATTCATAAACACTGAATAATATCCGCAGCCTCTCTAATTACAACATAACAACAAAGTCTAACATTCTATCTGCATTAAATCTAACATCGTAAACTATAAATCTTAAGGTATGATATTGTTCATATCCTATACGCTACAACATACTACACTCTATATTCCAAATTCTAATACTAAATTATAAATATTAGTGGAGTTTTTTTAAATTAAATAATAAGTTATTTATAATTTAGTATATTTGTTGATAATTTTATTTAAAGATAACTATTTTCCTGAAAGTAATTAAATTAAATGTTATGATACTTTGAGTATAAAATCCTTTAGAATTTATAAATTTTTTTAAATAATTGATTATTTTCATATTAAGGATTTAAAGTTTTAGTAATCCAAAATAATAAAAGTGAGGAAGCCCGTAAGGGTGGTGAAGTTGAATTTTAAAGGGAGGTTCTGTCCAAATTTTTGTAAAAATATACAAAAATGTGATTTTGATTTGAAAATCCAACTTAAAAGCTTATTTTGAGAAATGATTCTATGTTAAAGAAAAGATTTGGTTTACATATTTACACATATCGAAAAAATGGTTTAATATTGAAAATTTTGATTTATACTTCTAAGGTAAGGAATGACTTGGGTTTAAAACCATTGGAAAGAGTTTGAGAAAATGTTGGTCTGATTTATTGGTAATGAATGGAGAGTTAAAAATGATTTTATATTGAACCTGGTTAGCTTTCAGATTTACAAATGTTTTGGTAGATTATCAATGATTTTTAAAAATTGAAAATGGTTTGGTAGGGACCCTGGAAGGGTGGCATAGTCCAAATTTTAAAGGAAATACTGTCGAAATTTTTATAAAACTCCAAGACTTTGTTTAAGGCGTTATTTAAAAACAAATTTGATTTATGAATATCGTTTGATTTCGATTTATTATGGAAGAGTCTTATTTTCAATTCGATTTATTAAGAAAAAATATAATGTTTTAAATTCGATCTTTTAAGAAGAGATTTTATTTTAAGTTTTGATATGAGTTTGGTTTGTTAAGAAAAAGAAAGAAAGAAAAAAGAGAACACGGCACGTATGATTATGAAATGATTAAAAGGTCACGAGAGGGTGACGAAAAGTAAATAGTTATCGTGCCGATGTAAAAATGTTAAGTCGTGGGCTTTATATGTGAATGATTGTGCAGGGATCCCCGTGTATATGGAATGACTTCCAGGAGAAAGGGTCACATGCTTCAGCTGGAGAATCAGTGCCTACAAGTACTTGCAGAGGTTATGTTCGGCATACTTCAGCTGGAGAATCAGCGCCTGCAAGAAGTAGAAACTTGCAGAGGTTATGCCACTAGAATGCCTTATCTGACTTGCGAGTCGGATTGCGTCGGGTGCAGGTCGAAACTGACAAATGAGCTCATTACCTGCGCTAGGGATAGACATACATCATATTGTTTGCGCATTTGTATTTGGTTGTATCCGCTTATTGTATTTCTCTGTGATTGTGCTGGTTGTGTTATTCTGCCTTGCTTGTGTGTTCAATTGGATCTCTTGTGCTATTAGTTATGTATTAATGTGATTAAGAATTAATGATGTGAATGAGATTTGTTTTAAGTTCAGAAATTTTAAAGAAAGCAATTAATTCTCTAAAGTAAAATCAAAAAGTATTTTCAAAGGTTCATAAAAATAATTTTATTGAGTAAAGTTAATTATTCGCAATTTTATTCATTACTTTTACATCATTCACTTTTCTTACTGAGAACTTATGAGGACGATGTTCTCACCCCCGACAGATCTTCCTTTCAACAGCAGGTTCAGGAGTCCTTGGCGCGGAGCCACGACTGAATGACAGAATTTTATGTACAAATGTATTCGTATTCCTGTATTTGGTTTAGTCCTAGATTTTATTTTCCCGCCACCGTTTATTATGTTGATTTTTAGAGGGACAGGACTTGTATTTGATCATCTTTGAATAAGTCTATGTATATAAAGCTATGTGAATATATACTTCTATGGTTAAGTGACTTAAAATAAAGTCTCCTTCCAATTTCTTGATTAAAATTTCGGTTCGTATTCACGAAGGCTCAATATTAAATAAAGATAGTATAAAATAAAAAGGTTTAGAGGTAAATAATGCCTGGACTTTTAGTATAATCATGAGGTGTTAAAAGTTAGGGTGTTACACGAGGCAAGCTCTCCCATTTGTCATCCCTACCCCTTGGAAGTATTTTGTACTAGTGACTAATTTTTTTTTTGTATTATTAGTTACGTCTAAGAATTGATACTTGATTATTATTAATATGTTTATAAAGACATGCATTTGATTTTAATTATATTTTTATAATTTTATATTTTTATTTAATTATAATCGGATCAAGAGGATAAAACAATGATCTACCGGTTAGACTAGAAATTCGGTCACTTAATCATATAAGCGGCTCACTTGCCAATTCAGTTCTAATAATTATGTAATAAACATTTTCTTCCACATTAGCCGCCACACTTATTTCAAGATATTTGCATCATCTCATTGATGTTTTCATCAACTCTTATCTCCCATTGCTACCCACAAAAGAAGGAAACAAAATAAAAGAAAACATTTTCTTCTGTATTTGGTTCATTCACTTATCACTCGTCATTTTTCTCACGCACATCGTTTCGCTACTGTCATCACCTTCCTTGTCACTTTATTGTCTTATTTCTTTTGCTACTCACGCTTCGTTGTCTGCATTAACTCTTTCTTTTCACCATTTTTAACTTCGTGGCTAATACTATTTTGTCTTCTTTCTTTTTTTTCTTTTTTTTTTGCATTTGATTATCTACATCTATAGATCTATTTCTCAATCCCTTGCGTTGATTCTTTTCTTTTTCTTTTTTTCACCAACAAAGGCATCGTTTTTTCAAAACCGTCCGATTTTCAATTTGGCTCAATTTACCAATTTTCGGATGATATTTTGGTTTACCACCGGTTCAAAAATTAGATGATTCTAGTGGTAAATCGAACCAGATTAAATACTAATTTCTAATTGAACTAGTTTAATCAGCTAGTTCGTACTGTTTCAAAACATTTTCAATATCTAGTAGTCCATTTACATTTTTTTATATATGGTATATATTATAAGATGATTAAATTAGTCAAACTTTTAGGAATAACAAAGAATATATTCAACATGTTTATAAATATTTTTAGATATTTCTAATTTTTTAATTGTATATTCCAAGAATAATATTAGGTGACCAATATTATTTTTTTATTTTGTTATATATTTAAACCAACATTAGCCAACTCTTTCTTTTTCTTTTTTTTTTTGTTTTACACTAAAAATATTAGCCTCATAAGATTTTTCTTTTAACATGTGGTTCTATCTCCATATATCGATATATAATATTTGTACGTGTAGTCTTTATTGAAAAATCAAAGATAATAAATTGTGTAGGAAAAACAAATGAAACAAAAGATTAAACATGAATTAAATACCCAAAACTTTATTAGCCTATATAACATAACAAGCATATATTAATTTTGTCATTGCATAATACTCCATACTTCTCACATAATACATACACTACTATCCGTCTCTTATTTTGAAAAAGGTTGGCGGAAAAAAGATCAATAAAACTAAAGTGAAACAAAAAAGCGAAAGATGTAAAAGATTGATACTAAAAATTGCGAACTTGCTTTTGCAAAGAGAAAAAGTCGTATCATGAAAAAGACAAATAAAACAAGAGCTTTATGTAATACTAAAATATCCAAAATTTCATTAGAAAAGATGGCAGCACCACCAACAGGTGGAAATAAAAGACCAAAAAAATAATGCAAATCTGTAATGGACAACATTGACATCATATAAAGTTTTTATTTCGTTTGCCTTTTTCATGTACAACCTTTTCTCTTGGCAAAAGCGAGTTAATAAATTTTTTTAGTATTGGTAGAAACAAGAGAGCAATCTAAAGAAAGTGTTTTATGTATTATTCAGTCTGCGAAAAAGTACAATGTACAAGGGGTATATATAGTTGCTAGTAGAAACAAAGTAATAAAAGCATAAAATCCTACAATTAATATACAAATACGCTATATAAATACAAATGATACTAATTGATCTAATTCGATTCTAATTATTCTCTTAACATCTGCCCTCAAACTCAAGTGGGAGCTAAGGATACCATCTTGAGTTTGGATAACAGAGTCCAAAAACGAGTCGGATGATGAGCCTTCGTGAAGATATCAGCAGTCTGATCTAGTGTTCCAACAGCGATGAGACAAACAACACCAATAAGAATACGTTGCCAAACAAAGTGACAATCATTCTCAATGTTTGGTGTGTTCATGAAACACATCATTATGGGCAATCTGAATAGCACTGCGGTTGTCACAAAAAACATCAGTGGGGGGATGACTGAGGAGCACCCAAGTCTTCGAGAAGCCAACGAATCGAGATGACTTCAGCAGTGGTATCAGCGAGAGCACGATTCAGCTTCTGTGCTTGATCGATCAGTGAATGTTTGCTTCTTGGCCCGCCAGGAAATGAGAGAGTCGCCAAGAAATAGACAATAACCAGTAGTGGAACAACGATCAGTGGGATCACCAGCCCAATCAGCATCTGAGTACGCCTGAAGGGATAAGGATGAATGGGCCGAAAAATAAAGGCCATGGAATAGAGTGCCTTTGATGTAGCGAAGAATGCGAAGAACTGTTGCGTAGTGAGTAGTACGAGGAGCTGACAAGAATTGGCGAAGAACATGAACCGGATAGGCGATGTCTGGTCGGGTGACAATTAAGTAGACGAGTCCTCCAACTAGCTGTCGATAAAAAGTAGGATTATCCAAAACAGTGCCATCCATAGGAGTAAATTGAACATCAGGCTCAAGAGGAATAGACTCAGTGCGACTGTCTGTAATTCTGGCTCACGCAAGAAGATCAGAAGCATATTTAGCTTGAGAGATATAGATGCCATCGTTAGTGGATATGACTTTTAGACCAAGAAAATAGATGAGAGAACCAAGATCTTTTATCTCAAAAGTACGCTGAAAGGACGCCTTGAGATTAGAGATACCATCAACATCATCTCCAGTAATGATCATGTCATCAACATACAGAAGTAGAAGAACAGCTCCATGTTCACTTTTACGAATGAAGAGAGCATTCTCATGAGGGCTGCAAGTGAAACTAAGACTGTATATGGTAGTGCTGAACTTGTCAAACCATTCATGAGGAGCTTGCTTAAGTCCATAGAGCACCTTGCGAAGGAGACAAACTTTGCTAGAAGGACAAGGATAACCCAGAGGGGGTTTCATATAGACCTTCTTTTTCAAATCCCCATTAAGAAATGCCTTCTTCACATCCATCTGAATGAGAGACCATTTTTTTATCGCAGCAATAGCAAGAAGAGCTCGAACAGATGTGAGATGAGCAACAGGAGCAAAAGTCTCTTCATAGTCAATACCATATTCTTGCGTACAACCCTGAGCAACCAATCATGCCTTATAACGGTCAATAGAACCATCAGAATAAGTCTTGATCTTGTATAAACATCTGCTTCCCACAACTTTCTGATTAGAAGGAGGATCAACCAAATCCCAAGTGTGTGATGTTTCAAGTGCCTGTATTTCTTCCTGCATTGCTTGTTCCCAATTTGGATTTGTGGAGACTTCTCTGAATGACTTAGGTTCATGTTGATGAAGGATAGTAGAAAAACAATGATAATCAAGAAGATGAGGAGGTGGATTTCTTACCCTGGAAGAACGAGTGGAAGAAGAAGGCATGACGATTGGAGCAGGAGCGTCGTCCGGTCCGGAATTATCGAGAGATGGAGAAGGCGGAAGAACAGGAGGTTGTGGAAGGTGACTCGAGATAGAACCTGTAGAATCATCACTAGAAAAAGATCAACATTGGGGTTAGTGAAAAAAGGTGACTAAGTATGAAGAATGGACTCAAAGGAGGAAAATTGAGAAAACATACGATGCTCCCAAAAGACAACATGACGAGATATAGGAATACGTTTGGAGAGAGAATCCCAACAATGATAACCCTTGTGTTCAGTGCCATAACCATGGAAACAACACATACGAGCCCGAGGTTCAAGTTTACTATGTTCATGGGGCTGAAGAAGAACAAAACAGACACAACCGAAAATTCGAAGAGAACAATAATCTGGGGAGGTATGATAAAGACGCTCAAAGGGAGTAACATTACCAAGAACAGAAGAAGGGAGTCTATTGATAACATGAACAGCAGTAAGAACAGCTTCACCCCAAGTACGCTCAGGACACGAAGAAGAAAGAAGCATTGCACGAACAGAGTCAAGAATGTGACGATGTTTGCATTTAGCTCGGCCATTTTGTTGAGACATACCAGAGCAATAAAACTCAGACAAGGTACCCTATTCTGCAAGAAAGGTTAAGAGTTTAGAATCACGGTATTCCATAGCATTATCGCGGCGAAAAACCTTAATGATCTTGAAAAACTGAGTTTTAATCATAGTGGCAAAGTTAATATAAATCTGAGGTAACTCATGGCGATTGGTCATCAAAGAAACCCAAGTAAAGCGTGAGTAATCATCAATGAAAACGACAAAGTATCGAGCTCCTCCCATAGAAGCGATGGGAGCGGGACCCCAAACATCAGAGTGGATAAGATCAAAAGGAGAGCAAGCAAGAGGGAATTATTGTGAAAAGATAAAGCGGATTGTTTAGCAGTTTGACAAGAAATGCAATCAAAAGACTCATGATTAACCTGACCCAAAACACCCTGAGACACAAGAGGACGCATCTGTCCGAAGGAGGTGTGAGCAAGATGTTGATGCCATAAGTGAAGAGTAGAAGGAGAAGAAGCAGCACAGAGATTTAGTACAGGAGGAATATGAATATTCTCGAGTTCAAATAACCTTCCGACCTTACGTCCAGCCCCGATGATTTGTCCCGTCCAACGATCCTGTACACGACAACCAGAAATGGAAAAAGTGACATCAAAACCGAGATCAACAAGTTGACCAACAGAAATAAGATGAAAGTTCAACTTGGCAATATAATAAGTATCATGAAGATGAAGAGTTGGATGGAAAACCCTTGTGTGTTGCGTGCAAGAGGGAACCATTAGCAGTATTGACAGAAGGTGCATTTGTAGTGGTAGACAAAGATGAGAAGAGATGACGCAAAGGTGACATGTGATTAAAGCAGCCGGAATCAAAGTACCATGTAGAATTACCTGGAGGAGTAAAAAAAGTAGCAGGAGTATTACCAGAAAGGGAGAGAAGATGCTTAAGAAGAGACGCAATATTAGAGAGAGATACAGGAGACAGATTGAGAGGAGCAGAGGTAGTAGATTCAGTAGTAGCAGCAACAGTAAAAGCAGACACATTCTTGGAGAAGTTGGGATGGCAAGCATGCTTGAGGTGATCAGGACGTGGTAAGCGAGTAGGACAAGTAGTAATCAAATGTCCCGAGAGCTTACAATAATGGCAGAACAACTGTGAACAATGGTAGCTAATGTGACCTTTTCTGGTGGCATGTGCGACATTCAATAGAAGGACAGGCTAAGAAGAGGTGCCTGGAACGGTTACAGTTTCGACAGAATGTAACCTTTCTGTCTATGGCAGCAAAAGATGAAAAGAGCAAAAAATGAAAAAACGGAGTGGAAAATTGAAAAGAGCTCACCGAAAAACCTTAGAAAGAGTCCCACTGTCTGCCATGTCAGCGCCACATGAATGCCACGTCAGCGTAAGGAGGCCACGTGTCGGCGTCCGATTGGAAGAGGATGACACGCTGGCGAGGTGAGTTGGAGAGCGGGTCAGATGGCTGACCAGGTCGGGTCCGGGTGCGGGTCACCAGGAAAAGTGCTGGAACGTGGGAGAAGAGACGGGCCGAGGTCGGGACTGGGTACGGGCTGCCGGGTCAGCACGGAACAAGAGGCGTGCGACACGTGGAGGATGGGTGGACCGTTGATCGCGAAGCTCAATCTGACGGTGCAGAATGAATCTGGAAGGAGAAGCAAGCTGGTCGCGGCAGTGTCTTGTGGCGGCGCATCCGGCGGCGGATGACGGAGATTCCAGAAGCGTTGAAATCACGATGACGAGAGGAACATGGTGGGGACAGTTGTGACGAACCAATACGTCGGGAAAGGATCCAAAAACGAGGCTAAAGAAGATTGGTGAGGGAGAAGAAACAAAAGGGCTATAAACCAATTTGCATGGAAAATAAAAAAAAAATCTATGCTCTTAATATCATGTTAGAAACAAGAGAGCAATCTAAAAAAAGTGTTTTGTGTATTATTCAGTCTGAGGAAAAGTATAATGTAAAAAGGGTATATATAGCTATTAGTAGAATCAAAGTAATAAAAGTATAGAATCCTACAATTAATATACAAATACGCTATATAAATACAAATGATATTAATTGATATAATTCGATTCTAATTATTCTCTTAACAAGTATCAATCTTTTTTATCTCTCTCTTTTGTTTTCCTTTGATTTTCATGATTTTTTACCACCACCCTCCATTTTTTAAACGAGAAGTAGATTTGTAGGGGATGTGTTATGTGAGAAGTAGGGAGTACTATGTGATAATGAAGATTAGTATGTGTTTTGTTAGGTTTATATGGCTCATAAAATTTGGGTATTTAATTCATGTTCTATTTTTTGTTGTATTTGTTTTTCTCATATAATTCATTATCTTGGATTTTTTAGAAAAAAGCTATACACACATATATTAAATAACAATATATGGAGATAAAATTATGGATTAAAAAGAAAATGTTGTGTAGCCAATATTTTTAACGTAAAAAAAGAGAAAAGTTGATTAATGTTGGCTTAAATGTAAAATAAAAAATGCTACACCAATGTATTTATATATAAATACATGTGTAGTTTAATATTTTTAATATATATTTATATTTTAATATATATTTTATATTAATGACTAAATTCAGCGGCTGATTATAGTATACATGTAGCAGTTGATAAAAAAATTTGTCACCTAACATTTTTCTTTAAAAATAGTTAAAAAAATAATTACAAATATCTTAAAAGCATTTATAATAATGTTGAATATATTCTTTTTTATATATGATATATATTATAAAATGATAATTATTATGAAATCAGTCAAAATTTTAGGAAGGAATAATAAAAGCATTAATTAATTAGAAGAAACTATTGAATTTTATTGTGAAAAAAAAAAACATTAACTAGAATTACTTTTAAAGTAAAATAATTTGAGATTTTATTTTGCCCCTTTTGTATTTTGACTAAGTTTTAAAATTGTTTCATTTCTAAAGAAAACCAAGCGAAAAATACCTATTAATTAAAGTGCATTTTTAATCAAATTTAAATCTTTTAAAATTTTATAACATGAAATTTAAGTGACCAACAGTTTTTTTGGAGTAAAACACATTAATAAATTATTTCAGCCTCAAAATTACATTAATATCCTATTTTAATTTTTGTTACATGCATGAATAATTTTATATAAATCAAAATAACTGAACTTAATTTACACTCCCTCAATATAAATTGAATCAATTGATGTCGATTTAGAAATATACTTGATAAATTGAATGAATTGGATTCGATTTAGTATAAGAGCAATCCATATGACCATATTCAATGTAAATAATTAGTTTCAATTTCCTGAATACGTAGTTTTCTTAATAAATTAAATAAATTAGATTCGATTTGCTATAATATAAATGTTAATGAGAAAATACCCCATTTGAATTCAAACATAATATCAAAAAAATCAAAATGAATAAGAATAAATAAAATTCAACTTTTGTGTTTTAGTTCAAATTCCTAAAAATTTACACTTTATAAACTTATAAATTTAAAATAGAACAATAAATAATTGGCTCATTTTTGTTGATATGGAGGCTTTGTGTGTGTTATATCCGGATATGGAGTCATGAAAGCGCAATACAGATATGTGGGGCAGCTTTTTTGTTAATGTCAGGTCCAACAACTCGGATGGTGCGAGTTGTTTGAGCTTCAAATTTTGACAAGCAAATCGGTTGGTCCGATTTGAGGAGGAAGAGATGATGAAAATCTGGCTGATGAAAATCGTACCATCCGAGTTGCTTGTAGTGTGGTTTTTTTTTGTGTTGTGCTATGAAATCGGAGGGTCCGACATGCAAATTTTAAATATTTTTTTGAATTCAGAAAAGGTAATCGCATGGTCCGATTTGGTTGGGAGTTTAAATAAAAGTTGGTGAAAAGTGGATCAGAACAACTACTCTCTCATCTTCTTCGTCTCCTTCTTCAACGGTCCTCCTGGTTTTTAGTTTCTCTGTTTCGTCACTTGTTTAGTAAAGGAGCCAAAAATCCAAAACTCAAGTTTATCTGTTTGTTAATGTGATTGAGAGAAATGAGTGACAGAGTGTTATTGAAGGTGTATTATTTTGGTCAGATTTTGTTACAAACATCTGAAGGAGTAACATTTGTTTGTGAAAATCCGTTAGATTTGGTGATTCCTTTTACAATCTCATTTGAGGAGCTCAAAGGTGTGATCTGTGAAAAGATTCATTCTGAGAGGGCAAGAAGGATATCATGTATTCTATACAGAAATCCTATACAAGTGTTTGGTGGATTCGTCTAGTTTCAAACCAAATATGTAACGGACGAAGCGAGCATGCAAGATATGTTTTTCATGTATATTGAACATCGGAGTCAACTCTCGTTCATCGAGTTGTATGTTGAGTTTGAGCAATCTGAGGCCGATCAGAATATTCTACGGGAGGATTACAATAGTGACAGTGAAGAAGAGTTCGAAAGCAACTACGAAGTTGTTGGTCCAGATGGAGATGAGGTTCAAGGTGACGGAGCTATGGCTCCGGATGTGTCTGATGTGGCAACTGCACTGGCAAACGATGTGCCGTTTGAGGAGCCATCATTCATGCGAGTATTGAATTTGGAAGTCATGCATGTTCCGGAGTTTCCGAATTATACCAATGCAGGTACGTAATTCTCGGTATTTATACGAAAGATTAGAATTTTTTTTATTAATTTATATTGATTTACTTGAATATAAATTAGAACGTATTGGTTAAGTAGTAAATTAGTTAAATATCCGTTAATATTTATCAGTTAATTTAGTAAATTAAGTAATTATAAATTAGAATTTATTAGTAAATCAATAAAATTAGAATTGGTTTAAACTGGATTTTATTAAGTGAATATAAGTAAATTAGTTAAATTAAAATTCGTTAAGTTGGTTAAATTAAAATTAAATCAATATAAATAAGAATTTATTGGTAGATTAACTAAATATTAGTAGTATATTAGTTTAATTAAAATTGGTTAAGTTGGAAGTTATTAAGTCAATATAAGTAAGTTACTTAAATTAGAATTTGTTAAATTTGTTAAATTTAGTTAAATTAAAATAAAGTCAATTTAAATAGGAATTTATTGGTAGATTAAGTAAATATAACTAGTAACTTAGTTTACTTAAAATTGGTTACGTTGGAAGTTATTAAGTCAATATAAGTAAGTGAGTTAAATTAAAATTTGTGAAATTAGTTAAATACAGTTAAATTAAAATTAAGTCAATATAAATAGGAATTTATTAGTAAATTCATTAAATATAACTACTAAATTAGTTAAATTAAAATTACTATCTGTTAGTAGATTAGTTGAATACAAATAAATATTTGTTAGTAAATTATTTAAATATAAATAGTTTGTAGGGATTTATTATAATTGATGCAGTAAAAAGTTGTGTTACCTTTATATTCGAATGTTTAAATATTTGTGTTTTCTAATTTGGTTGCATGGCTGTTCTGGTGGCAGAAATTCCTTTTCTTGCAGATGGTGAATTTGCCGTTGGGATGGAATTCAGTTCTAGAGAAGCTGTTATTAAAGCAATAAAAGAGTATACTATACGAAGAAGCGTAAATTACCGGGTGTATGAGTCTGAACCGTTGACATTTTATGCGAAGTGTACACAGTATGGGTCAGGGTGTGATTGGCTTATCCGGGTTAGCATGATCAGCCGGAAGTACTGTAGGGTTATAAGGAGGTATAATGGCAGTCACACATGTACCAGAGCCACAATTTCTCAGGATCATTCAAAGCTGGATTCGACCACGATTGCAGAAGCAATTAAGCCGTTGGTTGAGGTTGACCCCGCCTTAAAGGTAAAATCAGTTATAGCAGAGGCACAATCGAAGTTCAATTACACTGTTAGTTATCGGAAAGCATGGTTGGCTAAGCAAAAGGCAGTTGAAAAAATATTTGGAGGTTGGGAGGCATCGTACGAAGCGTTGCCTATATGGTTTGAGGCCATGTGTCACAAGGAGCCGTCAGCTGTTGTTCATTTTGAGACTATGCCTGCATACCAAGGCAATGACTTGGTGACTGATATTCGGGTATTGCATCATGTCTTTTGGAGTTATTACCCCTGCATTAGAGCTTTCAGACATTGTAAGCCAGTTGTCCAGGTGGATGAGACTCACTTGTACGGAAAGTACAAGAGTTGTCTACTAGTGGCGGTGTCACAGGATGGTAACAACAATATCATACCAATTGCGTTTGCAATTGTGGAGGGAGAGACTTCATATGCGTGGCACTTTTTTCTGAGTAACCTTCGTTAGCATGTTGTCACTCGGGATGGTGTGGGACTGATATCCGACCGTCACGAATCCATAAATGCAGCTGTGGAAAGGAGTAATGGGGCTTGGTCACCTCCGAGAGCCTTTCATATGTTTTGCATCAGGCATATAGAGTCGAATTTTCTGAGAAAATTTAAGGCGCCGTACTTGCAGAAACTGGTCGTCAACATAGGTAACACTCAGAATAGTTAACTAATTTAGTATCAGATTTCCATTCAATTCGTGTCTTCACCTCTATTGTTTTAAATATTTATTTATATCCTGCAGGATATTCGAGGACGGTGCGGGAGTACGAGGTGCGTTACAAACATTTACGAGAATGGGGGGAGGCCTACACTGACTGGTTAAACCGAATCCCCCGGGAACAGTACGCGTTGGCATTTGATGGTGGATATCGATGGGGTCATATGACGACAAATCTAGTGAAATGCATCAATTCAGTCTTGAAGGGCGCACGCAATCTCCCCGTGACTGCCCTTATGAAGGCAACATTCTACAGGCTGAACGAGTTGTTTACCCGAAAAAGAGCGGAAGCGGAAGCCCGGATTAATGCTGGCCATGTGTTTTCTGATGTCGTGACCTCGAAGTTGCATGCAAACCAACTTGCATCAGGAAACATTCAGGTTAGTTGCTTTGACCGGCAGAATGAGGTCTTTGAGGTGCGTGATATGCCAAGTGGACTGGAGTTTGCAGTGGACCTACGTGGCCTTCGATGTGACTGTGGTGAGTTTCAGGTGGACCGGATCCCCTGTCGACATGTGTTTGCATGTTGTGCCAACCAGCGACTGGATTGGCAAGTGTATGTTCATGATGTGTATAAGATGGACCAAGTTCGGCGGGTGTACCGAGCAAGGTTTAGGCCACTAGGTAACCCCACTACATGGCCTGCTTACAACGGACCTCGGTTCATCCCAAATCCGATCCTGAGACGCGTCGGGAAAGGTCGGCCAAAAATGACGCACTTCTTGAATGAGATGGACACGCGAATGTTACGTCGGCCTAGGCGATGTACGATATGTGGAGCTGAGGGACACAGCCGTGGCAGATGCCGTCAGCAGGGTGGTGCAAATGCCAACTGAGATCATTCGTAGATTCATATTCTGAGATGACATTATATATGTGGCAATATATGGTTTGTCATTAGTTGTCCATTTGAGTTAAGCAAGTATGACTTAAGTAACCTGTTCTGTAGCATTACTCTCCATCTGTAGCATTTTATTTAAGCAAGTATGACTTATGTAACCTGTTCTGTAGCATTACTCTCCATCTGTAGCATTTTATAGTATGACATCAATTAATACATAGTCCAAATATTTAATCCCTGCAATAACTTCATAAATACATAAATTCTCTAAACAAACCATCTACTAAAACATAGTCCATAGTCCAAATTATTAATACATAAATACTCTATACAAATCATAGTCCAGATCATTATTAATACATAATAACCCTAAACCCTAAAGCATAAACAAGAACTCTAAACATTGTCCATATTTTTTAAAGCATAAATAAGAATATTACACCACAACTACTTTCTCATTGTCCACTTTACATCATTCACGAAGTTCTTGCATTTTTTGCGGCCTTTTTGAACACAGATGGCGTGTAGCGGTTAGCGCTACGACGAGGTGGATCAATCCTCAAATTGTAACCTTTGCCTTTGTCATCCGGAGTTTGTGACCGGCCTATATACAAAATAATAAAAATAATTAAATATCATGACATTAGGCAGTCAAACCAACATGGATACCACTTATGAACACAAAATGAATAGCAAATCAAACATGTAAAGGAAAATACGAAGCATAATACCATCATTGCGGGATTCCTCATCCTCATCGGACTCCTCTATTTCGTCATCATCATCATCGTCCTCGTCATCCGGGTCATCTACTAGATACACATTAGTATCTTGCTCGACTGGGTTAGCATCTTCTTGTAGTGGTCTCATGTCAACACGGTTAGGATTTTGACTATTAAGAACTTCGCGTCCACCTACACTTCTACTAGAGTCAACAGATACGAACCCTCCGGAAGCGACCGATGAGGTATGGCACGGGAGCCTCGCATCCAATGAATACCTACCTGCCAAGAACTCAGGCTGGTTGCCATATTGTGGTTGTCCTGCATCTCCAGCCATGAACTCAAGCAACTGGCTAAAAGAACCTCCTTCTCCGGGTTCAAACTGTGACATACCCCAATACTGTTGAGGCATTGGAAATGACGGGGAGAACTGTGTCTGAGGTACATACTGGCTTGAGAATTGAGGTTGTTCTTGCGGAAGTGGATTCGAAGTAGGAGGTGGCACCGACTGTGGCTCCAGTTCCTCATTGTCATTATCCGCATCCTGACTATCCTCATCCATACCCTCACCACCATCATCCATATCCTGATTACCCTCATCCATATCCTGATTATCCTCATCACTTTCTTGACCCACAAGATTCGACAAGTTCAAGTGGTCCCCATATTTTGACCGGTACCAGTACATATAAGTTTTCAGTGGATGTTGTGAAGGCATGGGAAGCTCAGAAAGAACGTAGTGATACCTGTTTGTCCAATGCATAACCCAGTTTGAATGACTCGGTGTTGTGGCCCAGTTAAGATTCTTAGGACCAGTCAGGATTTCTCCATGCGCCTTGTCCAGATTCTGCTCCTGCTGAGGTACTCCCTGAACTAAACCGAACTGTCGCCTATACCTATCGGTAGCATACCACTCGATACATTCAAATGACATCAACGGAACAGTAGCGAACCACACAACCGACTGCATATAGATCTCAGGAAGAATTATGTTTGGATCCACGCGATCCACAGCATATGCAACCCACACAAACTGAGAAAAATAAAGGAAACTCATGATTACAAATAATTACTACTTCCAAAATAATTATTTGACTTAATTTGACTAAAACAAATAATTACTACTTTCAAAATGATTTATTAATAACATTAACTAATAGATATAAATACATAGATAATACATACATATACATACTTTCCAAATCAAATCTCAATAAAATTAGTAAATCAGAGATACTGTTTGTTTTTTTATTTACGATATATCAATAATTTCTCTAAATAATAACATTATTATTATTTGTTTTAATAATTACCTATTAGCTATTACTTAAATAAATTTAAACACATATTTCAAAATTTTTAAAAATATTAATAATTATCGTCAATATCTTCTTAAATTCATTTTCTAATAACAACAATACTTAACTTTTCTAACAATGATAATTACAATTAACTACAATAAAATAACACACTTTTATAAATTAATACTAATAACCATTCAGTTCTTATTTATTACTATGTCCAACTGTTCCTTCTAGTCACAATAACATTTAATAATAACATAACAATTACAAATAATTAAAAATTTATAAAATATTTCAAAAAAAAATCGTATCCAAAAATTAATAACAATTCAGTTTTAACTGTAATTTTTTAAATATTTTAATATTTCAATTCTTCTTCCGAAATTCTAAAAAATATAAAAAAAAACATTAAATAAATTAAAAAAAATTGCGTGTCTTTTTTTAAACTGCAAGAACAAGAATATAGCATCATCATCGTTAACACACTAACAATAATAATATTTAACCCACTAACAATAACAATTTTTATACAAAAATAGTGAAAAAATAAAAAAAATAATAAAATGAATCCTACTCATTCTATGTATATTTCTAAGCTCAGATACTAACAATAATATTAACAACTAAATTTTTAACAATAATAAATATAATTATAAAAATTAAAAAAATTTTAAACAAACTTACATAATCTGGCAAACTGAGATAATGCATAATGTGAAGTTCAGGGCGATCAACATCTTTAATTTTATTTCTTTTTGCCATTTTTCTTTACTCTCCACCATGCACCAACAGCAGAGAAACGAAGATAGCAATGGAGTTTTGGGGTTGAAAGTGAAGGCTGAATGTGTTAAACTCGGATGGTGGGGGTAGATTTGTTGCATCCAGCAACTCGGTACGTGAGGCACCGTCTGGGGAGCAAGGAATGAGCGCCGCGTGTCCACCATGCATCAACACGGACCCTCCGTTTTCCTTGCAGCAACTCGGACCCTCCGTGTTGCACAATGAGTGTCGCACAGTCCGATTTTCGTTAGGGGCTGACACCACATCCATGTTCAGCACCCTCCCTTCCCATAACTCAGTTTAACACATTTCAGGGTTCGATATGAAAATTAAATTCCGTAATAATTTCTAAAAATTTATTAAAAATCATCCTTTGACTCATTAGCATCTAAAGAATTATTATTGAAATTTTTTATGTTGGAAAAGTTAATATAAAATATAGCCCTCTAAAGTGGCATAGGAGTTAAAACTTGAATTTTTTTTAAATTCAGAAATAACATATAGTTATACATTATAAAATAGCCAACTATATTTATATAATATGTAATTTGAGAAATAATTAAAATATTATATCAATTAAATTATCATTTAATTTATAAAATTAAGCTAAATATAAAGCTTATCTTCTGAAAAATTTAAATTTAAATTAGAAGTAATGTCATTCACTACAAAATTATTGTTTGTTTGTAAAACTTTTTTAATGGGAGTTATTAAAACCTTAATAGTATATTTTATTTATGAAAATTTTAAATAATATAACAAAAAATTTCTCTATTATAATACTCTTTTAAAATGAAACTATTTCAAAATTTAGTCAAAATACAAAAATTGAAAAAAATCTCAAAATATTTGACTTAAATGTAATCCTAATTAATGTTTTGATTTTTTTTTTTTTTGCACGATATAGTTAATGCTTTTCTCTAATTAATGGTTTTGATTTTTTCATTCCTAAAATGTTGACTAATTTCATAAAAATAATCGTTTTATAAATATTTTTAGATTTTCTAATTATTTTTTTAACTATATTTTTTAAAGAGAAATGTTACGTGACATAAAATGTTTTTTTTTTTACATTATATTTAAACCAACACTAGCCAACCCCCTTTTTTACACTAAAAATATTGGTTGCACGGTATTTTTTTTTTAGGGAATTATTCGAATAAAGACGTTTAAAACGGTTCTTTTAAAATATTTTTTAGTAATTAAAATTTAATAGTTAATACAGATAATCGATTAAACCGTATCATTTTTTGTTAAAATTAGGCCAAACGAATTAATTTGACCAAAAAAATGGTGAATTAAATCTTAAACTGATATAAATTAATATTTTTTTTAGAAAATTGGTACAATATACTTATTATAAAAATGACTAAAATATTCCTATATATATATTAATTTTAAAAATCCTAAATTCTAGTCCTTTACTTTTCTACCCTCATAGGATTAGGATTTAGAGCTTTTAAAGTATATATATATATATATATATATATATATATATATATATATATATATATATATATATATATAAAAGAGTATTTCAATCATTTTCTATAATAAAGATATTGTAATATTTTTTATAAAAAATAATATTAATTTAGACCGGTTCAAAATTTGATTTATTATTTTTCGGTCAAATTAATTTGTTTGACCTAATTTTGACAAAAATAACATGATTTAATCGATTATATGTATTAAATTTTAATTATTAAAAAGTCTTTAAAAAAAGACATTTTAAACATCTTTATCTGAGCGGCGCTCTTTCTTTTAACCCATGATTTTATCTTCTTATATTGGTATATGATATTTTTGTGTGTAACTCTTTTAAAAAATCCAAAATAATGAATTATATGAGAGAAACAAATGAAACAAAAGATGAAATATGAATTAAATACCACAAAAGTTTAGAAGTCTATATAAACGTAACAAAACACATTAATCTTCATTATCACATAACACTCCGTAAAAGTTTTATGTGATGCTGATATTGATTTGAGATGATAATGTATTTTCTAATTATTCTTCATTGAAGACAATGAAGTGGGCTCTCTCAAATGAACAACAACTTCAGGAAGGTGGTGATCACTTCCTCAGTTACGTCTTGAACGAAATGTCCAAGGTGGATATGCAGAACTTCATTGAAAAGAGCAATTCACTTATGGATCGTCTGAATGCCGAGAAAGAACGAGCTGAATCGCTTTCTAAGGTTTTGAAGACAATTAGAAATGATGGCAGCATCACTAACTGGTGGGATTCCATTGGTGAAAATCATGAAAAAAACAAAAAGATAAAGAAAGCTCTTTTGGGTCTTCAGAATGTTTTGAAGAATCAAAAGAGTAAATTAGCTAAGAGATCATAATCTTATTATTTAATTTTATTAGTGTTCATGCATATATGCTATTGTATTATTATATATTATTTCAATTTCGTAATAATATGAATTTCAGTTTTGTTAAAAAAATCTCATTTTCTCTTATGTATGTTATTGGCCTAAAAAAATCAACTAACCAAATATGTTCTCTTTTCTTTTCATATAAATAAAAATAAAAAATATAGAGTTGTTAATATTTCCACTAAAAAGATTATTGGTCAGTTAAATTTTGTATTATGAAATTTGAAAAGATTCAAAATAAATTACATATGAACTTTAATTAGGAGGCCTTTTTTGTCCATTGATTTTCTTTAGAAAAGAAACAACTTTAAAATTTAGTCAAAACACAAAAAGGCAAAATAAAATATCAAAATATTTTATTTAAAAGCAATTCTAGTTAATTTTTTTCGCACGATGCAATTAATCTTTTTTTCTAATTAATGTTTATTTTTTCTGCACGATACAGTTAATGCTTTTTTCTAATTAATGTTTTTGATTATTCATTCCTAAAATTTTGACTAATTTCATAATAAATATAATTTTAGAATATATACCATATATAAAAAGAATATAGTCAACATTTTTATAAATGCTTTTAGATATTTTCAATTACTATTTTAACTATATTTTTAAAGAGAAACTACTAGTGTATGTTTCTATGTTTTCTAGAAGATAATACATAAAAATATATAAAGTTTTTTTATTAAAAATAAAACAAAAAAATATATATATATATAATAATTATCATTATAAATATTTTATAAAGCTATAATTAAGATTAAAATTTAATGATTTTTAATGTTAAAATTGTTGAGTTTAAAAATTTTACGTTAACATATAATATGATGAACAAATATTATTAAAATTATTAAAAAATATTTAATAAATTACTTCCAATTGGTTATTTGATAAATTTAGTTTGTGTGCAGAAAAGAAAATTAATTTTTTTGGTGTAGTTATTGCAAGTCCAATTTGACCACTAAATAAGTTTAGTCTAATGCAAATTTATTTTAAATTATGTGGCTGAACTTTAAAAGGGTAGTGAAATCAATTGGCCCAAGAAATAAATATAAAGCCCAAGTCAACATTTTTTTTGGTCCAACAAAATCCTTATCCGAAATAGAAGAAGAAAGAAGGAAATGGATCAAGCACTCTTCAGTTACGGGTTACCTGCTCCTTTGGTTTAAGTAATACATTTTTCAAATTTCAATTCAATTTGATTTAATTTCTTGGTAACTGAAACTTGGAATTCAATGTGATTTAATTTCATTGAAAATTTTCACCGAAAGCTTTTCCTCTCTTCTCTCTTACTTCGGTCACATCCCTCAAAGAAAAAGAAAGAAGAAAAATAGAAGGCACTGAAAGAAGATTTTTACTACAGAAGGAATGTCTATGAAAAAAAGCTAAAAGATTTTTGTCAAGAAAAGAAAAGAAAGGCTTCGATCAAGAAGCAAAAGCACAACCAAAAGTTTATTTTCTCTTTTGTGCTACAAAGAAGAGAAAAGCCTGAGAAGCTCAAGAATGGAATAAGCAAAAATGGAAAACGTGAAGCCATCTTGCGTCAGATGCTCATCAACGATCAGAATCAAAATTTGGGGCCAAAGTCAAGTTCAATGGTCAAGATTGAAGAAGTTTGAAGAAAAATGATGAGAGAAAAGAGGTAAGCTTGCATGCATCAGCCTCGGTCTTCTCAATCTTCTCTGATAAAGCCGCTGTTACTCTGATGTTGGAGAAGAAAGATGTACGGAGGGTTGAACTTGTTTCAACCTTGAAAGTTTCACCCTTCTATATTAAAAGTGAACGGCCAAGGGTTGAAGGCAAGGAGAGAAAGTGAAAAAATACAGAGTTCTCATAGCTATCTAAAAACTGTTTGAGTTCTTCTCCTTCAATGAAGTTCATTTAGTTTCTTTTTCTTAGTTTTGTCTGTCTAAGTCTCATGGTAAAAAGAAAAACATGGTGAGATTTATAAGAAAAAACCAATGAGAGAAAAAAGACAATGAGCAAAATTAGAGAAAAAGCCATAGATGTCTCAAAAAAATTTGGTCCAAAATTTTAAAATTTAAATAAAAATGACGATTTCAAAACGTGATTTTAAACCTTAGAGACAATTTTATATACAAAAAAATTAAAGACAAAAAAATTTTTTGATCTATACCTTAAACACTAAAACCATACTTAACTCTAATTATATCTACCCAACCTCTTACAAGTTACAAGGATCAATTTCGCCATTAGTATATAAATATGTGTATACTATGGTATAGTGCAACGTTTCACATAAAATGTACTGTTAACCATGGGTGCACTCGGGAACTAGTCAATGAATGATGAAGGCAACGAGCATTGCAAACATGGTCAATTCATTAAATTTGAAAAGTCAACTAAAGCCCAAATAAATAGGTGAAAATTGAAGTGGTTCTGAAATTTCGCATCATTTACATTCCATCACCATTGGTTTAAACTTTGAACTAGGACGCCTCACATATAATTATTCACAATGTAGTTATTACTCTCTTTAAGGCTAACTTATTTATTTAATTCTCACTTTTCCACTTCTATAAAGTACTAATCTGCATATATACACGACAGTTATTCTCTACTATGAGCCTTGTTTTACAATTTTGTTGTCTCTTCTAACTTCATTTATCTGATTACCTATATATATAATTTATTTGCCTATTTTGTGAATTTTAAGTAGTTCATACCTCGAAATAACCACGATGGGGAGAATATTAATGCAGTATATATCAACGAACAAGGATTCCATTATTGCTAGTTCAATTGATTCTGATATAAATGATTTCAAGGTTACAGCGACAAAGCTCTTGTACAATGCAACTATGCTTGGAGGAGTTGGGTCTAGCACTTCTTTTCTTAAAGGACTTGCCTCCTTTGCAGCCATGTAAGGTCATCTTTTTCCATTTTGTTAGCTAATGAATTACTGCATATATAAGGCGCGTGGAATCCAAACCCTGACACTTGATTAAACTGACGAGTAAACTAACACTCAACCAACCCAAGTTAATTTTGTTTAGCAATAATTATATGTTCCATAGGAAGCAATAAGAATTAATAGTTGTTAATAGATTATTGATTACTACATTTAGTATCTAGTATGTTTGCAATAATCCAACAAAAAACAATAAACTCTTCATGTGCATGTTGGAGCATGAATTTCATATTCTTCTATTCATATAAGAATTGAAATTATGAAAATGCTCCTTTCTTTCTTCTCATTTATTTGGTTTCTTTCTTCTCTCAATTTGGTTCCAATTAATGGTTCTCCTTTCTTTCAGTTTTGATCTTCCTTGCATAAATTATTCCCCATGTATTGTAGTTTAAGATCATATCTAAAAGGGAAGAAGTTGCCTAATCGTTAGTTCCAGTGGCGGATTTTGGGGGAGGCCAAATAGAAAATAATTGTCAAAATATTTTTGATATAAACCTCATTTAAGATAAGCTCGTCTAATCTCATCTCTATGGTTTGGGTGATATTGCCAAATTTAAAGTCGTTTTTCAAGATCTCGTTCCAAAAAGTTAAGATTAAAGTCATCAGATGTAACTTTTTGAACTTTTGAAGGTTATATCTCACTTTCTTCGTGATTCATTAAAGTAGAAGAACTATCTACAATTGTTGATATTGTAAAAGTTATATGTTCTCATTCTTAAATATTAGCATTCCTCTTAAAAAATGTATCAATTCTTTGATTTTTCATTATTATTTTATATAAAAATTTGTATATATATCCTCTAAAATATGTAAAGAAGAAGTTAGAAGGACAAATATTAAAATTTATAATATTTATTAAATTTTTTTTATCAATTTATACAAATACAATAATATTAATATTTATTGAATATTCTATTTTTTTATCATATAAAAATTAAATTAAATAAATAGTAAAATATAAAATAATATTAAATTAAATAAATAAAAAATATCTAATTTTTTATATTTGAACTTAAAGATAGAGAGAGTGTTATTTATTGAACTTATTAGATACTTTAAGTTATAGTAAAGTATTTAAGTCAATTGAACTATTTTTTATCTTTTGAAAAAGTACTACTAAGTTTTTTATAAAAAGTTTGGGGGGGCCATGGCCCCCTTGTCTGAACCAAGCTCCGCCACTGACTTATTTCAGAAATTGACATGTCTTACTCACATATATGATATCAAATCAAAGTTCTATTAGATATCTATACAATTGTTTCACAAGTTGCATAATATAATTAAGATGCTATGTTGGTCCAAATATAAATAAATTAATATGAAACTCTTTGTTTCAGTTATTTACTGATACTTGATCGCACAAACTGGAGGACCAATATGCTCACTTCATTATTAGTGCCTTACATATTCTTCAGTCTACCTGGGTCAATATTCCACTTTTTTAGGTAATTATTTGTCTAAGCATGCTTTTTCTTTTCTTGATATTTGACATTTGCAGTTTCCACCTTCTCATTTTTATATTACTTAGTTCCATTAATATTGGTTGCAAATTTATTTATACCCATCAGAGGAGAAATTGGAAAATGGATTGCTTCCATAGCAGTGGTGCTGAGACTCTTTTTTCCAAGACACTTTCCCGGTGAGTTTCAAGTAGCTAGAGCTAACAATGCATAACAAAAAATAGGACATTATTAGAATAACATATTTATCCTTTCTTCACCCTCCCTTCCTTACAAGGTTTGTATTTTCTTTAAAATTTGTAATTGTTTTTAAAAATATTCTTCACCTTTATTTTCGTTTAAATTTTGTGCTTAATGTTTTTTGTTTATGGTAAAATTATTCCTGAATATTAACTCCATTTAAAATGTTTAGAGACAAAATTAAAAACATTTAAACATTTATGGGTAATTTTAACACAAATTAAAAATATTAGAGACAAAATTAAATAAATCGAAAATATGAGAGATAATGAATAAAATTAAATGTTAGAAGTTTTTTTTTTTAAAAGATCACAGATATTATGGGGAAAAATAAAAGTAATGTTGAACATGCATGAATTAAACTCATGTAAGATCTAAAGAATTACTTGGTACAGATGAAATCATGTCAAATTATTATTTTAGGGATTTATAATTTATAAAATGGTTAATTAAGTTCTCTTACAGATTGGCTAGAACTACCTGGATCAATGATCCTTCTTTTGGTGGTGGCCCCTGACTTCTTTGCTATCAAGATGAGGAACAACTGGGTTGGGTTGGCTATTGATCTTGCTGTTGGTTGTTACCTACTGCAAGAACATATTAGAGCTTCTGGTGGATTCAGGAATTCTTTCACACAAAAACATGGAATATCAAATACTCTTGGAATCCTCCTACTCTTAGTCTACCCTACATGGGCTTTAGTTATCCTTTGAGTATGAAAGGATTATTGTAATACTTACACTAGGTAGCGATGATTTCTCATCTATTAGTAAAAATAAATTTAATGTGGGCATAATCTTAAATATTTGTATTTGCCTACTTGCCTATAATTAAGCTATGAGTACTAAAGAATTTTATTTCTACACATCTTTAGTGTAAAAGAATTTTATTTAAACAATCAATCATATATTATCATACTAATAAAAATAACTAATTTTTAAATTTATTACTCAAAAAATTATTTAAATATATGAATCTGATTGGATGACTGTATAAAATATTTTACATTATTATTGTATTAAAATTAAATTTTATATATAAAATATAAAGTTTCTTTTAAATAAATTGTGATAATCTCTTGATGTTTTATTGATATTAAAGTACAAACAAATTTTTTAAATTAAATAAAACATTTATTATAATTTTTGTATTAACAAATATAATATATACTATTTATAAACACATTTTAAGAATATAGATCAAGAATAAAAATAAACACGTCGACACATAATGATATTTAGGTATGTTTAAATATGTTCAAAAAATTACTTTTTACTTTTATTTTTTATTAAAATATACTTAGACACAAAAAATACACCTAGGAATAAATATCATGTCTAAAATAAATTCAACATGCCGATACTATGGCTTAACCGCCTTAAGCAAGTGTTTGTATCCAATAACCACTAAGCACTAAGAAATGAAATGCAACAACTAGGGGTATTCATGAGTCGGGTGAAACCGGGTTGGATGTGACCCAGATCCGGTGCGAAATATATACCGGGACTATTTGTTAGACTCGGACCCGATCCTACACCCGATGAAACCTACACACTTTCAGGCCACAATTATATCGGGTAAAATCGGGTGAAAATCGGGCCGTTAACATTACATTACCTTGATACCTTCTTGTAAACTAGTATGTGAAAATATCCAAATTTTCAAGACTCTAACTATTATTTGACATGGTAAAATTCACTAAAAAAAATATAACAAGAACTAACCCTTCTTCAAAATTAAAGCATAACCACAATCAATACTAATATTGCCTAATAATACCAAATATTTAAGTCAATACAAATAACACAATATTATGCATTAGTCTAAAGTCTTATGCATTCTAAACATAAAACATTAACTTATAGTCTTATAATGACTAATAACACAAAATATTAACGTTTACAATACTTAAATTCTGTATAAGAATAGCCATCATCCATTCTAAACATAAAATATTAACATAAGAATATTAATTGTGTATGATTACCGAACCGGGTTCTGGTGACCCGAGCTATGGTCCGGTCCCAGTTTCACTCACTTTCCAGATTTCATTTCTTCTTCCCGGGTCAACTCCGGATCACTTCGGGCCCAGATCTTCATTGTCCATGATGAGTTTGAAAAATTCCAAATTAATTTGATGATGATCAAACATTATTAAAATAATTAACTACAAAATTATTAATTTGAATTTCAATTCACACTTGTTAATTGATAATTTTGTTACATGCAGATTGTGGTCTGGGCCGAAAAATAGCAAGTCCAACGTGAAGCTAAAGTTCAGCCTTGTACAAAATTGTTTAAGAATGTGTGGCTGAGTTATTTTGTTAATTGGGCCAGATTTGGTTGAACAAGCCCAAAAATAATCTTTGTTACATGACCAATAAAGCTTGGTCCGAAATTGAAGAAAAAGAGAAAGCAAAGGTTGTATGCTTTCAACGGATCCCACTTTTATCATTTGATGGATTTCAAATTTTGATTAAATGAATTTAATACAGGCATTGGTAACATGAGAAAAAAATTTCAAAATTGATTTGATTGCTATCATTACTCTCACACGTTACAAGGAAAGGGGTTTTGGAAACTTAATGCATTTTATTTCCTTTCTTAATTTCCTTTGAAACCTTTTCTGCATTCTCTCTCTTCTCTTTCTTCTCTGTTCGATGGTCACTTCACATAAAATATGGAAGAAAGAACAAGCTATCAGAAGAAAGAAGAAGAAGTTAGAAGCAAGGAAGAGGCCATTGTGATGATGGCATTAGCTAAAGAAAGATCCACAGTAGGGTGTGGCTGAGATCTTTGCCACTTATGGTAAGAAGTGATGAGGAAGTATCAAGCTCTCCATACCCGAAAATAGAAGAAATCCAACTCGGTCAGAGAAGAAGATCCTGAAGCATGGCTCGTCTCTACTTTGTGGTCACCCATCACAGAAGGTAGCTAGAGAGGCTACGTGAAGGAGGAAGCAAAGGTGGAGCAGGAGAAGCTATCAAGCATCAAGGACTCATCAAGGGCCAAGAATCCTTCTTGGGGAGCAAGTCAAGATGGAAGGCCCGGATTGATGAACATTGGTGAGAAGGGATGACACAGAGGTAATTGCATGTTGGTTTTTAGCATTCAGTTTTCTCTTCTCTCTCTTTGGCCAAATCGGTCTCGTTTGAAGAATAAGAAGATTAGCTCGGTTGGACCGGTTTCAACCTTGGAGACTTTCTCTTCTATAATAAGGGTGGACAGCCAAGGCTTGAAGCAAGGAGAAAAGAGTGAAAGCACAGAGTTCTCATAGCTACCCAAGCTAACAGAAATTCTTCTCCTTCAATGTGTTTCATGTTGTATTTTTCTGTTTAGTTTTGTCAGTCTTGAGTCTCATGAAAAAAGACAAACAGTAAGGTTTGTATGAAAAAAGTCATAGAGCAGAAAAAGACAGAGTATACAAAATTAAAAGAAAAATCTATAGATGTCCTAGGGATCCTTTGTACATCTGTGTTGTGTTTTATGATTCTGTGGGAATCCCCTTACAAGTTGGGTTAGCACTTAGCAGTTGAAAGCTTGGTAGATGACCAAGTCAAGTTCAGGATTGGGGATAGATTCTGAACTTGTCCCGGATAGGAAGGGTAGTTCCTAGGGAGAATTGGTTTCTATAATCTGTTTGATTATAGTGAAATTCCATCATTGTTGTGATGGAGACTTGATGTAGGCTGCATTGCACTTAGCAGCTGAACCAGGATACTTCTGGGTGTGATTCTCTCTCTCTCTCTCTTCTACTCAATTTCTAGTTCTATTCGTAGGAGACAAAATGAAAAATATCTCCTCATTGGTTACGAGACAAAAAAAAATGCCTCTTGACTAGTGACGAGACAAAAAGCAGAAATATCTCCTAAAACATTTTAAAAAGGCAACAAGTGTTATACAGCAAAAAGGGGCTAAGATTCAACCCCCTTCTCTTAGCCACAGATAAACCATCATCCAAAATTCTTCAAACTCGAGCCGGGTCTTCGGGCCGTGCACACCCCTAGCAACAACATAGAGCACACAGTACATCAATGAAAAGTGAAAACACTATGTATGCAATAGTTGCATCATATGACACATTCACCGTGTTTTCATTCTTCTCAAAGAGATGAAGGGAAAATATTTTGAGTAAAGGACAAATAGGTCCCTGACCTTTTTTTCGTGGACATTTTCGTCCTCAAGGAGGGGAAAATACATTCAAGTCCCTTACCCCCGAAAAACGTGGACACTTCAACCCTTCCGTTGAATTCAGGCGTTTGGACTGGACAGAAAGGTCTGACCTGGCAAAGGTGGCACTGACTTGGCCGTTACGAAGCCCACGTGGCAGGGAGTTTTTCGAAACAGGACATATAAGTCCCCGGAGATGAAAACGACGCCGTTTCGTTACCTCCCCAATCTTTCAAATTTCTCTGCCCTAATCCCTCGTCTGCACAGAAATGGAAAAATGGGTGTTGTGGGGAGTGGAGGAAGAAAGAAAATTCTTCCTTCCATGGCATCTGAAGGAGTATCATCAAGCTGGAGAAGAAGTGGAGGTTAGTTCGGCTCGAGCTCGCATCCTAAGGGAAGGATGGCAAAGATGGCGTCTCACCAAAGTGCTTCTGTGGAGAAAACGCAATCCTTTTCATGTCGAAGACGCGAAGCAATCTGGAAAGATTGTTTCTGGGCTGTCCCTTTTACAAGGTATGGTAACCAACTGTATGGAAGGTGTGCTTGAAGATGTGTAAGGGTTACTTTTTTTATTTTTGAATTATGTGGATTGATTTGCTGCAGGCAAGACAACCGTATTACAAATTTTTTTTTGTGGCTTGATGAGCACGTTGCTGGACTTGGATTGACAGAAACAAAGTATATGGGAGAGAAAGAATTTGTGGATGTTGAAGATTATCACGGGAAGCAGGACATGGAAATGAAGAGCACATGCTTGGAGAAGAGGATAGTAGCTCTAGAGAAGAAAAAAAATCCAATAAGATGGTGTATTTGTGTTATTGTCATTGTGTTAAGTTTTGCTGTTCTAAGTTGTAAGAATTGATAAAGGAATAAAAAAGTGTGTTGTATTGTTGCACCAAAAAAAATTTCACAGTGTCATTTATATGAATGATTGCATTGTCCTGTACGTGTTTTGCGAGGTGTGTACGAAATTAAAGTTGGTTAAGTAATAGATAACATAGCATTACATTACTGACAAAAAAAATTGTCATAATTAACATCCATGTTCATCTGACCCACAACGGGTGTTCAAAAAGCATGTAACAAAAAGGCAAATTGTATCTACTACTTGTTATGAACCATTACATATCCAAAAAGTTATCACAAAAGCACATAATGACAGAAGTCTTCACTCATTCGAGTCCTTCGTTGTTGATGAAGTTGGCAAATTTGGGGGTGGAGCTTCCTGATTCGGTGCTGCAGATGGGATGGTAGATGGAGTTGGCTGTTGTGTGTTAGGTGGGATTGTGCAGGCAGCAATTGAAGCTGGCGGCCTGAAGATCTTCTGCTTTGGTCTGAACCTGGACTGTTGTGGGCGAGCTATGTCATTGGCTTTCCCTGAAGGTTTAAATGGACGGCCTGTAGTTGGGGCTGGTGGCCTGGCTTGAGTAGTTGTTGGCCTTGGAGGTGAAATGACAAGTGTGGATCTTGTCACCCTTGTTGGAGCTGGTGGCATAGGTGGATTGCTTGGGGCAGGTGATTCCACAACAGTGGGGTTTAGGGTCAGGCTTGTGGAGCTGCCTGGTTGGCTGCTGGATGCATCCTGAAAATATGCATGTAATATGTAAACAGTTTGATAATGGGACATAACAGCACCTCATGAATAGTTAAACTAAGACATATTTAGCCCTAATATTTTGTATACTAAGACAGATTAGTCCCTAACCATAATAGTACTAAGACAAAATAGTCCCTAAAAGACAATGATAACAGTAGGGATCTTACCTCTGGTAGGGGAGCAGATTGTGACAGAGGAAGCCCAATCAGTGACTGGGAGGAGCTAGTTGCTGTCTTCTTAGAGCGCCTTGTCTTCGGCTTCCAATTTGGGTTGGAAGGAGCTCCCTTACATGTTTTGTAGTTGTGGCCCTTCTCACCACACTTGCTGCAGGATACAATGAATGATCTCTTCAGTTTTCCCCTTGCATGAGGGGCTCAGCAGTATCTTTTTTCCTATTATGAATCTTTGGCCGTCTAATTGGCCTTTTGATAATGGGTGGGTCTGGCTTCGAGAACTCAGTTCTTGCCCAAAATTCTAGACTTGGAACAGGCTTAATGCAGTGTGCATATGTCCTCCTGATGGATTCCATGCACAGCCAAGGGTGAACATAGTCATGAGGTGTGTCATGTCTCTTCCTAATGGCAGCTAGTGCATGTAAACAGGACATGCCTGAGGTGATGCAGCAAAGGTGAGTAATGGACCCAAAAAAACAGTAAAGCAGATTCATTTCAAAATAACCAAAAACTGACTCAAGTGAGAACAATAGTTACCAGTCAATTTCCATCTGTGGTTGCTTTGCGAGAAACCTCAAATCTCTTTCGTTCATTGTCACCAACCCATTCAGCCGTTCACTTGGTGCTAAGATTTAATAACTTCTCCAGCCTCTTTTCCTGAACTGGTGCTAGCTTCCCTGAGTGATTGTCCAATACCCGTTTATGATTCACCATCCTCCTCATTAGGTAACACCTGATCTCTTCCCACATGGTTAGGATAGGCTTGCAGCGATAGTTTACTATTTTAACATTAAAAACCTCGCACATATTGTTTGTGAGGTTATCCACTTTTGGTCCATGAGAGAAGTAAGCCTTAACCCATGTTACTGGTTCAAATTTACTGAGGTACTCCCAAGCACCCGGTTAATTGTCTTCAACTTCTCCATGCATTCCTTGAATTCAACAACAGTCGTGCATCTAGCACACTCCCACACAACCTGTCTAATGTACAAGTCCTTGTAGCGGTTTATGAAGTTTTTCCATATATGCATGACGCAATTGCGGAGCTTAGCATGTGGCATGACCTCTTTCAGCGCAGGCAGCAGACCCTGCATTAAAATTAATCAAACAGACAATAATGAAATTAACCAAATAGATAGCAATGAAGATCACCAAACAGATAGAAATCATCTTAACCAAATACAGAGCATTGAAAATAACCATAAACTACTTTCACCTTCTGTTGGTCTGATATGAAGGTCCAGCCATGGTTTGCATCGTCTCCTATGTCCCCTTGCAGATTGGTCAGGAACCACTTCCAGACATCCTTGGTCTCAGCCTTGACAACCCCATATGCAACAACATAAAACTGGTTGTTTGCATCCTGAGCAACTGCTGCTAGAAGCCAACAACCATAATATGTTTTCAGAAAGCAACCATCCAAATGAAACAAAGGACGACATCCATCTTTGAAATCTTGTTTACAGGCATCTAGGCAAATGTACAGTTTATCAAAAACAGGGGGAGCCTCTGGAGTTGGCATGAGCTCAAGCCTGGCTGATGAGCCTGGATTGCTCCTCAGTATTTCCTCACAATAATCCCTCGTTCTCTTGTATTGTTCTCTTTCATTTCCCATGATCTTGTCCCTAACCTCCTTCACTGATCTATAAATCATCTTAGGATGGGGACAGAGAAAAAATTCCTCTTTAAGGAAATCAGTCACCTCCTTCGTATTCATGTGTAGTTGGGTTGACATCAGCTTCTCAATTTTCTTACTTAGCCAGTGCTGATCAGCAGCGTTACTGCCCAAATCCCTTGCACAAGTGTGTTCTGGATGGTAGGTCTTCACTTGATAACACTGCAAACTTTTGTTGTATGACAAGTGAACCAAGTAAGGACACTCCTGATCCCCACACCTCACTCTCACTCTCTCTTTGTCATTTTTTATCCACTTCAATTCCCGCCCTTCAGCAATGAACGAATCTTTAACTACCTCCTTGAACCTGTCCACAGTGGCAAACCTAGTTCTTAACTCAAACCTGCCCTCACCATGAGCATAATCATCATCAAACTCTGGAAATTTATTACCTCTACCTTTATCATCAGATGATATGGGAGTATGCAAGTCTTCAGACTCATACTCAAACATGATTTCCTCCACCTCCGTTGGGAGCTCACTAACATAAAACCCACCCCCCACTGCATAATCAGGTTGGACATCAGGCACCTGATCCCCAGCTTCACCACGTGCATCATTCCCATTCCCACTGCCTTCCCCTCTTTCCTTAACCCTTGTGCCAAATTGTCTCTTCCTCTTCCCTTACTTCTTCGGAGTAACTACCTTCTTTCTTGGAGTAACTACCTTCTTCTTCAGAGTAACTACCTTTTTTACTCTTGACACATCTTTTCCTCTTCCCAGCAGTAGCCCCACCATTGCTGTCACTTTTCAGTACTATCACTCTCAATTCCAGCCGGTGGAGGTTTGTACAACACGTCCTTCGTGCTCTCGTACCCGTCATCAGATGAAGAGGATGCATTCAGTTTCTATGCAGTTTCATCCATCTCCCCTGCAGTATCTCTTTCCTGGGCAGCATCCTTAACAACCTCTGAAACCACATTGCCCTAACACAATCCCTCCCCCTAATCCTACAAAGGACACTTTACACCCCTTTTTCATATTATATATTACACTGTAAACATGCACACACATTGCCTTCCTACCTAAGCATCACAATCTTACCTTCTGACGAAGACAGCAACCACGACCTCAGAGCAAGCTTCTTCTCAGCTTCTGGCACCAACTTCAACCGGCACCTATTGCTCTTCTACATGTTGTATTTTTTGGAGGAAGAAACAGAGACGAAGGAGTTTGATCGTCTTTGGCTTAGGATTTTCAGTAATTCTCTCACTCAAGTATAGGTCTTCTGGGTATTGTATACGGGGATTCAACTGTGTTTGGAGGGGAGGTAACAAAACGGCGTCGTTTTTGTCTCCAAGGACTTATATGTCCTGTTTCGAAAAGTTCCCTGCCACGTAGGCTCTGTAACGGCCAGTTCAGCAACACCTCTGTCAAGTCAGACTTTTCCGTCCAGTCCAAATGCCTGAATTCAACGGAAGGGTTGAAATGTCCACGTTTTTTGTGGGTGAGGGACTTCAATATATTTTTCCTTCCTTGAGGACGAAAATGTCCACAAAAAAAAAGGTCAGGGACCTATGTGTCCTTTACTCAAATATTTTAGAAAAGGCAAACCATGAAGGAGGCACCGGTGAAGGGACGGTTGGTTTTCTCTCTCTTTGTTTTTTCTTAAGACTCAAAAAGTCATTTCAGTCCTTTTCATTTTTTTCTGATCCAAAAATTTGTCAGGTTCTAATTTAATCTAATTCTTCTGTTGATAGACGATTTTTAGATATTATGCTAATTCGGTTTTTATTTTTTTAAACGATTGAACCATATTTGATTCTAATTCTCGATTGAACCAGTTGGAACAACCAATTTGGCCCAATTTTTAAGGAAAAATTCGCCTCTAAAAAAATTAATAGTTCTCTAAATTAATTCTTAAAATTCTTTTTAAGTTAAATTGATCTTTCAAAAATTTTAAATTAATTATGTTAGTTCTTCTATTACTTTTTTTTTATCAAAATTTACAAATATAATAAGTTAATTGATACTACAACGCACACTTAAGAGTCTGAATTTACTATTAACATAATAAATTTACGAAATTAGATCAAATCAAAATCTAATTAATTAGATTTAATTTTACAACCTAATGATGTGAATAGTCAATTAGGACTACAAAATATGTGTTGTGATGTTATTCCGTTAGTAATGAAAATAATAGAAAGACTACTATAACTAATTTAAAATTTTTAAAAGACAAATTTAATTAAAAAAATATTTTAAAAATTAATTTAAAAAATAAGTAATCTTTCTAGAATTAATTTGGCTATTTACTTAATTTTAAAATCATACCTTTCAAGTTTTTTTTTTTTAACATTTTGAAGCCGCATTTAAAAACTATAGACAGAAATATAAAAGAAGTGGTTACAAAAATTCAGGATTTTTTATTTTAATAAATAAAATAAAAATAATAAATACCGATTTAAATAATTTAAAAAAAATTACCGAAATCCGCTCTCCTTACTTATCTCGTTTGTACTGTAAACGAGATAACTTTGCACATATCTCGTTTATACTGTAAACGAGATAAGCCACGTTAGCCTGACATGCGTATATCTCCTTTACAGTGTAAACGAAATATAAGAAGACAAATTACCAGCCGCTATAAAAGGATGTGTAACCCTTGGCCTTCTCCACACACATTTTATATCTTTTTTTGTCTCGTTTTTCTCACACAGCAAGTTTTCTGTGGAGACTAGTAGGGGTGTTCGCGGTGCAGTTTGGTTCAGTTTTAAGGGAAAAAGTCATCCGATCCGAACGCTTAATTTATGTGCGGTGCGGTTTAGATCGGTTTGATTTGCGATTTTTTAAATAAAAAAATTAAATACATATAACAAGTCTCAACATCAAATTTTAAATAATCAACAATGACATAACAAGTCTTAACAATATCTTAAAAAACTAACGATAACATAACAATAGTAATAAAATTATAAGTTAGTTAAAATAAATAAATAAATAACATTTTCAACATAAAATATTTATTAAATAATAATAATATATGAATAATAAAAAAATGTTTAACAAATTGAACATATTATAAGTATAATTGTAAATATAATAATAAAATAATAATATTATAGCACATTGTGCAGTTTGGATTGGATTAGATCGGTTATGAAAAGTAGATCCGAAATCCGATCCAATCCAGCGGTTTACAAAAAATAGAATCCAATCAAATCCGAATTAGTGCGGTTTTAATCGGTTTTCGGTTTGGATCGGATTGGATGAGCGGTTTAATTTGGATCGGTTTGGATTTGAACACCCCTAGAGACTAGGAGTAGCAAACAAGGAAAGAATGGCCAGTAACAGCGTATACATAGTTGTGTATGTTTATCCCAATTGTCGTATGAGAAATGGCGACAATGGGATGACGTTTGAGTGTGAGAATCTGATACTGTTGCGCACTCGGCGTGTAAGTACGTTGTGGGAGTTGAAGAGTTTGATATTGAGCAACCTTGGTGGTATAGAAGCAAGGGAGGTCGGAAGGGTGGGGTATAGTTTGCTAGCACCCATAGGTAATGGAGTTTTCCGGTTTCGACTATTTCACCTTCTAGGGGACGAGCATGTGCGACTCATATTTGACATCCATGAGAGGGTCATGGCGGAACAGGTGATGGAGCTTTTTCGCCGACGTTGGAGATATTGGTCATGGTGGTTCTGTACACTCGACCTATGTATACGACGACCGACTTCTCGCACTACCACCCATTCATGTTGCCATTCCAGTGGATAAGGTTGATGAGGGCAACGAGGAGTCAGACGAAGAATACATGGTGGATAATGCAGACAGTGATTCTTCCAAAGGGGGCGATGATGAAGAGTTTGTACCGGAGACACCTGCCCAGATTGTGGCGCGCCATATCTTGCCTTCACCTCACCCAATTTCGGCGCTATCGGCAGTGCCAAGTCACTATCATAGTTTGGATCTGGACGACATGCATGAGAGGACTCTATTTTCTGACACGAGAGAAGAGGATTACAACCTAGACGATGGGGTAGAGTTTCAGGTCGACCACAGGTTCAAATGCCGAGAGGGCAGTGCTACAGGGTGTGAAGAACTACAGTATTCGCAGGAGTGCTGAGTACCGGGTGATCGAATCGGACCGATTAAAGTACCATGTGCACTGCCATCAAGCTGGGAATGGGTGTCAATGGAGCATCCGTGTGGCCCTTAGGCAGAACTTCGGATACTGGTAAGTTCAACTTTAATAGTGCTTTTGAGTACTTCTGTGCAATATATTAAGTAGGTTTGAGATATGGCTGAACCAATACTGTTTTGTTGTGTTAGGGAGGTTCGGAGGGCTGGCGGAGCGCATAGTTGTTTAACACCCACCATGTCTCAAGACCATCGTCAGTTAGACAACAGTCTCATCTGCAGGGTTATATTGCCATTGATACAGTTCAACCCCTCCGTCAGCATTCCAGTGTTGCAAGGTGCGGTCTATGCTAGCTATCACTTCAAACCCTCCTATAGAAAGGTGTGGATGGTGAAGCAGAAGGCAATTGCACAGATCTACAGAGATTGAAAAGAGTCATACAACAAGGTGTCGAAGCTGCTTCAGGCACTGCAGAGCTGTTTTTCTAGAACCATTTGTGGCCTACGAGTGGAACCGTACTACGATGGACACCTTCTACTCAACAACTGTAGCATGTTCAACAAGGTATTTTGGGTTTTCCCCTCATGGAGGGTGATGGAGCTGATGGAGGGGTAACCTGAGGCTGTGCTGAGGTCAACAACACATCATAGCCGTAGGAGGGCGAGGTCGCAAACTGGCTACTCGGCCAAAGACCCGCCCCATACGAAGAGGTAGAAGCTGGTGATATCTGTGGCATCTAAAACGAGGTCTACGCAGGAAGATGGATGCTGGTACTGTTCGATACCCTGCTTCCTACCGGTCCAAAATGACTCGGCTATCCGATGCATCGATGCTGGATCGGCGGTGTGAAGCTAGAAGGCGTCATCAAAGAAGATTTCGTCAACCATCTCCTCCTTCTGGTGGACCCCGGATGGACCTGCGTCATGCCAGTCCGGTGGCGAAGTGTCCCAGACTGCCCTATGGTACGACCCTCCAGAACCGGATGGTGGACGCAGTGCGTGTGCCGGGGGAGGTGGAGGAGGTGGAGGAGGCAGACCCAGAGGTGAAGCCTCTCTGTCTAGTGGGATATCTCCGTGATCCTCCTGGCCGTCGAACTCTACCTCCTCGTCAGACTCTACATCCAGTCGAACCCTGACCCTCTCCCTCCTAACCGGCTTGCCTGGTCGACACTCTCTAGCACTTCTGTCCCTCCTAGTAGGTCGCCAGGTATCTGCCCTGACCTCCCTTGCACATCTACACCGATCCGGCACTCCCCGGGGAAGGTGGAGATCCTCCCTAGGCTGGCTGGCAGTGGGCTGTACGTCGGGGGCAACTCGACGAGTCTCGGATCCTCCAAAATCTCCTGACCGGACAGATGCCTAACACGGCAAGCCCCACGCCACCAATCATAGTACTCCCGATCGGCCTGGTGTCAAATGTATGATGTACAGAGATCCTGCAATTGGGATCAAATCGCCTACACCAACCGTCGTACCAATCTGCAAGTCGATCAGGCCACCAGACATCCTCACCGTGGCCAGTGGACGTCAAGAACCTTTCTAAAAAAACAGGAAATGTATAATGTACTGGGGTTTACTAAATTACACATCATAATTGGAATAAATGACATCTAAACTCAAGTTACCAATGATAAATAACATATCATTTATATCTGTCAAGGTTCACTGGAGGGTCAGGCACCTGCTGCTCTCCATTAAACTGCCGCTTCACCCGATCGACCTGGTGAAACTGCACAATGTTGAAGCAGACCAGGGGGACGGCTGACAATCATGTCCCCCACTCCTCCTCCTCAAGGAACCAAACAGGACGCATAGCCTACATAGCAAGGTCATCGTACGCTCTCCGTACAAACTGAAAGGACCGTAACAGACATATTGGTCAGCCACACTAAACAAGACAACATTAAGAAGTAAAATGAACATGTGGTGATGGTAAACGTGGAACTAACCTCATCGAATCGTAACCGGTCGATCGAAACCCTCCAATGCAGGACCTTGTCCTCATGCTGATCCCTGCTCTGCTGCTGCAATCCAACCAACCTGACAACAACCAAGAGGACAAAAGTAGTTTGTTTAGTAACAGGTTGTAAGAAGTTACAAATTTGTTTAACTAAATATAGAAATAAAGATTTGTTACCCCGCAGCCATAAGATACTGGTAGATTCCTCTATTTGGTGGATACCACTAAAAAAATCTGGTAGATCCAGGACATCAACAGCGGAATGCAGCCGGCGATGTCCGTGACGCCCTGCTGTGCCGCCTAACACAGTGACTGGTACGTCCAAGCAAGCACAGTCGAGCCCCAAGACAACGCCCGGCATTGCCTAAAGTCCCGAAGAAGAGGGAGCCAACGCAAGTGGACCAAGTTGTTGGACTTGTCCGTCATCAGATATCCTCCGATCAGTAGCATAATGTAGCACCTGGCGTACTATTAGAGAGTCTCCGGGTCATCTGTAGAGGGTCATCTAGTGGACACGATCCCGCAGTCAAACAAACTTGAGTGTGAACGACTCCTTCCTCTGCGCAGCCTGCTGTGGAGCCACCGGAGGCCTAGCACCAAGCAGCTACTCCCCCAACACCCACATCTCCATGTGGCACCACCTACCGAAGTCATGAAGGCACCCCAACTGAGGCCCCCTGTGCGCGTAGGCCTAGGTGGTACGCCACGTCCTGCAATGTGATAGTGACCTCACCCCACGAGAGATGAAACGTGTGCGTCTCCGAACGTCATCGCTCAACGAATACCGAAATTAGCGAATTGTCAAAAGTGAGATCCCTAAGGGACACCGTGTCGCCGAATCTAACCTCAACTAGATACGGGAAGATGGCATCGGGTGGAAGAAGGATATGACTCACTCGCCAAGGCAGTAGAAGGCGATGTCTCTGATAAAAAAAAATATATTCAGAATTATAGACATAAATTTTACACTTTTATTGAGTCTTCAACGTTTCCGGTCATTATATTTTATAGATTTAGTAAATAGGCCTCTATGTTTTTTTATTTGATTCTTACACTATTTTTAAATCAATATTTATTTCTAAGTTAAAAAGACTTCCAATTCAAAACTTATTTACATCCTTAATCACATGTTTTTGAGACAAATATTATTTAGTTAATTTTAAAATATATGCAACTACCTAAACCTAACTACAAAATTATAAGTCGTAACAACTTACAACAACTAAAATAGAGTTCAAAACTAACAATTATGCAGTAACAATCTACTACAATTAAATAGAGTTTCAAAATTCTACCAGCAACCTATTCGTAACGCTATACACGATATTCTAAGTCTTCGCAACTACCCTAACCATGACTACATACAAAAATATATCTATATAAGATTGCACAAATTTTACTGCAACAAGACTAACCTCAAAGTCGGCTGCCTCAGCGTAATGCGAAGTTTCATTCAGTCTGTCGATGTCTGCATCGTTTTCCGCCTGGCATGCCATCGCAGTATATGTCAATAATATGGTCAGAAAGGGGTGATAGAGAAGAGAAAGTGATTGACAAGGTCAATCTAGAGCCCAACAGCACGCTGTGAACGACATATACTTATAGGTGTCGACAGGCTTTATCTCGTTTACAGTATAAACGAGATACGTGTATGCACTGTAAACAAGATAAGCAAGGGGAGCGAATTTTCGTAATATTTTTTAGAATTATTTAATTCGGTAATTATTATATTTATTTTATTTATTAAAATAAAAAATCTCAAAAATTCATTTAATTGTGAAGATAGAAAGGAAAACATAAAACTTTCTATCTTAAATATAGAAAATTCATGTATTTCTGTGCTTTCTAAAACTGGAGATAGAAAACATCCATCTCTGTCTCTATACTTCTCTCTTGGAAGCAAAATCCAAACGCAGCGAAAGATACAATAACAAGAGCCTTGCTCTGACTCAGGATTTGTTTGAATGTTGAGAAATATTGGAAAATAAAGGAACGAAAGAGGAGTTGTTTTAGGTGTACTTTATGGAAGAAATTTTGCCACTTCTCTCTTCCCTCTATTTTATTTTCCATCCACTCCTCCTCAACCAAACAAAGCCCTGGAAATAACTCATGCTGCCATTAACAACACTGTAGCTACCTACGAACCTTGAAAAGTACATTTTCAAGTTGCCAGCAGAATCACAATGAACAATAAAATATTACGCCTCTCAATAACCCCTTAGTTTTTCCTGAGATCTGAAAATTTTAGCATCAAAGATGGAACTAAAAATGCAGGGAACTTCAACAAGACAACATATCAAACAGGCTAGAGGTAAAATGATTGTTCCCATGCTTGCTTAGAATGGCAGGACAGAGCAGCATTCTACACGGAAAAAAAATAATTTACTGTTTTATTTTGTGAATTGAAGTTATAGAAGGAAAGGAAGATTAGGACTTCAAGTGTAAAGTGCAGTCCCCATTTTAATCTTTAGGCCCGTCCCTTCCACCCTCCATTTCCATCCAAAACACCAACTCACAACCACACACTTTGAATCTTTGATTACTCAAAACCCTCAGTAAACTAATATATACAAAAGATGCTGTTTAATTTACCGATTCAAAAATGGATGTCACTTACAGAACACCTACCACCAAGAAGTTGCGGTCCAATTTGGCTTTATATAAATTAGTCACAAATAAGCAACCTGAAACACAGGAAACATAAATACATGCATGACGCACACAAGAACAAGGTCCCAAAGGGAGTACACAAAAGAGAGCGCATTAGCAGCAAACATGCTGGAACACTTGCAATAAGCATTTACACAAATTGAACATTCTCGTTTAGTTTTGACACATTCAACAAAGAACCCAATGGGGCAGCATTCTCGCGCATAAAATCCTTTGTTCTAAACCGTCGAACATGTATACACACACAAAAGCGCACACACGCTCGGACGATATATCGATTAAGACAGAAGATCTGCAGCTAAACATCCATTACAACACAAAAATGACGGTGATAAGTACAAGTAAACCAATCAACAAAAGCAGATTCTTCAGAGCATTGTCCTCAGGCCTCAGCTCTTGACGTGTCGCTGCCTGCGTAAAGCCTCGAGGATTACCACCTTGGTGTGAAGTAAACCCAAAAGGATACCCCGAAGTTGTTCCATAGACAGTGGCATCATGAAACGGTTGGAATTGAATGTTAAGCAGTGATGGGATAAACCCTCCAAAAGCAGTGGACAGTGTGAAGTTCCCAAATGTTGCCGTAGCCATAGGTATGAATCCGCCCATCAACCCAAACCCATAATTCCCGAACAAATTGGGCCCCGGCTGTTGGGGTGGCGGCTGTGGCGCTGTCTCCGGCCTCTGGCCGGAGGGACGGCGAGGAACCTCCATTCCAGGATAGCTCTTAGTCCTAGGATCAGTCTGAGCCTTACCCCTGCCATAAAGAGGAACCAGCTTCTCTTCCTGCACAAGGGCCTTGCACACAGGGCACTCTTGACATTGAGAGTGATGATGCAGCCACATATAAAGGCATGGCCAACAGAATAGGTGCCCACACAGTGTGATCACTGGATCTTGAGCCAAATCAAAGCATATGTTGCATTCAAAATCACCAGCATCATTAGAACCATTGTTCCCTGAGCAAGATGGGCTTGGATGAGACTCTCTTCTCGGCGTTGTTGTTGATTCCCCAAACCCACTAGCCATCAAATATTTTTCTTTTTCTTTTTCTTTTTTTTTTTTCCCTTCCTGACCACTCCTTTGAGGAAACTTTTTCCCCAAAAATGCACAAAACCGAAAACAAAAATTCCTGATCACAACAATTTAAATGGAAAAATAAACGCAGAAAACAACTGCGATATGGAAATCTACGTCAAGAGTTGAAGATAACAAGAGCGCAGTTTCTTCGACTAGATCGATCGAAGATGAAAACAATGAGATTACACGTAGATCCAGAATTGAATAATTAAGGGAAATAGGATTAAAAGATACTGGGAATAGGAAAACTTACGGCTTGGTTGAGAGGAAGATAATCGTTGGCGATGCGGAAAAAGGATTCGAATTCTCGAGTAACCTTCTCCAAAGCCCCAAATTCAAGGGTTACGAAATCCTTCTCGAAAACTCCAGTTGTTTCTGATATTCTTGAATTATTATCTTCTATTTTAGATTTTTCTTTTCTTTTTTTTTCTTTCTTCGTCGAAATTTCCTTTTTTTTGTCCACTGTCTTATTTTTATTATTTATTTATTTATAAGAAAATATTTTATTAACTCCACTTGAATTCATGATCTTTCAATTTTAGTGTAAAATATTAGAGTTTTTTTTTTAAATAAACATTTTAAATGTTTTATACTTTTATTTATCAGTATAGGTAATTTATATATTTTTGTGTCATATTACTTATCTTGTTTACGAATTAATTATAAGAATAATGCTACATATTTAAGTTTTTTTGTTAACCAAGTTCAACCAAATTAATTTAATATAACAAAAATCAGTTATAATTAAAATTAGTCTAAGTTTTATTATTTAATTTGGTTGAATTTAGTTCGAGAAAATATTCAGTTTGGTCCCTAAATTAGCGTTTGCTTTGAGGTATTGAGACAGAGACTGAGAGACTGAGACTCAGTATCATGTTTGTTGGTTCAGAGACTCGTACTAAAATTTCTGTTTCTGTCCCTAAAATTTCAATATTTTAGTACTTCGAAAAAGTAGGGACACAGTGGACTAAAATTTCCAAAGATGAACTGAAACTTTAATAACATTTTATACTTAAAATATCCTCATTTCAATTAATTAATTCCAATTTTATCTTTTGTACAAATTAAATTAGAATTTTATTCTTATTTCAATTTCTGTCTCCCACTTTGCACCAAATAGAATACTAAAATTTATTTTAATCTCTGTCTCTTAGTCTCTGTCTCTCAGTCTCGGTCTTTCCGTCTCTGTCTCTCCACCAAACACTACCTAAAGTTACACTCGAGCCATAATTTAGTTCTTAACGTTTCAATTGTCTCTGTCTCTGTTTAGTCCCTAAACTTTATAAATTTTAATCACATTAGTCCATGCGGTGGTGTTTGCCACAAAGTCATTATCGGAGAGATGACGTGTACAACAGAATGCCACGCAGGACTCCACTAAAACGGCGTCGTTTTTATTTAGCGCTCAAATTAACAGCCCAAAACGACGACGTATCATGTTATATGAGAGGGCAAAAGTTTTAGTTAAACAAGCACTACACCATATTCTCCCCCATAATAGGATTGTTCTTCTTCTTTCTCTTCTCTTCAATGGCGTTGCGAATCTAACTTATTAGATTCGTTAAAGTCGCGATTCTCTTCTCTTCAACCACTTCACATTGCATCGGTCGTCTTTTCTTCACCTACGTTGACTAAGTTTGAGGTAAGTAAAATAGTGAACAAAAAAATTTCTATACCCATGATGATATTTTGTTTTTTTGATTCACTTTTGGTTCCTCCTCTTTTTTTTTTATGCATTCGAGCTAAATGCATTTTGTTTTGCATGTTAGTATAGGTTAGTTTTTGTGCTTATTCTCTGTTAGGGTTTATGTTTTTAGTGAATATCATTTAATTTCTTGGCTTATTAGTTAGATGTTCGATCATTTCCTGTTTCTGTACCATTAATTTGATTTTGAATATTTTAGGAGAAATTTTTTTGGGTTAGGGTTTCAACATGGGTGTGTTTGTCTGATAATCAATAGATTAAAAAATAAAAAGATGGAATCAGATTGTCATATGCAATATGTTACATTTGATTTTTCTTCTTTTTTATTTAAAAGAGAGGTGCAGTTTCATCAAAGTCTTAATCTCATTAAATCAATTGTTTATTGCATCTTGTAACATGGAGTAATTGATCTGATTTTCTAAATGAACTCGTTTTGGTCTATTGTTGTCTCATAACAACAATGCAATTTATGTTTTAGCAAGTCTAACTGAAGAGAGAAAAAATATTGAGGATAACCTTATGTACTCGTTATGTACTCTGTATGTACTCCTATTATAATTAATTATCATCAATATTAAATTAAGATGGACAATATTTATAACAATATTTGCATGGAGTAAAGCTTTTTTCAGTAATGTACCAAGATGGACAATATTTGCAACAATGTATTTTTAACTCACGAATCAAGGAGGTCATAGCCAAACCCATCATCACACTATTGGAAGAAGTTAGAATGTATGCTATGAGGACAATTGCTAGGAATAAGGTGAAGCTTAGGAGCCACATTGAAATTTTACCCCAATACAGCGTAGTAGTAGGTTGGAGAAAATAAGGAATGAATCAAAGAGTTGGAATTCTGTATGGTCTGGAGACGAAAAGTATGAAAAGTTTGAAGTCATTTGTCACCCAACCAATATGGTAGTTGATTTGGAAGAGGGGCTATGTTCATGTGATTTTTGGCAACTAAGTGGTAGTTAATAAATTTTTTTTGTTACATGATCAAGATTCATCTTATATAATACCATGTTTTGGTTTTCTGATACAAATATATTTAATTATTATTAGTTGTATCCATTATAATTCTGTTTGCAAGGATGCCTTGTGTCCATGCTTGTGCTGCGTTGGATAGGATCGAAAAACGTCCTGATGAATTTTGCTACAAGTGGTGGACAATGGATTCATATAATGACACATATGCATTCTATTTAAATCCTATTCTTGGCCAAGCAATGTAAGAGAAGTCTCCATACATTAGACCACAAGCTCCGAAATTCAAAAAGATGCCACGGGTACCCAAGAAAAAACGTAGAAAGGATGCTAACGAAGACCCTGATGGAAGGAACAAGCAAAAGATCAAGATGAAGAGGATTTATAAAAAAGGTTCATGTCGCTATTGTGGAGAAAAAGCACACACCAAGAGAAACTGCCCAAAAAAAAAGGCTAAAGAAATGGCAGCTACTGCTAAAAGTGGTAATTCCAATCCTACTGTTCCTACCATTCTGCTCCAGTTGTGAATCCTACCCATGCTATTTCACCTGCTGATGTACCATCTCAAGTTGGTACACACCAAAAAATTCAGCATCAAGGCCAGGCTGAGGTTGAACTTGGCATGAGTCAACTAATTATGTCTCAGAATGAAGATCAGGCTGAGGTTGAACTTGGCATGAGCCAACTAATTATGTCTCAGAATGAATATTCTCTACAGGTAATGATATATTTTAAATTACACCTTAAATTTAACCACTGCCAATTTATTTTTTGTTCAAATTTCACTAACTTCACATTTTTTATAGATGGAGACTAGTGTAATGTAACATAATGCAAGGCCCCAAAGTTTGCAACCAAAAGAATGGTGAACCAACCATCTAGTACTCCACCAACAATCAATATACCAGTTGATCCAATGCAAGGTGCATCTTTAGGGACAGCCACACGACTAGCTAGTTTCATGAAATTTGTCCCTACTCCCGGATTCAAACCTCCAAGAAAAAATAATTGAATTGTTGATCATTTTGTCTGTGGGAGCTTCATATGTAATAGGGCATTATACTTTTGGATTAGTTACCTTTTAGATTAGTTATCTTGTTTCTCTAAGTTTGGATAACTCTGTAACGATGACTTTTGGTTAGTTATACTTGGAGTGATTTTTTTTTGGATAATTTACTTTGTTTTGTTTGTGTTGTATCACACTAAAATTTTTAGTTGTGTTTGAATTTAGTATCAATGTGGATGTTTTATTAATGAATTATAAAGAAATTTGATGATATTTCTTATCTGAAATTGTTATATTTTATTTTGTGTTGTTTGATTTCTATTAACGCAGGTGCAAATTTTATTCATTGAGACTTAAAATAAAAATAGATACAACAATATATATAACAACATACGTTAATTTTTTTTCAAAACAGGCCAATCTTCACCATTTCCATAATAACATAGCAACTACAAGCAAATTTATTGTAACTAACAAAATCCTTCCCAATTTCAAAGCTCTAGCATCAGATTCTAAACTTCCAATCTTCCAAACAAAGTTCATCCTCCATTCTTCATCATTTTTATTTTTTGGTACTACTCTGCCTCTTGATTCTCCTTCTTTATGGAATTCATTAGCCCAAACAAACAACCCACACCACCTCTTGCCAACACTCTGCAAACAGATTCAGCGGAGATAGAAAAAGAATCAGATACTACAAGCTTTAGAAAAAGTTAAGAATAATCTTGCACTTACATTGTAGTTTGGACACCCAAAAAAGGTCTCCCTAGATTTGCATATGTTCCTGACCATCTCAGAACGGGTCTACACCCATACCCACACTACTCTGAAAATAGTTTTTTTCTGCTTCGAGTAGTTCTCCAACCTCCAGTAGAGTGTTGATTGCTGGAACTCCCAACGGATTTACTGCCGCTACCCATCACGGACTTCATAAAAACGTCTCCCAAAAGAGGAATAAGAATCGACGAAGAAGTTAAGGGACTTCAAATGAATTTGGGGATTAGGGACTAAATTGATGCAAAAGTTTCAAATGCTACGTAATATATCCGTTAGACATCCAGCGTGGCATTCTGTTGTACACGTCATCTCTCCGATAATGATTTTGTGGCGAAAATCACCGCAAGGACTAAGGTGATTAAAATTTATAAAGTTTAGAGACTAAATAGAGGCAATTGAAACGTCAATGATTAAATTGAGGCTTGAATGTAACTTTAGAGACCAAACTGAGTATTTGTCATAATTAATTCTCATTTACACTGTAAACGTAAATAAAATATTGATAATTTGATATTTGTAAATATAAAAATATAATTTTTTTAAATAATAAAAAAATTAATAATATAATTTGAACCAATAGAAAAATTAAGAATCAATATATTTTGTTATTATTTATATCGACTTTAATTAATTTATCTCTCATTAAAAATTTAAATTTAAAATCAATAACTTCTTCACTATTATTAAGTTTGTTTATGAATTTATTAAACTAGATTAAAAACTTTCTCACCACTGTTAATTTTTTTTATTATTAGTGGACAATTTCAAATCACTAATTTAAAATTAAAATGGAATTAAGGTAAAATTATAACCACTTTTAATTTTAATAATCCACTACCTTTGGTGTGTATTTTTTTAATTCACATTGAGAACGTCATTTTGTAGTTAATTTATAAATTGAATTACTAAAAAGTTGCTGTTAATTCATTTTCGTTATTATACCGTTAATTTGCAGTTGATTTATTTTTCAAATTTTAAACATATATAACTATTTTTTCTTTTGTTACATAATATATAACTAATAATACATGTTTAGTTATATATGTTAACTCATATATTATTCTTGATTTAAAATGATAGATTTAACAATTTATTTAGGAATAATCATAAAAGTAGTAAAAAGTAAAAACGTAATTTTAGTTTCTTTTATTTTTTATTTTATATATATATATATATATATATATATATATATATATATTAATTATTTGAATGAAAAATAAAAATTATTGTTCTTTAACGTAATAAAAGAAAAATTAAAAAAGAAAGCCATAACAACTAGGAGAGAAATAAATTCGCTGATAGGGGTAGGAAGTTACGGCAATTATTTTAATTTTTTAATTTAAAACTAATTCAATTTGATCTATAATTAATATAAATAGTAGTAAATTATATTTTTATAGTTATAAATATTTATATTTTATTTACATTGTAAATAAATTAATTATAAATACATTTCGTTTACACTTTAATTAATTATTTGTTTAAAATTTGTGTCTTATCTCGTATAAACGAGATATATTCATAATTAATTTATTTACACTATAAACGAGTTAAGTAATATGATACAAAAATATAAATTGAGTCTAAATTATTTATAGAGTAAATATCCTTTCCGATTCCTAATTATTTGCTCGATGGACTTTCCACCCCCTAAGAAATCTAAAAACCCAAATCGGTCCCTATGTACTTTGATATATGTATGCTCCAGTCCCTATCTACGTTCCAGTCCCTAGTTAGGGACCGAGAAGGACATTTATTCAAAGTAGATAGGGACTGGAACGTACATATATCAAAGTAGATTGGGACCGATTTGGGTTTTTAGATTTCTTAGGGTGTGGAAAGTCCATCGAACAAATGGTTAGGGATCGGAAATGACATTTACTCTTATTTATATAAGTAAATAAAATATTTTAAATATTTTAAAAAAACTTAAATATTTATCATAAAATTATTTTTATTATTTATTTAATATATAAAAATTTAATTAATAGATACATTATATAGAGGTTTATGATATAATTTGAATTAATTTTGGAGAAAATTTCAATCTAGTCCGAATTATATAATTTATCAGGGGAGTTCATGAATTGGATCGTATCCGCAGATTCACAGTAAATATTCGCATCCGATCCGAAAATTGCGGATACAATCTGATCCGCATATTGATCGGATCGGATCGCAAAAATCTACTCTACATCAACATATCCGATCCGCGATTCGCAAATCCGCACAATAATAATTAAAAATAAATATATATATATATATATATTATATTTACTTGTTTATATGTTTTAGTTAGTAATTATTATTCATATATTATATTATTTTATTTTTGTTATTTAGAAAAAGTTTGATTAAAAATATTTTAGGAATAAATAAATTTAAAAGTGTGAAAGAAATATTTTTATAAAAATTTTTATATAAAAATATGATTAAAAAAAGAATGTTCAATTATGAGAAAATATCCGATATCCGGTCCGATCCGCATTACGGATCGAATCCGACACTAAAAAATGCGGATATCATACCCGATCCGATCAGGGACGGATATAAGGGGGGCGAGTGGCGGCCTCGGCCCCCCCCAACTTTTTTAATAATAATAAATTATTATGTATAATTTAATTTTTTTAAAAAAATATTTAGTATTTAGTCTAATATAAATAAAAGTTCAGTCTAATTTAAATATTAATAATTTTTAATATCTAAAAAAATAAGTAACAATATTAAAAAAATCTGAAAAAGATATTATTACTAATATTTTTTAATTAAATAAAAATTTTTAAATCTCATAAAGTGAATTCTTTTTCTTCTTGTGGCCTTTTTTTTATTCGTTTGGTATTAATTCTTTCTGTTTCAACTACTACAATTAAGAAATCTTTTTCAACTATGAATATTGTGAAAAATAACTTAAGAAACAAAATAAAAGATGAATTTCTTGCTAATTGTCTTTTAATTATATTGAAAAGAAAATTATTAAAAATTTTGATACAAATTCTATTATCGGTGAATTTTATGATACGAAGAATCGACCACTTCGTTAGTAAAAAGTATACATATATTTTTTTTACTTTCAAATATATTCTCTATCCGTATATTCTTATAATACATCTTATATTATATAATTTTTTTACATAATTTTTAATATTATATGTTATTGGCCCCCCATAATATCATTTCTGAATCCGTCCTTGGATCCGATCCGATGAAAATTGTGCGGATCGGATCGAATATTCGGCTATATCCGATCCAATCCAGCCGCATACACCCCTATAATTTATTTAATCCGTGGTACAGTTTGAAATGAATTAATTTTATTTTATTTTTAAATCCAATAAAATCAAATCTAAACTATTACGATTTGAATTAATTTAGTTTATTCAATTTTTTAAAAATATAAGATTTAAAAATTTTATTATTAAAATATAGAAGTAGTTTTTTATTGAAATAAATAAATCCAATTATATATTCATAAAACCATCACTAAGTAATAATAATAATAATAATAATAAGATTTAATTATTTTGCCTCTATAATTTTATTGAATTTTCAATTAGATTTCTATCATATTTTTTTAATTGAGTTCCAGAAGTAATAATTTTTTTTCAATTAGGTCCCTACCATGACAAAACTGTTTGGTTTAACGGAATATTCTGTTCCCAAATTAAAGATACTCTCAATTTTTTCTAAATCCCTAATTGTATCACTCTTTTATTTTCATAAAGACAAAATTAACCCTCTCACTCCTCTTTTTCCTCCTCTCGGTCTCCTCCTCTACTCCTGCCTCTCCCTCTCCCATCCTCACTCCTCCCACCTCTGCCGCACCCTCCTTCCCCCTCCCTCCTCTCCAATTCTATCCCCGACGACCTCTCCTTCTACCTCTCAAGCTCGACCTTGATGACCAGAACACAAGGCCACCAATAAAACCTTCTTAGACAAAGTGAAGCCCAAACGCAATCAACTTTTTCAACTGCCATTTTTTTTTTAACTTTTCTGACTTGAAACTCGTTGCTTTATCCCAGTTCTTGGGGTCCCGGTGAATAGCCCAACCGTTGATAAGGATTATGGTGTCTTTTGGGACCGTGTAGCCTCCTATGGTGTACTCTTCGGTAGAGGAGTATGATAGCAGTAAGAGTGCTATGTATAAATAAAGTGTCTCGTTGATAACGTATTTGAGGTAAGTGAATTTTGGAATCTTGAATTCGTCTACTATGCGATCTTGACCAACATGAGTGCGACATTGTCATCTTCGACTTCTCCACTTTCATTGTAATCACGAGTCCGCTACTTCGATCTAGCAGGAACATCGTCGAATCCTTCTTTGGTCACCCTCCACGCCTTAAGAGAGAGAAAGACAGAACGAGAGAGACACCGAAAGAGAAATCATGTTGCGGGATCGAGAAAGAGTGAGGCAGCGAGGGTGACACTGCTGCTGCCATCATTGTTGGAAGAGGTCACTAACGAGCCGCTTCCTTCCCATTCGTTGTTGGTGTTTGCCGTCTCAGATCCGGCCTCCGTTTTGCTTCGTTTTGTTTTTACTTTTTTTTCTACTTCATTCTACTTCTATTTCTGTTTCATTTTGCTTTTTCTTCATCTACTTCTACTTTTGTTTTTGAATTGGTTTTACTTCTGCCCAATGATTATGTTAAAAAAATTTGATTGTGCTAAAAGATTCTGATTATGTGTGTTTACTTGTACTTAAAATGGTTATGTTATGACAAAAATTCAACTTCTGATCATGCTAAAAATTAATTAATTATGAAAAAAATTTTAGTTTTAAATTTGTATTGATTATGACAAAAAATCTGTCATGAAAAAAGGGAGCTTGTTGGTAGAGAGAGGGTGGTGACGAAAAAAGAGGGTGAGAAGATGGTGGAAGGCGGTGAAAGTGAAAGAAAGAAGGGAAATGGTGAAGGTAAATTAGTAAATTTATACTTCATAAGGACTTAATTAAAAAATCTAATATGGTATAGGGACTCAATTGAAAAGAAAAAAAAAGTATAAAGACCTAATTGAAAATTCGGTAAAACTATAGACACCGGCATAATAATAATAATAATAATAATAATAATAACATATTCACATTGTGTAGTTTGAATTTGATTAAATCAGGTCGATTTTGAGAAATAGATATAAAATCCAATCAAATTCTTATAATCAACTAAGAGCAGAGTTTGATTCAATCCAAATTAGTCCGATACTAATCGGGTTTTTATTTGGATTAGATTACATACAATTTTATTTAAATTGGTTTGGATTTGAACATCCGTAATATTATGTACAAGTATTTCTAAAATGATAATTCAAGTGTACTGACTAGGGGTGCACAAGACCCGGTCTGGTCCGAAAACCTGGACCGAGCCTGGCGACTTCGAAGCTAATTTGGCCCGGTTTCGTTATGGTCCGGTCAGACCCGAGATTTCAATAGATAGTCCCGGTTATTTATTAAATCGGGTTCGGGCCAAGGCTCGGGTCACCCGACCCGGCCCGTTGGACCCGTATAGGTGTGTAGTTAAAAAAAATATGCATTCTATTTGGCTTTGTGTTCAATGTTCACTCTTCACACTTCACACTTCACACTTCACAGTCCACAATGCTCAGGTGCTAGGGCACAACCCATACTCTCTCTCACTCAAACTCTTTTCCCTGAGGCGCAGCGCCGCATCCCCAACGGCCAGTGAAGAGCTCCTCCTTTACACTTCTATGCCATTTCTGCTTCTTAATCTTACCTCACTCTCTCCTTCACCACCAATCTTCTTTAGTTTTTCACTATCCTTTTTTCACCTTCTTCCTCTTTCTGCACCACGTTAGATCAACCACCACAGCAACTCACCGTCAATCACCACGCGTGCCAGCAACTCGCCGTCAACCTCCTTTCAGAGACTCAGAGTTCTCACCGACGCAGTGTTCATCGCAAGACATAGAGTAGGTAATTTTTTTGTTAAAAACCATTGATTTTTATTTTTTTTCTTGCAACTACTGGCCTACTGGGTGCTAAATAGTAAATACTTCACCGATTTTGTTTGCTTTGTTATTTTTTGGGAGAGAACTAATAAAATTGTTGATATTGTTCTTGCCATAATTAGTTTAATTTTGGAAAAAATTAACAAAATTGATTTTTTTTTTTGTTTAATTTTTTTGTTTATATTTTAAATACTTCAATGATGAGAGTCACAGGTTAAACGAAAGTAGGAAAAAGTTGTTGATTAGAAATAGCAGTTAGCAAATCAGAGAAATTTGGATATATTGTGAATCTCTATTTAGGAAGTAGGAACAATAATTTAATTTTTGTAATTTATACCACCGATAATTATAATTGATTCTTTCAATTTCAAATTTGATGTTGTTTAAAAATCAAATTTCTTGATTTGTGCACTTTATGTTATTGTGAATAAATGCCAATAAATATTTCTAATTCATGTCAATATTAAAAAATATAATAAATGCCACCCTGTTCAGCAATGAAATATTCCAGTAAGAACTAGGCTAGTGACATAATCAATACTAAGATAATCAAAAGAAGTTATCCTGCATTATATTGTCTTTTTTAGAACAAAAGTTAAGTAAAAAGGGGTATACAAGCTTTCTTTTAAGTCTTATAATATGGTTGGGAGATAGGAAAATAAGGAGAAAGGATAATAAAGTGAACTAATTCCTTTGTTTTAGAGTTTGAAGGAGATAGGAAAATTAGTTCAACATGCCATGTTATAATAGGTAAGCTTTCTTTTAAGTCTTATAATATGCTTTGTTTCATTATATTGAATGACGGGATTAAAGAGCAACATGCCTCCATTGAAAGCATTTGGAATGCTGTTAGGTATGTTAGATCTTCTCCCCAAAGAATTAAAAAATTTAAAGAATGCATTGAAGCTGAGTTGATAGAGTCTAAAAGTCTTGTTTGTTTGAATGTTCCAACTAGATGGAATTCTATCTATCTAATGTTGGAACATGCTGAAAATTTGAAAAAACTTTTGATAGATTTTATGATCAAGAAACTGACATCTTTAGATGGTTTGGAGAGGATAGTGGGGGTAAAAAGAAAGTTGATCCACCTACGGCACTTGATTGGCAACATACTAGGCTATTCATTGATTTTTTGAGAATTTTCTATGAGATTACTTTGTGTTTCTCATCTTCTTTACATGTTACTTCAAACAAATGCTTTCATGAAATTGCATCTATACATTCTCAACTAACATCTTGGAGCCCCAACAATTCTAAATTATTGGAAACTATGGCATGCTCTATGAAGGCTAAATACGATAAATATTTGGGACCAGTTGACAAGTTTAATCCTTTGATACTTGTTGCCGTTGTTTCAGATCTTCGATACAAACTTGATTATCTTTCATGGTGTTTGGAGGATATATATGATAAGGAAGTGGCTACTAGTATGACTAGTTTTGTGAAATTTACATTGGAGACATTGTACAAATTATATTCAAAAGAAATTGTAGATGATAAAGTTCTTAATGATGTTGGCGGTCCCTCTAGAGATGTTTTGGATGATAAAGATACTGATCAGTCTAGTGCTAAGGGTGTTATTACAAATAGAATGAATTTGTGGAAAAAAACAAAAGAAGAAAAAAGCTAATGCAGATAGCAAATCAGACGTTGAGAAATATTTGGCCAAAGATCCTATGGACGTGGAAGATGAGAATTTTGATATATTGGTTTGGTAGAAATTAAATGGATCAAAATATAGAATTCTTTCTCCCATAGCTCGTGATGTCTTTGGTATTCCAGTTTCAACTGTCGCATCTGAGTCATGCTTTAGTACCGGTAGTTGTGTGGTTGATCTTTACCGTAGCTCTTTGTCACCAAAAATGGCAGAAGCTTTAATCTGCACTCAAAATTGATTGTATCCATCTAAGCAGATATTTGAAGAACTTGAGTTTGATCAATTTGACGGTAGTGACAAGATTGTTAATGGTATATTTACTTTATGATATTTTTATTCCTTCTTTATTGCTTAATTTAATTCATATAATAATCTTGAGAGACTAATTTTTATGTTTTGCGGATGTTACTAAAACATCCACACAACAAGAATCAAGTTCACAACCTTGAGAGCAAACTATGAATCAAATGCATTTTATTCTGTAGTTGTTTGCTACTTAATATTTTGTCGTTATTGGTTGGTATGACACTATAAATTATTATGTTAATCTTGTGTTGGTTGTTAACTTTATTTTAATTGTCTTTTGAACTTTGAATGTTTAGTGTGTAATTGACATAATTATTATTGTGAAAGTTTAAATTATTATTATTAGATTCTAAATTATTATGTGAATGTTGCGATGTTATGGAATAATTATTTTTCAAAACTTAGAGGTTTAAGAGATGTAGAATCCAACTTTTGGTGATGTCGTGATAAAGTTGATCAAGACCCGGGTTTCACCCGGTCTAGACTCGGTTTTAGTGTGGCCCGAAAGTAACACGATTTCTAGGGCTGCACACGGATCGGATCGGATCGGATATAGCCTAAAATTCTATCCGATCCGTACTGCATTCATCGGATCGGATCGGATATGATATCCACATTTTTTTAGGTCGGATCGGATATCGGGTATATCCGCATAATTAAAAAAAAATTTATTTTAAGATTCTATTTGACTGTTTTTATAAAAAAAAATCTAAAAAATTTATTTTTTATCTGTTTAAGCCTATTTACTCCTAAAATATTATCAATAATAATTTTTTTGAATAACAAAAACAAAATAATAACACAAGATTTAAGTTTAATTATTCTAAGTTGAAGTACAACATAAAAAATTAAAAACAAAATATCATAAAATTCATAAATAACACACTAAAATTCATATCACATTAGGGTTTATTTTCTTAAACTATGCTATTTATATGTGATGTGCGGATATGCGGATTTGCGGATTTGCGGATCAGATCCGCGGATATCACTGCCAAATCCGCAATCCGATCCAACCATAGTGCGGATCGGATAATATCCGCAAAATTCGGATCAGATGCGGATAATTACCGCGGATATGCGGATATTATCCGATCCATGTGCAGCCCTAACGATTTCATCGGATCTAAAACCGGATAAGAGTCTCATAAATAGACCCGGTCATTATTTAGAGTCGAGTCCGGGTCAACACGAACCCGGCTCCATGTACACCCCTAGTACTGACACAAAAAATCAACTTGTTATGCTTTCAATAGGTAGCATATTTTAAAGTTGCTGCGTGTGTGGGTTTAGGGTCCCTCTGGATCGCCGTTTAGTGCTACAGCGTGATGTGGGACCAAGGTTGCTTTTTCTGTTATTTGGATGGTTATTAATTAGGTATAATTAAGTTGTGTAATATAAGTGGATTGGGTCGCATAGACGATTGTGCGAACTTCGTTTTTTTTTTTTTTTGGTGAAAGGTGCACTGGATAGTTTTTTTATAAGTTTAAGGTTCAAGCAAAAATAAGGCTAGTGGCATTAGCCAATTCAAATATCATTATCACTCAAAATACATCAACCAATTCAAATATCATTATCACTCAACATACTATTCCAAACTCTATCCTCCATGATCCAAAAACGAAAACTCTACCCTTACATTATCAGTAGATATACAGTATATTCACTAGAGTCAAAACATACAAATTTTCCAAAAAATTATGTATCAGATAGACCAAAAAAATCATATAACCAAAAAAATCATATGCCATCTTTCTCCATTTATCTAAGTAAACTCAATTGTTCTTATTAGTTGAAATTACATGCCACTCACCTTGAAATTGCATGTGCAATGGGTAGTTGTACAGACTTAGAATTAGGCCTTATGAAAGAAAAAGTGTTGTCAAAGAATTTAGGTTCATTTTAATATCCAAAAATATAAAAGAGAAAATAAATCATTTTTACATGTGCTTTTTGATGATGAGAACAAAAATAAATTATTTTAAATATTGTTTTAATTTTAACCAAAGATGGAAGTAGAATTATGTTATTGTATTAAAGGAATGGATACAGAAAAACAGGAAGTGTGAGATAAAGAAAAAAACTTCTAAAAGATTTAATTATGTACTATAATTACAATTTGTTGCAATTTAATGGATAAATAGGGGTAATTGTTATGTTATATGGAAGTTAGTTATAAATGTTGATTATGTATATTAAAATTGGTTGGGTTCCTATTTTCATTATCTTCAGCTGCCTTTGAAGAGCACACAATGTCCTTTTTCCAACAACAAACTCATTTCTCTTTCTGACGGAAATTAGGCAAAATTACTTGGTCTCCAAATTCAACAACCTTAACAATTAACTAGTCTGGTCTACAATTCATAGCCCAGTAACATATAAATCATGTCCAGTCCAATCATGCCACTAATATAAACCCCTCATTAATACTATTAATCAAACATATTAAAAACAACAAAAAAATAATCATCCATAACGGTCTCCTATTATACGCAGTTCTCTTGGCAAGTGCTGCTATACACGTGTCACTTTAAAGTCACACCACATACAAACCGCATCACAAAATTACTTGGTCTCCAAATTCAACCACCTTAAAAATCAACTAGGAAGTCTACAATCCATGGTCCAGTAACATACAAATCATGTCCAGTCTAATCACGCTACTAATATAAATACCTCATTAATACTAGTAATCAAACATATCAAAAATGGAAAAGAAATAACCATCTGTAACGGTCTCCTATAATGTGCGGTCCATTTGGCAAGTGCTGCCATGCACGCATCACTTTAAAGGTAAACCCATTCACTATTTATGGAAGACCTAATCCGTCCCTTGTCCATTTTCACCAAAAACAAGGTGTCTTTTGTTCCAAAAAAAAAAAGGGATACTTAGGCCTTTAACTTTTTTATTTTAGGATAATACGGTCTTTTTATTAAAAAATGTTAAATTACACAGTTGGTCTCTGTACTTTTACTGAAATTGTAAATTGGTCCTTACACTTTAAAAGTTTGTAATTGGATCCCTAAAGAGAATTAAAATTTATAATTTAGTCCCTGAAGTTCAAAAAGTGTTTGATTTAATAGAATATTTTCAACATATTCTCTATTTTAAACATTTGAGCTGCACATGTTTGACAATAAGGACCAATTTGTAATTTTAATAAAATTATGGAGACCAACTATGTAATTTAACCATTTAAAAATGACCAAAAACTCCATAGGCTATCTAAACCCACCGGCCCCTCCCCAACTCTCTCACTCTCACTTTTCAAAATGGCACCCCAACTCTAGCGCTCTCTGTCTCTCACCTCGACTCACCATCGCTGTGCCTCTCGCCTCCGTCGCCGCACTGGATTCACTAATGAGTTGCTATTTTTATGTTGATTTGTTGCTATTTTTCTTAGACATTGAATTGTTCGTTTTGAGCATGTTTGGGATTGAAATTGTTCCCTTCCATTTATCGGTGTTCAGTATTGGGATTGGAAGAAAAGAAAAAGTCGTCGGATGAGAGAGGCGAGATGGAAGAAGGAGACGAGACCCAATTCGTGAGCACAAATACGGTGGATCTAGCGTGGCGACGGTGAACCAAGGTGAGAGACAAAGAGCACTGGGGTTGGGGTGTCGTTTTGGAAAATGAGAAAGTGAGAGTGAGAGAGTTGGGGAGGGGCGGGGTGGGTTCAGATAGTCTAGAGAGTTTTTGGTCATTTTCAAATGGTTAAATTACACATTTAATCCCATACTTTCACTAAAATTACAAATTGGTCCATATTGTCAAACATGTGTAGTTCACATGTTTAAAATAGAGAATATGCTAAGAATATTCTTTTAAATCAAACATTCTTTGAACGGCAGTGACTAAATTGTAAATTTTAATTTTCTTTAGGAACCCAATTATAAACTTTTAAAGTGTAAGGACCAATTTATAATTTTACTGAAAGTGTAGGGACCAACTGTGTAATTTAACCTATTAAAAAATCTGTTAACTAATAATGAAAATTAGTTTGTAGGTGTTTCATTTGTAATTTGTTGGGAGTTTTACTCCCACAAACTATTAATAAGTTTATTTTTGAAAAATTTCTTCACCAATGGTGGTTAAATGGAGAAAGTCCATTGTTGAAAATAATGTCGAAGAAAAAATATGTAATTGTTGTACGAAAAATTTTTAAAGGAAAAAAATAGCATAGAACAAGAAATGAAATAAGATAACATTAATGTTGAAGATATTTATATTGATGATGATGATATAGAGAAGATAACCATGGTAATAAAGTATGGTTACATAATAAAAATAATAGAGGTAGAAGTGATAATGATAAAAATGAAGACACTGATGGTAATAATAGTCATTATTGGTTATATTTTTGAAAAAATTCTGTGGGAGTTTAAATCCCCCACAAATTACAAATAAAACTTTCACAAAACTAATTTTTGTTATTATTTAATGAATTTTTTAAGATAAGAGTCGTATTGTCCTAAAATAAAAAAAAAATTAAAGACCAAAGTGTCTCTTTTTTTTTAACAAGAGGAGCCTTGTACTTAGTAAAATTGAACAGGGATCGAATTAGATCTTTATTCATCTTCATTGACGTGTGACTTTTAGACATAATTTTTTCCAACTAAAAGAAAGAATATGCATATATGTAGGTTTTCTTGATGTTAGGTTCCGTTTGGTTTGTATATGATTGAGACATAGACATTAAAATATATACACTTGAAACAAAGACATAAAATATTTGTGTTTGTGTATAGTATTTGGAAATAATAGACATGACACTAGTGTAGTGTCTAATATTATGTTTGGTTGCAAAATACAAGAACACTATATAACTAAAATGACTATTTTATCCTCATAAATTAAAAAGTAATTAATATTAAAAAAAAACTGAAATGAGAACTCTTCTCTTTAGAGTTTCTCGTCACTTATCCCTACCTTCAAAAAATTTCCTTCTCTTTAATTGCTCTTCTCCTTCGTAGATGGTCATCAAGTGAAGATACACAAAACTCCATTATCAGAGCAAGTTCAGAATTGAGAACAAGTACAAGAAGCTCTCAAATGGACTCAAACCTATATTTTTCTATCATCAAACTAATTCAAATTGAAACATAATACTCTCACCTTCTCTTTCTATTTATTATCATCAAACCTTGAGTTGAGTTTTCTAGCACAGATAAAGAAGAAAGATTGTGATAAAATAATAAAAAGTTTCACAAAATCAAGCAACACACACAAATGAAAAAGACACAAAGCTACAAAAAGCCAGAAACAAAAGAGAAGAGATTATAACTAGTTAAAATTTGTAAAAAAAGAGAAGAAAATTGTCATAAAATAATAAAAAGTTTCACAAAATCAACCAACACATACACACAATGAAGAATGCACGAAGTTTCAGAAACAGAAAAGAAGAAGTGAGAATTGATTAGGGTTTATAAAAGGAGAAAAAGATATTTAGAATTTTGAAAAATCAATGAAAATAAATAATCTAAAAGAAAAAATTCAGATCTGTGTTTATGATTTCAATTTCATGTCTCATTATTTTAGTGAGACATAAAGAACATGTATATTGTGTATGTTTATAGATATCTGTGTCTCTTTCATTTTTATGTCTCATAAACCAAACAAGTGACACGTTCTACCGTATCTATATCTTGGTCAGAGACACATACACTAAACAAACGCTTCCTTATGTAATAATTTTTCGACACAAAGATTCAAATCAAATTCCAATTCTTTTTCACTTATTTTCTTCTCTCATGACAATTTTTCTTTTTTAATATTCTCCAATGGGAACAACCTCTTTTTTTATATTCTCCAATGGAAACAACTGAACAAGTATAACAACACCGCACATAGCAGATAATTCACCCACTTACCAACGCGAACATTTGGAATTACCAACGCAACACATAAAAAATTAATACATAACAGACAGTAAATATTTGCTCTTTAATTTAATACATTTAATTAAATTATATTTTATTATAATTATATTAATATTTTTAAAAAAATAAAATTTAATATCAATAATATTCACAAATATCCATCTCCCCCATAAGAAAAAAAATAATCACAGACCAATAACAAAAAAAAAAGAGTAAAGACCCATTGACTTCCTTAATCATAATCTATTCTCAATTCGCTTTGCCAAGCCACCCTGAATTGTACTAATCAATTTTAAATTGCATTAGTTATATCCTCTAAGTGTGACTTTGCTTTTTCTTGGTTGGACTTAAATAGAAATGACTAATTTACTTTTTATCCATCATGCTTAAATCGATCTTAAGAAAGATTTTAGAGTATTTTAGTCATATTTTTATTTTTAATATTAGATTAATAATGGTATTTTTTTAAATTATAAATTGTTTAGATATTTTTCTAAAATGTGGAATGAGTTAATTTAGGGAGTAGAAATCCAATTGTTCGATTTTTAAGAGGCATAGAAATCGAATTGTCCGATTTTTAAGAGGCACAGAAATCGGACCGTCTGATTTTCAAGTACAAAAATCGAACCGTCTGATTTTTGTACTCGAACCCTCCGATTTGTGTACCCAAAATTTTTTAATTTTTTAAACACAAATCGAAGGGTCCAATTTGTGTACCTTCCATAATTTTAAAAAACACAAAAAATTACAATATTAAAGTATATTAATCATCCCACTTCCATATCTAAATTTTTAGCCTATTTTAATAAATTATTATAAATATCTGAAATTTTGAATTTCACTAATTTAAACTATCAAGACATATTTTTAAAATATAATAATAACATTTTTTTAATTTTTCATATACGAAAAATGTCAAAAAAATATTTTAAATTTTTCATATACTAAAAATATAAAAAATATATAATTTTAATAATTTTTAATAAAAATATGTTCTTTTATAGTATTATTAACATGTGCCTAAAGCAAATGGTTAATCATGTTGAACATACTCATAACCATCATTCAAAACCGCACCAATTGATGAATTGGAATAACATATCACTGCACGAAACTTCAATAGTACATTACAATATATGATATTTATTAAAAATTTTAAATCAATTTGTATGGATTAGAATCTTCATGAAACATGGTTAAAAAATTGAAGAAACAAAGTTTGAATTAAAAACAATAATCATCTATTTACTAGAAGATGTTAAAAATTTAAAGAATTATCAAAAATATTCAAGAGAGGTATTTGATTATTAAAAGAATGATAACAAAACATGCAAGCTCTACAAGATTCATGATCATCATCAATGTAGTCTTAGTTGTTAAGAAAAAGAAATTATTATTTTATTATGAATTTTAGTCTATATAAAGCTATACATGCTTTGTGTATTATGCGTATTCCAAATAATAAAATTGTGTTATGAGAATTGAGAGCACCTCTTTTGTTTTATGATTGTTAGTTAGTTTGAGAGAAGAAAAATATGATAGCATTATTTATGTGAGTGAGTGATTCTGGAGCAATTAAGTGTGGGTATTATACTAATATTTGGTATCAGAGCTGATTAATCTAGTGTTTGGTATTTGAGAGTTTGTGAGGTGTGAGAGAGTTCTCACATAGTTGTTTATTCATAGAGTCAGTATAGCAAATATTTTTAATATTGTGTGGTTCAGTCCCAAGTTAGATGAAAAACTTGATTATAGTTATTGAGAGACTTTGATGTCTACCCATTTGAAAGTCCAGAACCTGTAGAATTTCATTGAATCGGATTTGCAAGAAGGAGCAGATGCTGCCCAACAGAGGAGAGATCAATCGACGCTATCTCAAATTCATCAAAGTGTAGATTATACGATGTTTGACAAAATAGCAAATGCCAAAAGTACAAAAGAGGCATGGAACACGTTGAAGCTGTCATATAAAGGCATTGAAATAGCTCAGAAAGCAAAATTACAGTCTTTCGGAAGAGAATATGAATGGTACGAGATGTCTAGCTCAGAAACTGTTGAGCAATATTTTGCTCGTGTTACAGATCTTGTCAATAAGATGAGAATCTATGGAGAAGATATGTCCGATAGCAAAGTGGTAGAGAAAATTCTTCGCACCATGCTGATGAAGTATGATCATGTAATGACTATGATCAGGGACGGATCCAGAAATGTTGTCATGGGGGCCAATAATATATATAATATTAAAAATATATATAAATAAATTATAATGTAAGATGCATTACAAAAATATACCGATAGAGAATATATTTAAAGTACAAAAAAATATGTATACTTTTTACTAACGAAGTGGTACACGTCGATTCTTCATATCATAAAATTCATCGATAATAGAATCGGTGTCAAATCTTTCAGCAATCTTCTTCTCAATATAAATCAAAAGACAATTAGCACGAAATTCATCTTCCATTTTGTTTCTGAGTCTATTCTTCACAATATTCATAGCTGAAAAAGATCTCTCAGTTGTAGCAGTTGAAACAGGGAGAGTTAATACCAAGCGAATCAAACGATCAATCAAAGGATATGTTAAAGACTTTCCTGTCTTCGTTAATCCTTGACATAACTCCGAAATTGTGCACAAGTTAGTTAACTCAATATGATTAGGAACATCAAGTTTATAATGTTGAGCTTGCATTCTAATGTGAAATTTCTCTTGGTCACTGAAGTCGCCTGGATAAAACCGTTCTACTAATTCACATACTTTGTTGACACTGAAGAGCTTATAATTTTCTCTGGGATCTAAAGTTGAACTTAAAGTAAGCAATTCCACCATATTATCATTGAATCTTCCATTAATCTCTTGCAACTGTGTATCAATTACAGCCAGAAATAAATTAACACGGTAATGATGCTCCACTGAAATTCGGTCAACAATTTTGCGAGTTCGGCCTCTTCTAGGAATATGCATTGCATTCATATCAGGAACTTCAACTTCATGTTTCTCACAAAATAATATAACTTCTTTTGTGAAAGCTTCCCAACTTGATTCTCTCATTCGTTGGATTAAAGTCTTGGTAGTAGAAACCAGAGTTAAAGCATTCAATATGTCTTGATTTTTTCGTTGCAAAGCTTGACAAAGATCATGACTAACTTCCAAAATATTTCTCATCAAATGCAAAACAAAGACAAATTCAAAGGATGTGATAGCATCATAAGCAGCACTAGCATCACCACGAGTGGAGAAATTACCTTCTTTACTGCTTTTTTCAAGAACTTCACAAGTAGCATCAAACATGCATAGCAAGCTACGTACAGAATTCAAATGAGACCCCCATCTAGTATCTCCAGCTCTTTGCAAAGTACCAATTTGATTAAGTCCACTACCTGTCACAATTTGATCATTGGCAATTAAGTTTGCAACATTATTTGCTTGAGCAACCCTTAACTGATCATGACGTTTAGGAGAAACAGTCACAACATTCACAATTAGGGTAAGTTTTGAAAAGAATTGATGAACATAACAAACTTCTTTGGCTGCAGAAACAAGTGCTAATTGTAATCGATGAGCAAGACAATGAATGTAATAAGCAAAAGGGCAATCTTTCAAAAATAGAGCTTGCAATCCATTCCATTCACCACGCATATTACTAGCTCCATCATACCCTTGCCCCCTAAGATTTTGAACATCAAGATTATGACGAGAAAGAACTGATGAAATTTCTGTTTTCAATGTCAAAGAACACGTATCAGAAACATGTATAAGATCAAAAAATCTTTCTTGAACACAACCGTGCTTGTCTACAAATCTCAAAACCACAGACATTTGTTCTCGCTTTGACTCATCTCTTGCTTCATCAATAATTATACAAAATTTAGAATCACCAATTTCTTCTCGAATTGTTGCACGCACTTTTCTAGCAAAGATATGCAATATATCTTTTTGAACACCGGGAGATATATATTGAGCATTTCCAAGAGCATTTTCAAGGACAACATTATTAACATTCTGATTGCATGAAGCTAAAAGCTTAATTAACTCAATAAAATTTCCTCTATTCAAAGATCCAGGACTTTCATCGTCGCCTCTAAATGCACATGCTTGAAATGCAAGCCATCGAATAGCATCAATAGATGTCTTCAACCTTAAGCGATTATTTGCAATAGTTTCATCACTATGCCTATCAAGAACTTTGTCTATATGCTTAGAATGAGCCATTAAATCATCACAAGATTTCACACATAAATTATGGGGAGAATTAGGAATAGAACCCTCGTGACATACAAATGCACAATTCACTCCATTGTTTACTTTCTTCCAATTACTAAATCCTAACTCTGAAAATGCATTTTTTCCATCATTGCGAGCACCATAATGTTTACTAAACAAGTAGCAAGGCAAACAATAAGCAGCATCTTTTTCTGGTGAATATTCTAACCAACTTGAAAATTTCTTAAACCAAGAAGATTGAAAATATCGACGGTGATTGTTATTACCAGAAGCTGGATAACTAATATTTGTTGGTTGGTATGGCCCAGCTATTATGTATGCTCTACGAATCTTATCATGTTCATTGACATTATACTGCCAAATTGGACGTCGCTTTCCTGGATCCCTTTCTAGTAAAGAGATATCAACATCTCTTTCTAATCTTGGAACTTTGGATTCATGTTGATGTGCATTTTGAGTAAGATTAGAGAGTTCACTTACTTGAACTTCTTGTGAAATAAGATTAGAGGGTTGACTTGTTTGAACTCCAACATTATCAGCAGCTTTTCTCTTAAAAATTGCATCAATTTTACTTTGCTTTTTCATCATAAAATGTTCTAGTTTCTTTTTACCTGAAAAAAATTCAAATAATTATATACTCATATAAATAAATAAAGTCTAAATATTTTTTATTAATTAAACATCAATAAAAAATTAATAATATTTTTTTTACTAAATCACTATCAATTTTACTAAAAATAAAAAATAAAAAAACTACTAGACAAATTAATAATATACACAATCACACCGTAGTACAGTACATAGAGTCATAGAGATATTCAGATATATCAACAAGAACAATAAATCTGCATAGTAATTATTTAAGATATATAATAACAAATTTAAAATTTAAAATATATAATAAAATGTACCTTGTGAGATAGTAGTCACTAACTGAGTGGAGTAGAGGACTAGAGGGCATCGCGCGTCAGTCGTCACTATGGCTTCAATTCAAAAGGAATGCTAAGCGTCAAAACCAAAAGGAATAAAAGAAGAATAGTGTTTTCACTGTTTTTGTTTAGTCAATTTAGGTTTTTAAAAAAATTTTAAAAATTATTATATTTTATGGATTGGGCTTCTTAAATTTTACTACTAATTTTTTTTTTTGTAAAAAGCAGGGGGGCCCAGGCCTCCACTTGCCCCCATGTATCCGTCCCTGACTATGATACTAGAGTCCCACGATATGGATACCATGACGATTGTAGAGTTTCAAAGAAACATAGAAAGCCACATCAGCAGGACATTGGAGAAGTTAGAAAAATCAACCGAAGAAGTCCTGAAAAGTCGGATGAATTTAAACAATGTTGCAAAATCAAGCTACACACAAGAAGGACGATGTCGTGATTTCAATCTTCAAAATAGAGGTAGAGGAAGTTTCAAAGGTAGAGGTCGTGGCAATTATAACCAAGGAAGTTATAATAATTTTATACCACCTAATCAATGAAGAGGTGGAACGAATTTCAGGCCTATCAACCGAGGAAGAGGTCGAGACCATTTTTATCAAGAAAGAGCCAATTTCAACTGCTTTTATTGTGGAAAGTATGGACACAAAGCAGCAGATTGTAGATTCAAAATACTGATGATAATCCGAGTACTCAGACTTTATTTTTTACAAGTAATTCATGTACTGAAAATAAAAATATATGGTATTTGGATAATGCATGTAGTAATCATATATCTGGTAGAAAGGAGTTGTTTTCTTCATTAGATGATTCAGTTAAACTATTATTGAATTTTGGTAATAGTATAAAGATCCCTATTGAAGGAAAAAGGCACATACCAATTAGATTGAACGATGGTTCTCTGAGTTATATTTCTGATATTTTCTATGCTCCTGAATTTGATTACAATTTACTAAGTATATGGCAATTATCTGAGAAGGAATATAAGATGATAACTTATCGTGGATACTGCACTGTGTTTGACAACAACGGAAGGTTCATAGATAAAGCAAAGATGACTTAAAACATAATATTTTCGTTAAAAGTTCAACATGTTAATCCCTCTTGCTTGAGTTCTGTGATACTTGATGATAATTGGTTGTGGCACATGTGGTTTGGGCATTTTTATTTTTCTGGCATAAACTACCTGTCAAGAAAAAGACTTGTTTCTGGACTACCACGTGTTCATATTCCTAATTGTGTTTGTAAGATTTGTCAATTGGAAAAGAAGCACAGTGATCCATTTCCTACAGGAAAGTCATAAAGAGCCAAAAGATTACTTGAAATTATGCATTCAGATATCTGTTCTGTTGAAGTTTCAAGCAATAGTGGTAGCAGGTATTTTATCACTTTTACTGATGATTTTAGTAGATATATATGGGTATACTTTCTGAAACAAAAATCAGAAGCATGTGATACCTTCAAGACATTCAAGCCGTTTGTCGAAAAACAAAGTGGCTGTAAAATCAAAATTTTCAGAACAAACAGAGAAACAGAATATCTTGCGTGTTCAGATTACTTTAAGCAACACAGAATTCAACATCAACTAACAACTAGATATACTCCTCAACAAAATGGAATTTCTGAAAGAAAGAATAGAACCATCATGGATATGGTCAGATGCATGCTCAAGTCAAAACAAATGCCGAAAGAGTTTTGGGCAAAAGCAGTCGCAACGGCAGTTCATATTTTAAACAGGTGTCCAACAAAGAGTGTTCGAGATAAAACTCTAGAGGAAGCTTGGAGTGGAAAGCGTCCTTCCATCCATCATTTCAGAGTCTTTGGGTGTATAGCTTATCCCCACGTACCATATCAATTAAGAAAGAAGTTAGATGACAAAGGCGAAAAGTATATCTTTATCGGCTATAGCATAGACTCAAGCATACAAGTTGTACAATTCAAAAACAAAAAAAGTAATCATCAGTAGAGACGTGACATTTGATGAGAAAGCCATGTGGGACTAGGACATAAAGACAAAAAAGCAATCGATTGTAATTTCAAATACATGTGATAATGAAGAAGAAAGATAACCGGGTACAACCCAACCATCAGAATCATCTAGAAGACCTCAAAGAGAGCGGAGACTACCTGCTAGATTAGCATATTATGAAGTTGGCAATGACAACGATTCGTCTAATGAAGAAATCATAATATTTGCTCTATTTTCATATTGTAAGCCATTGAACTTTGAAGAAGCCTCTAATGACAACAATTGGAAGAAAGCAATGGATGAAGAGATTCATGCCATTGAGAAGAATAACACATGGGAGCTGACAGATTTACCAGCACAAAAGAAGTAGATTGGAATAAAGTGGGTTTACAAAACTAAGTACAAATCCAACGGTGAAGTTGATCGTTTTAAAGCAAGATTAGTTGCTAAGGAATACAAACAAAAGTCAGAAGAGAAAGTGTACATTGAGCAACCTGCAGAATGTAAAGTTCTTGAAGAAGAAGATAAAGTTTACAAATTGAAGAAAGCTTTGTATGGGTTAAAGCAAGCACCAAGAGTGTGGTACAATAAGATTGATTCTTATTTCACTCAGAATGGTTTCAAAATATGTCCATTTGAACATACTCTTTATATCAAGTTCGTTGAACCTGGAGATATTTTATCTTGATCGTGTGTCTTTAAGTTGACGATTTCATCTTTACTGGCAAAAATTTGAAGATAATTACAGAATTCAGGGAGGCTATGATAAAACACTTTGAAATGACAGATATGGACTTGATGTTTTATTTTTTTGGCATCGAAGTTTTTCAAAAAGATGATAAAATTTTCATTTCTCAAAGGAAATATGCAAATGATATATTGAAGAAATTTCAAATGGAACACTGAAAACCAATTTCTACTCCGGTCGAAGAGAAGTTCAAATTGTTGAGAGAAAATAAAGAAAGAATAGTAAATTCTACATATTACAAAAACTCAATTGAAAGTCTGAGGTACTTAACTGCAACTAGATCAAATATTGTGTTTGGAGTTGGTTTGCTTAGCAAATTCATGGAGGAACCTTGTACCAACCATTTACAAACGGCAAAACAAATTCTTCAATATATCAAAAGTACTTTAAATGATGGTATTTATTATGAAAATATTAATGAAGTGAATCTTGTCAGTTACACTGATAGTGATTGGGTTTATATTTCATCTTGGTTCTGGTGTAATTTCATGATTTAAAAAGAAAACAATCAATAGTTGCTCTTTCTACAACAAAAGTAAATATATAACAGCAAGTTGTGCAACAATTTGGCTAAGAAGAATTTATATATCGGGAGAGTATATTGGCTAAGAAGAATTTATATATCGGGAGAGTATATTGTTATGGTATATTGTATTTGGCTAAGAAGAATTTATATATCGGGAAAGTATATTGTTATGGTATATTGTGAAACATAAAAACAAATCTAAAAAAAATCATTACAAGGGATTTCTTTGATACTGATATCTTTTTTTGAATTCTTACCCTTCTTTGCAAAAAGATAAGAAGTATAGATTTCTGAAGATATCTTTTTTTTTTCCAGTTCTGTTATTTTTGAAATTCTTTCTAACATTAATTGTATTTTTCAATTTCCTTTCTTTACTTTTTGAACGTTACTTTTTAATAACAAAGGGCAAAGGAGTGTTTGGCCTAAATAGTATAAACACGTAAGAAATAAAAAAACACTAAAAAGTTGAGCCACTTCCTTCTTTAGAATCGCATTAAGATATTTTTTTTAGAATTATGTCAGAATGGTAGAATTTATTAGAAATATATTTCACTATTGAAAAATATTTTCACCCATTTTATTTACTTTATTTCATCTATATTGGATATCCAGATTTTGTAAAATCTAAAATAATTGTATTATTTCTATATTCGCAATTTAATATAAATAAATACCATCTATCTATATTTTTTTTAAACCACCTTCTATAATCTTTTTTTATACAATTTGTAATACTCGAAAGATCAATTCTTTCTCTTTCTTTCAGTTAGTAATTGGAATATTCTTTTAATTATTTCAAATAAAATAAAAATTCAATAGAGATATCAAATTAATAATTACTTTTTACAATTCATTCTGTATATAAATTAAAAAATTTTATTTTATATAAATTTAATTAATTTAAAGATATAAATATATAATTAAATCTATATATAATTTGAGAATTTATATAATTTGAAAATCTTTATAAAAGATTTCAAATAAATTTAAAATTTAATAAATTCATAGATTAATAAAATATATAAATCTAAATATATTATTCCTATTGAATATTTAAATTTAGTTTTCT